>NW_019154094.1:10729369-10858272 GCF_002288905.1 Enhydra lutris kenyoni
TGCTTTTTGGACAAGGTTTCTTTCACTCAGTATGATTCTGAGTTTCACCTCTGCTGCTGTGTGTATGAATACTTCAGTCCCTTCTACTGATGAACAGCAAGCATCTCATTGTGAAGAATATACTAGTTTAGTCTCCTGTTGACAGGCACCTGGGCTGTTCCCAGGTTCTGGCTGTTACTATTTGGCAATGAACACTCTTGTCCGAGGCTTTTAGGGTGGATATTTTCATTTTCCTTGGGTAGATACCTGGGGATGGAATTGCTGGATCATACGTCAGATGTAGATTAACTTTTAAAGAAACTGCCAAAGAGTTTTCTTAAAGGGTTGCATAATTTGACACTCCCACCAGCACTGTGTGAGAGATCTAGTTGTTGACACCTTTGCCAGCTTGTGGGACTGTTCACGTTCTTCATTTTAGCCAATTTAGTGGATACGTAGTAATTTCTCATTATAGTTTAGATCTGCATTTCCCTGATGACTAATGATACTGAGCACGTTTTCATGTGCTTATTGGCCACATATGTATCTTTTTTGTGAAGTGCCTATTCAAGTCTTTTATTCATTTTTAAAATGGTTTTCTCTTTCTACTTTGAGATATAATTCATAATATAAAATCTACCATTTTAAAGTGTACATATCCCATGACTTTTAGTATATGATGTCTACAACAATCATAACTAATTCTAGAACATTTTCCTTTTAATTTTAAATTTTTAAAAATTGAGGTAAAAGTCCCCATAACATACAATTAACCATTTTCCATGTACCATTCAGTGGTGTTCAGCATATTCACAATGTTGTACAACTATCAGCTTTCTCTTGCTTCCAAGTTTCCCTTATTACGGAGTTGAGGGAGTATTTACTACACTGGACAGAAATTCTCTGAGCATAAGTTCTTAATTTTGGTGATTTTTTTCCTTTACGTTAGTGCATTGTTTTCTAAGAAATCTTTGCTTGCCCCAAGATCTTGAGGATACCCTTCTTGTTTTCTTCTAGGAGCTTTATAGTTTTAGCTTTTACCTCAGGCCTGAGATACACCTTGAATTAATTTTTATATATAGTGAGGTAGAAGCCAAGGAGTTCTGGTTTCGTTTTTTCGATTTGGAAATCCGACTGTACCAGTGCCATTTGTTGAAAGAACTTCCTTTTACTGTTAAGTTCTTCATCTTTATTGAAAATCATTTAACCACATAAATTTGGGTGTATTTCTGGCCCCTCTCTTCTGTCCCATCACTCTGTGTGACTATTTCATCCACCTCACTTACTGATTATTCTACCTTTATGGTAAAACTCGAAGGCAGACAGAGTAAGTTCTCCAACTTTATTCTTTTTCAGGATTGTTTTGGCTATTCTAGATCTTGCACATTTTCATATAAATTTTAGAATATAAAAATAATTCCAAAAATGAACTATATATATCCTAGCTCTAAATATATATACTAGTTCTATATTAACATAAAAACAAAATATAATTTTTTTTTGCAAAAAATGGATTATAGGGGTGCCTGGGTGGCTCAGTGGGTTAAGCCTCTGCCTTCGGCTCAGGTCATGATCCCAAGGTCCTGGGATCCAGCCCCGCATCGGGCTCTCTGCTCCGCGGAGAGCCTGCTTCCTCCTCTCTCTCTCTGCCTGCCTCTCTGCCTACTTGCGATCTGTCAAATAAATAAATAAAATCTTAAAAAAAAAAGGATTATACAGAATATAAATCCATTTGATATCACTCAGATTACTAACTGAGGAAAATCATAAACACTCTCTCCTAAAGTCTAGGCTTGTATCACTTAGAAAAATAGATTTAGACAAAAAGCTAATAAAATCTGCATATCCTCCACAGGCTCAAACTGATAAGACAGTATGTAGAGTATATTTCACATAGCGACTAATACTTGCAATTTGCTAAACTAAGTGCTGAATCTGACCCTATAAGCTAACACCAATCCCTGCCTTTAAGGAGTTTACAATCCAACAAATAAAAATAGAAATTACAAGGTTAGACTCTTCTATGATTTTGCAATTCAGACACTGACTGATTAGCAAGCTCATCATGCTAAATGACTTCAGATCAGCAGCATCAAGAGTGTCTGGGAGCTTGCTGGAAAAGCAGGTACCCACAGACCTGATGAATCACAACTTTCATTTTAACAAGAACCTTAGCTAGTCTGCATGCATGATAAAGTTTAAGAGGCAAAGGATTAGAGATCCCTAAAAGAAATCTTTAAATTTAACAAGGTAAAAATCTTCCTCTGTATTAATTCTCCCAAGTGACATCGGGGCTTGTAAAATTTAAGGAAAGGTAGGATCAGAATTTTGTCTTTGGGCAACAATGTCTTGACAAGGCTCTGATCTGGAAATTTCCTCTTGTATGATGTGTGCATGTGCGCGTGCGCATGCGCAGTGGGCAGTTTCACATGGGAGAAAATAAACAATGAGAGGGAACGGGTGTTGCTGTGACAGTTCTGAGTGAGGCCCGCAAGTACCCTTCTCCTACCACTGATGCCTCCCAGCCACAGCGGCTTCTCTGCTGCTCCTTGCAGACTCCTGCTCCTGCTGTGCTCTTGCTGCCCCTGCCCAGAGCACGTTCACCCTGATGTCTGCACAGTGGGCTCTCTTGCTTCCTTCAGGTTGTCACCTGGCAGGAAGACCTCCCCAACCACCTCTGAACAGCACCCCATCCTAGCCTTCCTTACTCCCCACTCCCCTCCTTTGCTTACTTATCTTGCCTCATTTTTCTCCATAGTACCTGTCTCTCTTTGTTCACTTATTATCTGTCCCCCACATTAAAATGAAAACCCAATGAGCACAGGAATTTTTCTTTACTGTAGCATCCCAGTACTAGAACAGCAGTGGCACACAGTGGCCACATAATAAATACTTAGAGACTGCATGAATGAATCACATATCCCATCAGATGCAAAAGCTAATTTACATGAAAGTTAATGGGCCTGCGGGCCAAATCTGACCCATAGCCTGTTTCAGTATGGCCCTCAAGCTAAAGATGGCTTTTACATCTTTAAAAGTGTTCTTTAAAAGTGAAAATAAAACAAAACAGAGGGAAGCCTGGGTGGCTTAATTGACTAAGTGTCTGCCTTCAGCTCAGGTCATGATCCCAGAGTCCTGGGATCGAGCCCCACGTCAGACTCCCTGCTCAGCAAGAAGCCTGTTTCTCCCTTTCCCCCTGCTTGTGTTCCCTCTCTCGCTGTCTCTCTGTCAAATAAATAAAATCTTTAAAAAAAAAACAGAGAAGAATATGCAGCAGAGATCATTTGACTGACGACCTAAAATATTCATTATCTGGTCCTTTACAGAAGCAGTTTGTATACCTGTGTTATAGGTGAAATGTCTACAGAATAAAAACTTTCCAAGATATAAAGTGTGGCCAGCCATCAGAGTTAACAAATCTGGAAAACCGGACTTACTGTATTTGGTCTTTGTAAGCACAGAGCAGTTCTCAGAACACTTGTCCAGAACCATCCTCGGGCCAAAGAGATTCGGACAGCACTCCAGTTTGATGCAGGTTTGCCTGCAGAACTCTGTCACGCGATCTGCTGTCTTCACTACCTCAACAGTAGCCCGGTAACTCTTTCCTTTGTATCTGCCGTGGAAGATGCCAGAGACCAAGTTTACTGGCCTAGTGATTACCCAGAGAAAATCAAGTGCATTCACAGGCCTGAAAAATGTCTTCGCTTCTCAGAATAGTACATATCCTTTATAGTTTGAGGATTCTAAAATTGAGTTTATGCATACTGCACTTAAATCAAATTTATCACCTAAGCTATAACAGATAAATGTTGAGGTTTTTATATTAGCAGATGAGAGTCTTGCTTTCTGGTTCCTCAGTTTAAGGTTTCTAAAAAGGAACTTCTACACTAACTACTAAAAGAAAAGGGACTAGAACGAAGGATTTCCTTTACCCTTGGGCAGTGATCCTCAGAGTGTGGACATGGGCCAGGTTAACCTGCCCACGGTCACGCTGACAGGGTCAGAAAACAAGAGTACACGTTTATAGCCTTTCACAGTAATTTGCAAAGGTGAGTTCATGGCTCTTAAATCTAAAAACAAATTATTCTTGCATTTTATGTCTTGTAATTTTCGTATTTCTTATAACTCATTCTTACCATATTTTGTAACAGTACTGGCCCACAACAGGATGGAAACCTACAAAACGAAACGAATCTGGTCCCTCACCCCCAAGAGCTGAAGAACTGCCCAAGAGGACAGAACTACTCTAACACGACGCATGGAGGATCAGGCTCCGTGGCCTGTCAGACGGCTAAGAATAAAGGGCAGAGGAGGCTACTCACTTGGCTTTTAGGACCTCCCCACATCCATGCCACACGGAGTCCTTGTCCAGCTGCAGCTCCCGAAGGACGCGACTGGGTTTGTAGGCTGCATTGATAAGTAAAGTGAGGACCTGCGCTCCATTTTTAAAGCAGAAATATGGGTTGGGAATGAGAAAAGCAGACCATTAGAATCTTGTTACCCCCCAGAATATCATTTAGGAGATTAAATCTAATATTTGTTAACAAGTACTAACAAAATAATAATATTCAAGATACAACTGCTGACCAAAGTGGTAGCTAAGACAATAATCAGACCCTCTTGGACATTCAAAACATCACAGGACGAAATAGGCAGCATGAAATAAAAACGACTCTGGCATATGCTTCTGAATCCTTTGCAAGTCCTGGCAGATACAGCAGCTTGGCCTCCCAGACCCGCCCTGCCCCGCCACGGACCGAAAGCGCCAACAGTCCTTACAGCTGGTGTGCACAGCGCGTGGCAGTCTGGTGGGCAGCTGGGCAAGCCCGGCAGGTGCGCAGCTTTCTCATGGCCCCCGTGAGCGCCACGTGGCCTCCGGCTCCTCGACTATGCTCCCGCTCATCCTCGCACCACACTCAGGCAGCCTCTGACGAAAGCCCTTTCTCCACTAGCAGAGGTGGGCATGCTACGTGCAGAGCTGCCTACATGAATGCTCCCTCAGGAGCAAAAGTAAGGACGTGTCTGGTTCATTGAACAATACAGGAGGAAAGGGAATCCTTTCTGATAAGACCTAGCACTGTCACACGAAGGCATGCACATCTTTGTACCGATGAGTCTAGGAGACTGCTGTGAGTTCGTCCGCCCCGGGTGAGAAGCTTACCTCTCTGAGGACCAGAACACAGTTCCCAGGCCCTACACACTGAGGCAGCTCAGCGATTCTTCCTTTGTTAAGATATGGCCCTGAGAAGCAACGGTGGTTGAAATATATCTTTGGACAGCAGTATTTTCCATTAATCATAACTGGGAAACGAAGAGAAACAAATATTCAGAACAGTCATTTTCCACTCCGTGTTTCCAAAGTGAATTACTGGGGGGTGGGGGTGGCAAGCATAGCCACCATTATATAAAGTTATACATCACATATTTTGAAGTTTAACACGTTGCCTGAGAGTGCCCTTGAAACACCTGAGACTTACCACAACTCTATTACAGAGCTCATCACGCTGCCCAAATCAAACAACAGCCTGAATTACATGGAGATTGACTTCAGGGTTAACACGACTCTGTTTCAGAGTCCCATACTTCTATCAATAAGGGAAGTAAAGGATTGACTTTAAGAACCCAAGATGAGGGGCGCCTGGGTGGCTCAGTGGATTAAGCCACTGCCTTCAGCTCAGGTCATGTCTCGGGGTCCTGGGATCGAGCCCCGCATCGGGCTCTCTGCTCCACAGGGAGCCTGCTTCCCCCCCCCACCACGCCTGCTGCTCTGCCTACTTGTGATCTCTCTCTCTCTCTGTGTCAAATAAATAAATAAAATATTTAAAAAAAAAAAAAAAAAAAGAACCCAAGATGATGGGGAGCCTCAGGTGGCTCAGTCGGCTGAGCATTGGGCTCATGATTTTGGCTTAGGTCCTGATCTCAGGGTCGCTCTGCACTCAGCGCAGTGTCTGCTTGAGATTCCCTCTGCCCCTCCCCCAGCTACCCACGCGCTTTCTCTCTCAAACAAATAAAATCTTTAAAAAGAAAACACTCTTAAAAAAAGAATTTAAAAAAAAGAAGGAACCCATGATGATTCTTTAAAAAAAAATAAAAAGAAAGAAAGAACAAGCACGTGTGCTCGTATGCAAACGGGGAGGGGCAGAGAAAGAGGGAGAGAGAGAATCTTAGGCAGACACCCTGCTCAGCGCAGAGCCCCATATGGGCTTTCATAACCCATGATCTCATGACCCTGAGATCGTGATCTGAGCCAAAATCAAGAGTCATGCGCTTGGGGCACCTGGGTGGCTCAGTTGTTAAGTGTCTGCCTTCAGCTCGGGTCAGGATTCCAGGGTCCTGGGATCAAGCTCCGCTTCAGGCTCCCTGCTCAGCGGGGAGCCTGCTTCTCCCTCTCTCCTGGCTTGTGTTCCCTCTCTATCTCTCTCTCTGTCGAATAAATAAATAAAATCTTAAAAAAAAAAAAAAAGAGTCACATGCTTACCTGACTGTGTGCCCAGGCTCCCCATGAGAACCCATGATGATTCAATGATTCTTGATGCTCAACTATTCAATAATCTATTCTGGAATGTTTCTAGGCAGTGGTGATGAATCATTTCCAGAACTACAGTTTCTCCCCTTAAAACCACCAAACTAGCACATCAGCAGTGTACTATGAGGTAGACATCCTCCCACATCTGGGACTCCTCCAAAGGCTGAAAGTAAGCTACAAACACATCTCTAAGAACTTTAAGCACCAGGGGGTGTTACGGGGGCATACAGACCCCTCTCTTCAACTCTTTCTGTGTGAATGCTATACTTCAACATGTTTTTTCATTCCCTCATTGTAGTTGGCAATTCCACTAATAAATATATGAAATTCATAGTCACGAAAGCAGAAAGAAGCCCTGCTGCTGGACACTGTTTTGGGAAAGAAAACGTGTGCACTGCCCACTGCCAATGGGATCCTGAAGCACGGAATGTCCACTAGGGAATGAAGAATGCAGTCTCAGCACAGAGGTCAGCATGTCTGTGCCCGCTTCTCCATCTCAACTCCGCCACCCAGACCCCACTCTTCAGGATGAAGGCCCATGTGCTCCCCACTGCTGGCAGTATGGGCGGCTTATAGGTCTCAGCTGTACGTTATCCTGGAATTAGCCTTGCCCGACCCTCTCACAGGAGAGAGACACCTTGCCCAAGGTTGCACCCTCTGTGAGCAGACGGGAGCTGCAGCCCACTTCTAATAACTGCCCAGAGAGGGGAAAAAGGTACGGCCACTGTGCCTCAACTAGGGATGACTCTGAGTGGCCACACCAGCTAAAAGGCTTCCTTGTGGGCTGGAAGGAACTTCTGTTACAAACAGCACTGCAACTCGACTTCTCCCTCTGCCCAATTCCTGCCCCCCGCTGAAGCTGTTCCCCAAAAGCGCACCCCAGTGACACTCCTGCATGCAAATAGCAGCCGCAGACGGTTTCCAAGGTAACCAGAACTGTGACAAAACACAAACCAAAAAGAACATGGCTGAGGTCACTTGGGAAACATTAGTGTCTGTCTTCTACAGTTCTAGTAGGCATTAGAATAGCCAGTAATACATCAAAATTAAAGAGTTGCCTTGTGTTTTTAATTTACCTTACCCTTTGATACCAAGGGTTTTGATACCAAAACCACAATGAGCTATCACCTCACACCTGTTAGGATGGCTATTATCAAAAAGGCAGGAATTAGTGAGTGTTGACGAAGAGGTGGAGAAAAGAACGCTGGTACCCCGTGGGAATGCAAACAGGTGCAGCCACTCTGAACAGTACGGGGGTTCCTCAAAAAGTCAAAAAGAGAACTACCTTGTGATCCAGTAATTCCACTTCACAGGGAATTTATCTGAAGGGAACAAAAATACTAACTGGAAAGGGTATCTGCCGCCCACCCCCACCATGTTCACTGCAGCATTATTTACAATAGTCAAGATATGGAAACAACCCGAGTGTCCATGGACAGACAGATGGATAAAGAACGGAATGTTGTTCAGCCATCTAAAAAAAATAAATCCTGTCATTTGTGACACCATGAATGGACCCTGAGTTCACTCATTAAGTGGAATAAATCAGACTGAGAAAGACAAATATCATATGATCTCACTCATTTGTGGGATTTAAACAACAAAAACAAGACCCCAACTCACAGATACAGAGAACAGGCTGGTGGTCGCCGGAGGCAGGGGTAGGAAGTGGGCGAAATGCATGAAGATGGTTCAAAAGATACAAACCTCCAGTTCTAAGTAAGTCTTGGGAATGTACTGTGCAGCAGTGAGTATAGCAGTAATATTACTGTGCTGTACATCTGAACATTGCTAAGAGAACAGATCTTCTCATCACAAGAAAAAAAACGTAATTATGTGGTGGTAGATGTTAACCAGACTTACTGTGGTGACCATTTTGCAATAGATACAAATATCAAATCACTATGTTATACATCTGAAACTAATATGTTTTGCGTCAATTATATCTCAATAAAAAATGGGTAATTTTGAAAAAAGATATTTACTAGTAATGTTATTCTGCTGGGTACTCAAAAGATAACATTATGGTCAAGTAAGAGTTATCCTGGCAATGTAAGAAGGATTCAACCGTAGGAAAAAAATCTATCACTGAGATTCACCACATTAATAATCTTAGAAAAATCATGTGATCATCCAATGCTAAGGAAAAATTCTTCAGTCAAAGTGAACATGGGTTTATGACTAAAGTTCCTAGAAAACTAGAAACAGAAGGGAACTTCTTTAGCAGTTACCTGCCAATCACCTGTTGAACAGAGGAAGTTTAAACACCTTCCTTTTAATGTCATGAATACAACAGTGATGCCACTGTCATCATGCTTTTTAAATACAGGGACAAGTTCTATAGGGACATACAAGTAAATGACAGTAAACCAGTAGAGCCGGCTGGTTACTACGATGAAGGTCGTCACCTTTTTGAAAAGGCCCTGATCCTCCACCCATGAGTGACACAATGAGAAGGCAGTGTGTGGAAAAGAAGAAAGTGTGAGTTTTGAACTTGAGAAAGAGCTGAGTTACTTTTTTGACCCATCTACTCATAAAGCTGTGTGGCCTCTCGGAGCTTTGATTTCTTTTCTGTTCTAGGAATTTACTAAATGCCGTCCAAATGTGTAACCTGTGCTACAGTGCACATCCAGACGCTGAGCACGCAACCAGCAAAGGTGGAGCCAAGAGCGGTCCCAGGGAGAGACCCCCTGACAAGGGCTCTGGCCTCCACAAGGATTCTTAATTCATTTGTCAGGCATTGCCTCTGGGACAATGTTTTTCCAGGGCTTCATTTTTTTAAATTGTGAAATATGTAACATAATGTGTACATCACAGAAAGTGTTTAAAGAACAATAAACATCCACCTGTCAACCATCCAGCTTAAGAAGGTACACTGCCTGGAAAGCTCCTGGCTCTTCATCTAAACTAGGGATGAGAATACTGACCCCTCCAGAGCCCTTGGCACCCAACAAGTGATCAGGAGAGAATAGTTAATAATTATGAATGGGCAGAAATATCATCCTAAAGATAATTATTAAACATAAGAGATCCCTCTGTGAAGCTACGTCCTATAAATCAGAGGTACTGTTTAAGATACAGTCCATTAAAAAACCCAGAAGGTTCTTTTTTCCACAAGACTGCATGCACTTATTTATACCTGAGTCTGTGGAGTTCAGCTCCTGATTCTTCAGACCCTCGTGGACAGTCCTGGAGGATGGTATTCTGGGTCAAGATAACACAACAAAACAGTAAGACAATCCTTAAGGTCAGTGAAGTGTGACGGTTAGTTTCCTTCAAATCTAAGAAAGCAAATGTGGCAGATTGCAAACTGTATAACAGAAGGTGCTTCCCTGATCACACTTTTATATTTTTAACAATGGTTTTTAAAACTATGTACATGGTTTAATGAGCCAACAGACAGTCTGTAGACAGTGCTGTATTACTTCATATTCAAATCAACTTTCTCTCACTCATGTGAGCAACAAATTATAGAATTCCTTCTGGAATTCTCAAACCACAAGTAAATTTTTCATCGTTCTCAATAGTCTAAGAACAAAAACATTTCTTATAAGGGTCTGTCTTCTTCTATCAGTTTTAAAATCAAAGACAAATTAGGTTTTAAAAATCAAACTTATTCTATATGTAGCAATCAATGAAAAAGGCTAACTTGTCTTTTTTAGAATACTTCCTGAATAAAACCATGGATCTGTCTCAACAACTAAGTCAAGGAGAACTCCAAGGCCCGATGTTGACATTGCTATCTCACCTTTCCACCTGGACTTCTCCACCTCGCTCCACTTCTGCTGTCAGTCTACTACTCACACAGCCACAGAAGCAGCCATAAGTCACACAGAATTTGCTACAGACTGAATCCATTCACTGAAGCCCCACTCCGACTGCATCTGGAGACTGAGCTCTTGCGAGGTAAATAAAGGCGTGGCTCTGATCTAGGGGGGCTGGCTCTCTCTGCCAGCTGGCCCTACCATGTAAGGACGAGAGAAGCTGGCAGTCAGCAGGAAGAAAGCCCGGCCAGGAACCCAATCGGGCTGGCACTCTGACTTCGGACTTCCCAGCCTGCAGAACTGGGAGAAAATAAATTTCTGTTGTCTCAGCCACCGAGTCAGTAGTATTTTGTTATGGCAGCTTGTGCAAAATAACACAGACTTGAAAACCCAGTGTTCAGAAACACACATTACATGTATTTTTAAGACATCACTGATTAAGTGCTTCTCAAAGCTGTGTCAGAAGGTACGCCATCGAGGGCGTCCTGACAGAGCACAAAGGTTCCCCTGAGCACACCTTCTCTTTTACAGACACTATCTTTCACCCCAACTTTTCTTTCATTGTGAGAAATCATATCATATCCTAATTTCTAATTTTTGCTCTTCCTTAACAAATAACAGTACAGAGATTCTATTTCCTCTCTTATGCAAATGCTTTCAGGCTCTAAAAGCCAAAGAAAACTCAACTGGTGGGAACATCTTGAGAAGGCATTTTACCCCTTTGTATATAAGGCCATTTCAGAAAATACATATGCTGTAAGGAAAAGTATGTAACCTAGCAAAAGCTGAATTAAAGAATTATGCTTTCACCCAAGAAAATAACATATGAGATACATTCTCTGAAATAGCGATTTCTTTTTCTAGATATTCTAACTTTCAAATGTCAACTGTTCAAACATACTAGTATATTACTTACTGTTTTTCTGGTTGAACCACTGCAATTTTCCTCTGTTTGTGTACTGCAAGAAGAAAACAAAACTATAAATGTCAAGAAAAATAAGGAAAGGTTATATATTAAGCTAACATTAACATATACAAAGCCCAGTCATGTGTGTATTTAACTAGTAAGTACTATGAATTAAGTGCTGATATAGCTGAATATCCAGACTGAGGCACATTTTCTGGGTAGGAGGAGTCTTTACACAAAGACCAAGGCTCTTAAATCCATCGACTCCTATGAATACTTTCACACAGGAAAAGATATTCAAAAGAAAATTTCACATTAATGAAATTAATACAAAAACACAAAAATTAACTAAACAGATCAAAGACTTAAGCATAGGGACACCTGGGTGGCTCAGCTGGTTAAGTGGCTGACTCTTGGTTTCAGCTCAGGTGATGATCTCAGGGTCAGGAGATAGAGCCCTAAGTTGCACTCTGTCCTGGGTGTTAAGCCTGCTTGAAATTCTCTCTATCTATCTCCCTCTGTCCCACCCCTAAAAAAAAAAAAAAAAAGAGCTTAACAAAAGACCTAAAGGGGTGCCTGGATGGCTCAGTTGGTTAAGCATCTGTCTTCAGCTCAGGTCATGATCCCAGAGTCCTGGGATCAAGCCTCATATCAGACTCCCTGCTCAGAGGGGACCTGCTTTTCCCTCTCCCTCTAACCCTCCCCACTCTCCCTCTGTCAAATAAATAGAATCTTCAAAAAATTGTTTTAAATAAACAAATTTTTTTAAAAGGCCTAAACATAAAGGCTAAAACTATAAAACTCTCAGAAGGTACCATAAGGGAAAATCTTCATGACATCAGATTTGGCAATGATTTCTTAGATATGACACCGAAAGCAGAGGCAACAAAAGAAAAAACAAATTGGACTACATCAAGTTCTAAAACTTCTGTGCATCAGACAACTCTATCAAGAGAGAGAAAAGGCACCCCACAGAATGGGAAAAAATACTTGCAAATCACATATCTGATAAGGAAGGCATTATTATCTAGAATACATAACAAAATCCTACAACTCAGCAACAACAACAAAAAACCCAGTAAAAAAAAATGGGCAAAAGACCTGAAGAGACATTTCTTGAAAGAAGATACACCAATACCCAGTAAGCATATGAAAAGGTGCTCAACAGAGCTAAGGACTAGGAAAACGCAAACCAGGACCACAGTAAGACACCACCCTGTACCTACCAGCAGCACTATTATAAAAAACAAACAAAAAACCACCCAACAAACAATAGCAACAAATCCAAAAACCAAGCAAGCAAACAAGAAACTCAGAAAGACGGGGCGCCTGGGTGGCTCAGTGGGTTAAGCCTCTGCCTTCGGCTCAGGTCATGATCCTGGGGTCCTGGGATTGAGCCCCGCATGGGGCTCTCTGCTCAGCAGGGAGCCTGCTTCTCCCTCTCTCTGCCTGCCTCTCTGCCAACTTGTGATCTCTGTCAAATAAATAAATAAAATCTTTGGAAAAAAAAAAAAAAAAGAAACTCAGAAAGTAACAAGTGCAGGAGGATGTGAAGAAAGCGGAGTCCTCATCCCATGGACACGTGCAGAACAGTCTAACGGTTCCTCCAAGTGTTAAACAGAGAGTTACACTCGAGAGATGGAAACACATGTCCACATAGAAACCTGCACACAGATGTTACAGCAGCATTCTTCATAACCAGTAAGGAATGGAGACAACCCAAATGTCCCTCGACTGAGACATGGATAAAGAAAATGGGGCCTAAAAAAAAAAAAAAAAAAAAGAAAATGGGGCCTAACACTACAGTGCAATGGCACTAAAAATACACAGGAGCGAAGTGCCGACACACACACCACACGGATGCACTCTGGAGACGTGATGCAGAGTAAAGCCCGTCACACGTGAGCACCTGCTGCATGATCCCACAGGCAAACACACATAGTAGGAGAAAGAAGAGAAGTAGGTGACTGGGGCTGGGGGCAGGAGGTAAAGAGGCAACTGCCAAGGGGTACAGGGCTTCTTTTTAGACAATGCAAATGTTTTCAAATGTTCTGTGGTGATAGCTGCACAACTCCATGAATATATTAAAAACCACTGAATTCTATAATCAAATTTTTTGTTACATAAATTATATTTCAATAAAGCCATTTTTAAAAGGGAGAGTGGGGTGGGATGACACTTTTAAGGTAGGTTACAGAAACACTCTGGCTTCCACCTCTCTCAACCTCTCTTCCTCTCTTCCTGGCTAGCTCGGATGGAAGCCAACTGCCATGTTGTGGGTTCCCCTATGAAAAAGGGCCCACATGGCAGAAACTGAGGGAAGCCTTCCACCAACAGCCAGCAAGGAACTGAGGCCCTCAGGCCCAGAGCCATGAGGGAATGCAACTCGCTACACGGCAGCAGACCCTCTCCACTGTGGGCCTTGAGATGGCTGCAGTCACTGGCTGACACCCTGAGTACAGACAGGCTCATGAGGGGCTTGGGTCCAGAGCACCCAGATTCCTGCCCTGCAGAAACTGTTAAGATAATCCACGCTTGTCGCCGTTAAGAGATTTCCTATGAGGAAGAGACAGCCAGAGCACCGCTTTGTTTCACTCAACTGTCCAGATGCATCCTAATGGTGGCAGCCACACAACATTATTTACGGATCAGCCCCTGGGCCAGACACAGACAGCTACCTCGTGCTCGGCGAGGGGCGCTGAGGGGATGGCCATTGGTTTCACACCAGCCCAAAGGAAATATATCCATGGATTCCACACTCACAATACATTCCGGTATGGGCTTCTTAGAACCTGTTTAGATTAAAACAAAGTTTTAGATCATTAAACAGCCTTCTTCATAAAGTACTTCCTAGACAATATTCTACTGTTGCAGTAATGCAGACACAAAATCTCCTGAGCAAGTTCTTTTTACACAGAAGTCATACTTTTACATATGTGACAAACATTAAGCAAAAAAAAGTAAATATCCCCTATGCATACCGGTACAAATATGAAAACAGGGGCGCCTGGGTGGCTCAGTCAGTTAAACAACCAACTCCTGGTTTCAGCTCAGGTCACGAACTCAGGGTCCTGGGATCAAGCCCCGCATCAGGCTCTGTGCTCGGCAGGGAGTCTGCTTGAGATTCTCTCTCTCCCTCTCCTGTCCCTCTGCCCTTCCCCCTCCCTCATGTTGTCTCTCTTTCTCTCTCTCTCAAGTAAATTAATAAATAAATTTTTAAAAAAGGAAAAGAAAATAGGTAGTGGGCATAGAGCGTGACCCCTAGTTACAGAACAGCAAATAAGCAAGTGGAACTACCAGCAGTATCACTCAGATGGTTGACAAATATAATCAATTCCATGAAACAACTGCAAAACGAAAGGCAACAGTGACAGTTCTACTCGATGAGAACATTAGTTCTGGTCCTTGGGAACAAACCAGTGAGGTCAACTCAGCAAGTGACGTTGCTCAGCAGGGGTTGTGCAATAGTCTGGATTCAATCCAGTCGCCGACATCTGCATTAAATGCCTGTTCTACAAACTGGAAAGAGTAGGTACCAAGTCTGTTTGGTAGGACGTAAGGAAGAAACTCAAGCTGTCTTCAGTAACTGCAGTGCTGAGTGCTCACATAAGGCTTTTCATCCACAAACCCATCCAATCACTGAACATTACTTTTAATATATCTTCTATTTTACATACTTTTTGTTTCTACTGGGTAGGGGCAAACAAAATATCATCTCTTAAGTGAGCTACATGTTAATGCTGATGCTCATATATTCTGGTTACATCAAAACATACGCCACCTTCAAGAAAACAGGAGACTCTACAGTGAAGACTTTTTACTTACATTCATTTCCTAAAGTTTGAAAGTCAAGGATAGGAAGAGAAGTTTTTAGCAAAGAATCTTGCACTGCAAATTATGAGTGTCTGAGCAAGACCCCTACTTAGCCAACTGCTGCAGCCTAACAGCCACATCACAGCGGTGGGCAGGCAGGGTAGAGAAGAGCGGCCGCAGGAGGGCTTCTCAGGGGTATGGCTTACCCTCCAGCTGGAGCCACAGGTAGGAGCCTCTCACCGCAGTAATGGTGGCAACGCACACTTCTTCGGGGAGAAGAGGGTTCACTGCCTCAAGCTTCATATTCTCCTTAAATTCATGCTCAGAAATGGACTGGAAAATAGATGATCAAATCCAAACACATACTCAGTACTAATTCACGTGCTCATCTCAGAGACCTGGCATAAGTAACATTTAACCCTACAGTAGCACTTCAAAGCTATACATTTGTTTTGCTTTGTTTTGTTTCTTAAAGTCAAAAATGTCTGTCTCTCTTGGTGCTATAAACAGTATACGGTCTTGAGATCGGGTAAACACGCATTATTGCTACCTGTGTGACCTCGCTCAAGCTTTCTGCCTCAGTTTCTTCATCTATCAGATGACCCTGAGAACACTTACCTCACTGGGTTATTAGGAGTTTTCAATAACATAAAGTCCCTAAGGCTCTGTGCCCTGAACCAGCTGGCTCTCACCCACTGTTGGTTTGCTTCTCCTCCCATACAGGGCTCTATCACACAGCAAGCTGCCTGGTTCCTCCTTCTATGTATGTCCTAAAAGGCAGTCAGGATAAATAATGCTTATGAATGAGGGAAAATATATGTTTGAAAAATTTGCAACCTCTGGGTCAAAGTGGAGAATTGAAACATATTTGATTGTTCTCTTTTCCTTCTGACATCACACTAAAACTAAAGTGTTGGTTTCTTTTGTTTTTGTTTTTGTTTTTTTTTTACATAAACCTACTAGGACAGATGCAACAGGAGACAATAATAACATATAAGCTAAAATTTAGAAGAGCATCGAGAACTAACGCAGTAGACTACAGAAGGGCGAATGTAAGCGGGCAGTGACGCAGGCTAAGAACAGGCAGCACCAGGTACCAGGCAACTGCAGGTAGAGAAGAAACAGTCCAGTGAAAAGACTCGCTGAAGATATTTAAGAACCATTTAGGTCATACCATTGGCTCTTCCACTCCATACCCCAGAGCAACTATCCCATTCCTTCCCCTGTAAAAGATGAGATTTATCCTCCAGAGAGGATCAGAGACAAGAGATCCCAGGACAGGAGGGTACGTGAGTTGCTGAGAGCATACACACAGTACCCAAAACAGGGCTTTGCACACAGAATGCTGAGAGGTCTGGCCCTTGCCTTTACCCTCCAGGCAGATGGGGAAATATGCAGTTAGATGACAAGCCCAAGAAGAAACACAGATTTAGATGATAAGCCCAAGAAGAAATACGGATTTAGGCATCCTTGACAAATGGCCAGCCAGAGCCCACCCTAAAGAGAAGTTCAAGGTTGACAAGTCCCACCCATATGCTCACAGCTTCCAACCGGGTTTTGTCTTTTAGTTCCCCCCCACTTCTTAAATATGAGCAAATCACCAAGCATTACCAGACATCTAAAAACATGAAAGCTAGGGACCAAAGTAGACAAAAGAAGCAAAGGGGAGAAAACTTTTTATGCAACAGGAAAATTTCCCAAAAGGCAGGAGTAATTAACATCCCCTGAGTGATAAGAAAAACTATCACATCTTTAAAATAAGAATGGTACGCTATTAAAAATAAATATCCAGAGACCAAAAACAGTTCGGGAAAATTAAAAAGGTGGTAATAAAAATTAAAAACTCTAAAGAAGGGTTGAAAGATAAAGTTTAGGAAATCTTTTCATCAAGTAAAGCAAAAAGATTAACAAACAGAAAACAGGAGAAAAGGAAAAGAAGAGTAGAGGTCTGATCCAAAGGGCCAACATACAAAAAAAAAAAAAAAAAAAAGAAATTCCAGAAAAAAAAGAGAAAATGCAAGGAAGGAAATCAAAGAAGAGATGCAAGAGGATTTCCCAGCACAGAGAGGAACAAATCTCTAGAGATAATGTGTTCACTGAGAACCCAGCAAGTGAATGAAGACAGACCAACAGGCTACCTGTGGCTTGGCTAGGAAACGTGGTGGCAAAGATCCTATAAGCTTCCAGGGACGGAGTAAAAGGCAGATCATCTATGAAAGATCAAGAATAAGGACAGGTTTCAACTTCTCAACAGTTCCACTGGAAGGTAGAAAACAATTAAATGATATTTTCAAAATGCTCAGGTAAAGTAATTTCTGACCTAAAATTCCAATAGAATGAAGACATTTTCAAACATGCAAAGTCTATAAAAATTTACCTCTCTTGCATCTCATTTCAGGAAGCTATGGGAAATGGGCTCCATCCAAACAAGGGAATGTGACAAGAAAGAGGCGGCGGTTAGACTTACAGAACAGGAATCTTAAATCGTAAGAAAGGGGAGAGGCAAACCCTTGAGTGACACTAAAAGGCAGTCCCCAGGACTAAAATTTCACCGCAAGCCTAGTGAGCAACCTGTCTGGGGAGAGAGAGAATGGAGGTTGCTAAAGGGATGTCTCGAAGAAAAATATTAGAAATGGCAAAGCTCCAATTCAAGGTTATCTAAGTGGTCACGGACTTGAGGAAAAAAGAATGTGTCTATGGAATATCTTGTACTTTAACCCTTCTACCCTAAAATACAAAGAAATAACTGTAACTAGAAAAGACACACAGGCCTAGTTGGACCAAACAGATTTCTGGGAAATGCTACAGGGCAGCTCTGCGAGCATGTGCTCCAAACACAGGACTGAGACCCTGGCCCAGATGCCGGTGATCTTCACAGTCGTCTCGCTTCACGGCCCACCCCAGGGCGGATGGAGCCAAAGCAGCAGGTGCTCAGGGCAGAACCTCAGACACCTGCAGAAGTGGCTGGCTGCACAGCCTTTTCTTGGTCCTCCTGGGCTCCTGTCAGTGAGACAGCTGCCTTCCGCAACCACACACCCACAGAAAATGATAGCTGCTGCTGAGAATAATGAAGCAGTCACTGGAAAACCACTGATGTGGGAAAGATGAGTGTGAAAGGATTGAGGAAGGAAAAGTAACCACAAACTGACAAGAAGGTTGCACTCCTGTTGCATCAGAGTATCAGGGTTCTCACTGCACTAGCAACCCTGGTGAAAATCTACATGCAAAGGAAAAGCCTTACCAAAAAGGTCAGCAAATTAATGCATATTATTACATCTTACGTTAAAATAGACTGTTGCATCAAAGGATGATTCCCTGACTTAGCTGACTTTCAATTTACCCACTACAAGTCCATCTGAGAGTCAGGTAAAGGAACTTTTGCATATGTTATTAGTGTCTCCCCACTCCTCATATACTCTAAGTTTCATAAAGGTGTGTGTTGGTGGGGAGATCACAGACTTCCAGATGTGACTGCCTTTGTGAAATAGTTACAAGAAGTTACTGGAAGATATGCTAAGAACTACCAATAGAAACAAAGAAAATTAAGCTATGAAAGGGCACCTGGGTGGGTCAGTTGGTTAAGCGTCTGACTCCTGATTTCAGCTCAGGCCACAATCTCAGGGTCATGGGATTGAGTCCTGCCTCGGGCTCTGTACTCAGCAGGGATTCTGCTTAAGGATACTCAATCTCTCTCTCCCTCTGTCCCTCCCCCTGGCTCATGTTCTCTCTCTCTCAAATAAATAAGTAAATCTTAAAAAAAAAAAAAGTTATTAAAAACAAGGCAATTATTAACTTGAGGACAAATAAAAGAAAATCATAAAATAATGCAGTGCTCAACTGTGAATAATATACAAATGCATACAATAGTGTTAAGTATTCAATCCAGATTCAACTCCACATTGTAACAGAACTCTAACAGAAGGAAGAGGTGGGTAAGACAGAGGAGAAAGGTGATATAAAATAGCTAAGTGCTCATTCACCATAACATACAACCAATAGACATGTCTAAAATTCATGCCTCAAAAGATGACAGTGTACTATTCTGAAAACGATTTAAGTACAAATATCAGAACAACAGGAATGAGTACTCCTGGAAGGGAGACCACAGCGAGGGATCGGGCAGGGAGCTGTTGTTTGATATTGTAAGCCCTTGACTGCTATTTGGTGTTGTAAACCATATGCATGTCATATTTTCACAGAAGTATTTTTAAATAAGCTTAATGATTTCTTTCTACTTAATACTTAAACATTTTTTCATATTTTTGAACTGCCAAAAATAATTATGAACTAAAAAAATGCACATGATTTCAACTAAATAAAAAAAAAACTGATAAACTTTAAAAACCAATTAAATTAACAAATTAACTTCCACAGTAAATGAATTTTCCTTGGACCATTTTATTATAGTCAACAAGATGCTCATTTGGGTTGAGTGAGAGGACTGAGTAAGAACCATGTGAGCCCGGGAAGCACAGCAGTGCCGGGCAGATAAGAACGGTGATGAGGGGCCGGGGTTCTCACCGGAGGAAAGCACCTCTGGGGAGCAGCTTCAGCACCACACTGTTTGAGGTAGTCGGCCCAATCAAAGTCCTGGCCTGGGTAGCCTAGGGAAGGACAAAAAAGAAAAGATTCACACCACATGTGCCTGCCTGGCTCTTCCATTCTGCCAGCTGTCCACCCAGAACTTCTCATTTGCTAAGTTGAGGACTTGGCTCATTTTAGGGAGGAGGGAAAACAATCCAAAGCATCATTCATGTTATAAAGCAGAGCAACTCTGGTTAAACCGTAGCAATATAATAAAATTCTTCAGATACATTTTTTTAAAAACTTTCTAGTTCCAAACTATGCATTTATTTTCAACACTATTTTATTTGATTAGCTGCTGGCAGTTTACCGAAAGAATTTAAGACACTTACGACTGGATTTGAATTGTTCTAATAAATCCAGTCAGGCTCTATTCTATTCCAAGTCGGGCTCTAAAGGAAGAAACACCAAATAATCTTTTTGCTCTCACAAAGCTATGCCCTCATATATCTTAGCCACTCCTGACACAATGCTCTCAGCACTGTTTTCAGATTCCTGTTTTACAGAATCCCAATGCTCTTAAAACCTTAATCACGAATTCATTTCAGCAAGATCCAGCTTAACTGCCTGCTTCAGTCCCCCAAGGTTCCTGGTAGCAGCCTCTCAGACCCGGCTCCCTGGCTGCCACCCGGAGTGGACAACCTCCCAGGCACAGAGCGGGCTACCACACTACACCACCTGACAGACATACAGCCCCTGCAATCCCTCCTCTGCCCAACTTAGACTGGCACCATGCTCTCCCTCCTGTTCTCCACCTCTATATCTCACACTACATTAGCTGCCATTTTCAGTTACATCATCTACTACTTTCCTCCTACTTACAGACAGATGAGCGGTCTGTAACAATGCTGAAAGTTCCAATATTTTTAATAATTGCTTTTCCTTTTCACATAAAGGCAGCAGGTAAGATAAAGAACTTGGGATATCCAGAGCCTTCTAGAACAGCAAGAACTTCCTCCTGCAGGCTTGTGCCCTCCTGCCACCACCTCCAGGCAGGCACGCCCACTCTCTGTTCACTGATGAGAGAACCTGGGAGGCTCCATTACTGTTTTCTCCTACTTGCTCCTTGAAGGAACCATCGTACTCACTTTTGTCTCCCCAGTCACAGAGGAGCCCAATGCCTAGCTCATAGCAAACATTCCACAAATGTTTGTTGGATGAATGGAGACTGAATAAACAGCAAAAGGGTCTGAGTTTATGACTCTTGTTAACGCAGAAGAGTACTTCTAGCCCAGCGTTCCAGCATTCAGCATTTAGAAAGTGAAGCTGTGTTCACCAAAAGTCTACTAATAAAGGATACACAGACTGCCAATTAAATAATTTGATGTGCTAATACAGAAGCCAGATTAACATTTGACATGTCCAGATATCATCAGCTGAAAAATATTAAAAATTTAAGTCAAGGTTAACTACCGTCATATTTAAGAGCCTTGGTTAAAGGACCAATGATTATTATTTTGCAGGGGCGCCTGCGTGGCTCAGTCAGTTAAGCATCTGACTCTTGATCTCAAGGTCGTCAGATCAAGCCCCATGTGGGCTCTGCACTGGGTATGGAGCCTGCTTGAGATTCTCTCTCTCCCTCTGACCCTCCCCCCAGCCCCCACTCACATGCTCTCTCTAAATAGCATCCTAAAAAATATATAAAAAGATTATATTTTGTAAACTTGCAAACACCAGGAAAATGAGTTACTACTGCTTTCCTATCTACAGCTTCTCTGCTGTAATAATAAACTTCTCTGCTCTTAATCATAAACCTTTCTCTGAAGTCTGATGAGCCTCACTCCAGAGGGATGCCCAGAAACCAAAAAATCACAGTCATGTGCCTCCTACCTTCCAGCTCTGGCCCTGAGGCATTTTCTTGTATGCCAGCTCCTGACACTCCCTGTATGCCCTCCCCCTCACTCCTCTGTGCCCTCACAACAGACACAGGAGGGAGCAAACTAGGAACCCGCATGAAACCCTAGGCTGTTATGAAGACATATTTGTCAAGGTCGGAGGACAGAACATACTTAATATTTAATAGTTTTTTAGCTTAACTTAAAACTTGCAAATATGTAAATATATGGAATCAAGGCCTTCATTTGTACTTGTCTTGGGACCCAAAAATGTTAAGGACAGGCTCGGGCAAGGAAGAGAAAGAGAGAGAGACAAAAGATCCAGGTGATGCCATCTGATAAATCCTTCTCAAAAAGAAGCCCGTAATGAACAATTCAGAACAGAACAACTACTTACCAGGAGGGGGGCTGATGTGTAAACCATTCTTCAGACTCCACTGCACGGGGAAAATACCAGAACTGTCAGCATGACACACAAAAGATCGCCGGGCATGATTCTCTGGTCGCAAATCATCCATTTCCACCAGGAAGTACTTCTCATCAAAAACCTGCGCATACAATCAGACAGACAACACAGGCCAATGGTTTTATATGGAAGGACACGTGTGTGTCATCTCCTTGGCGGGGCCAAACATGTTACAAAACTGCACAGCCACACCGGGTGTAAAGAACACTACGCACCACATCAGGCGCTCTTCTCATTAAATGCTTTTCATGCGTTAACTCAGTTTTAATCCTCCTTACAACATAATAAGGTAGGTACCATTATCAACCCCATTCTGAAAATAAGAAAATGGGATTTAAAAAGAGGTTAAACAACTTGCCCCATTTTACCTAGCAAGAAAGAATCAGAACCTGGGTTCAAATCTAAGAATTTGGGCTCCAAACAAAACTTAGTTTAGGCTGAGTGAGGAGTCCACCACAACTTGTACATTGGATTTCTGGGTCCTAGCCTAGTTTCAAATGCCAAAAAGGTTTTATTAACCCGCTCCAGCTCCTTGCCACCTCATGGCCCTTCAGTCTCCAGAAGGGGCCTTCTGACCCCACTGCAGGTTCAGAATCCCTCCCTGTTCTTAGAATAATCTTCTCCTAAGGCAATCAATCAATCTCAAGAGGTCCGCATCCAAGCCACCACTCCTCTAGTCACACCTGTCTTCTGGCTCTACTCTGGGTCAGTGGGCTCCAATCCTGAACTAACCCCTTGTCTTACGCCTCGGGCCAGTCACAGAGTTACCAGGGCCTGACAACCTGCCCAGCTCCTGTGCTTACTCCCGATAGGAGCCTTACTTTTGTTAGCCTTCCAAAAGACTGGGCTCCGGACTCCATTCTGGAGCAATCCTGGACAGAGCTCATGACACAGACCACCTGCCCCACCCCCACATCCCCTCACCCACTGAGCCCTGTACCTGGGTGGACACTGACACTGTTGCCTGTGCCCAGACTTCTCAGACACCAAGGCCTGCCTGCTGGATAAGTGACCTCTGGTTATGCACCACGAGGCCTGCCCCACAGACCACGCCCCACTACTCGGGCACCCAAGCTGTGGTTGGCTGGAGCAACCAGGTCCGAAGAAGGAATGGGCCACAGAGAATTGGAGAGTACAAATACAAGATGTGCACAGAAGTCATTCTAGCCTCGCTTAGGAGAAACATGGCTCAGAGTAGCAGAGCCTGAAAACCAAAACTCTAACCACTTTCCTAAACAAGTCACCCTTGCAGGTATTCATACGAAGAGAGTTGTCCCCCTTGTACCTTA
The DNA here is from genome assembly GCF_002288905.1 of Enhydra lutris kenyoni. Lineage (NCBI taxonomy): Eukaryota > Metazoa > Chordata > Mammalia > Carnivora > Mustelidae > Enhydra > Enhydra lutris. The sequence continues at coordinate 10,752,533 of NW_019154094.1, forward strand.
ACAACTGTAGCGGGAGAGATCTCAAAAGGAGACCAGGGGTCCACAGCTTCCAACTTCATATTTACAGAGAATGAATGAGTGCTAATAATTTGTTTGTCCTGAAATGCAAACACCAAGAGGGAATAAAAATACAGTATTTTCACATTCACTTTATACTCATATATAGCTGAATACTACTCTTAATTAATTAAAATAGAACTGTCCAGTTCCTGGTAAATAATTTAATCCTGTATTTTCTTTCCTGGAAAAAATTATTCAGAAACAAAAACACAGGAAGTACTCCTACTCCCTGTATTTGGTACACAAAAGCCACCTGGAGGAAAACAAGTTTATTTTATAACAAGTTGGAGCTATGTAGTTAAGAGTGGAAAAGAAGGGGTACCTGGGTGGCTCAGGGGTTAAGCCTCTGCCTTCGGCCCAGGTCATGATCTCTGGGTCCGGGGACTGAGCCCCGCATCGGGCTCTCTACTCAGCAGGGAGCCTGCTTCCCCCCTCCCTCTGCCTGCCTCTCTGCTCACTTATGATCTCTCTGTCAAATAAATAAATAAAATCTTTAAAAAAAAAAAAAAAAGATTGGAAAAGAAAAGACTCAAATGGTTTTAGAGAATGTTGGGAGAAAACATAGACTACTTTTAGAAGAAAAGCAGGATCCCCAACACTCCAGCCTTCAAACCTTTACTCCTTCAGACACCCCAGCATTCTCACTGACCCCCTGGGTTACTGTCCGCTCTGTGCCTCCCCTGACTGCCGGACCCTGCTGTGAGAAGATGGGCACCAATCCGTCCTGTTTTGTTTTTACCTTAAATAAGTATGATGGTAATGGCTCCTCCTCCTCCTCTTTCACTTTGGCCAAGATCTCCTGCCACTCAGCTTCATTCTTCAGATGCCGGATGGCTTTTATAAAACAAGACAGGACATTTTAAGTGAGGAGAATGTACACACGTTCTATCTATTCTGAAAGCATTCGTGTAAACAGAAAAGTCACTTTCCATGGGGAAAAGAAAGGGCTCCAGAGCACTTACACAATCTGTACTCACACAACCTGCACCCTGACTTCAGGACTTTGTCCCCTCTGTTCAGAGCTGGGTAGTCAGCCTGGGCAAAATCCCCGCAGCAAGATCAGAAGGGACTGCTGCAGGCCACAAAATCGCGTAAGCCCCCAAGGGAAGCACATAAGAAGTGCAGATTGCTTTAAACGGTAACTCCGGTTTTGAGATCATTGTCATTTCTTCTAGTTAACAATTCACTCTGAACCAAGACCTATCCTAAGACCTATCCTACTCCTGTACCTAGCTAAATGCTACCTAGAAAATTTTCCTTCAATTTTGGTAAGGGGTCAGTATGAGTTGGGGCAGGAGTCCATAAGGTACATCAAGATGTGTGGCAAATTACTAAATTAATAAAACAAAAGAAAAATAGGCACTTAAATATGTGAGGGGTTTTTTTGCAATTACTACTATTAAAAGTGTCTATTACACTTTTGTAATACACAGTATCATAATATTTTTCAGTCTTGTCAATGTTAGTAAAAACATAACAACGTTAGTAAAAACATAACATTAACGTAACAGTTAAAAGAAAAATGTTATATAGACATCTTCACCTGATGGGGGCTGAAGCTCATATCCCTGTTGAGCAGCCCAACCAACGTGATGAAGAAACGGGTCCAAGTAATACAACCAATGCTCGAAATTGTCAGAACTTTCAAGTCCTTCATAACGCAGCTTCAGCCTTCCCCCAATGTTTTCTACTACAGTAACAATCCAAGTGCTTAATGAGTCCCGGAAAGCTTGACATTCTAGCCTGGAGCCTGGAGCAATGAGATCTAAAGGATTCCTCCCGTTGCGGAGCTGTAGATACAAGAGGTGAAAATGATTATGAGAAGCTCACACAGTATTTTAAAGTCAAGCTGTAAAGGATCTTCAATGAGCCTTTATATTTCTACCCACTCAAAGCCATGACACCGAAAGGCCTAATATCATACAAGTCTCTACAGTATTATTTCTAGATAACATGAAAATGTGTACCTTAAAGAAAATTCTACTTATAATGCAATGAAAGTATTTTAACAGACTTGTCTCTAGGACTATGTTGTATAGTTTCATCTAGTAAAAAATTTTAAATTATCATCACTACTTAGTCTGATTGTAAAAGCAAATATGATCACCATTAAACAAAAAATCGAACGTTGCAAAAGTCAAAATCCCTCACAATACCACCTCCGAGAAAGAAGCATGGTGAACAGCCTGGCGCCCACTCTGAACCTGGGTTTTCTACACACTAGTCAACATCTACCTGTGTCTGTCTCTCTCATGTTTTTTAAAAAAAAATAGGGGCACTGTATGCTCTTTCCATTCATGTTTGCCACTTAATACATCATGGCTATCCTTCTTTTGTAGCACACATAAACCTCCTTCATTCTCTCACACTGTTCTATTGGCGCTCCGCGGTGTAAATGAGCAGCAATTTATCCACTTGTCTACTCATGGCACTTCAGCTGTTTCTGGTTTTTTACTCATTTCGCAACAATGTTCCTATCAACAGAGTGTTTTGATTATGCTGATGGAATGGAAAAGTTTAATTATCACTCTCTAGATACATATTAAAAGCTACAATAGGGATGCCTGGGTGGCTCAGTCAGTTTAAGCATCTGCCTTCGGCTCCAGTCAAGATCCCGGGGTCCTGGGATCCAACCCCACACAGGGCTCCCTGCTCAGAGGGGTCTGCCTCTTCCTCTCCCTCTACCCCTCACTCATGAGCTCACTCTCTCTCTTTCTCTCTTGCAAATAAATAATCTTTTTTTAAAAAGCTAGAATAAAGAATAAAAGGGAATGCTGATTCCAATGCCTTCACTTAACCATTTCTTAATATTCAAAGTTACTTTTTTTTTCGCTAATAAGAATGGCTCTGCAACACTTACATATTCATATATATGCAAAAGAACATGAACAAATGGAGGAACACATTCACAGCTAAAAATCAGGATGGCAAAATCAAGGTCAATGTAGAGCTGGATATCTATTAAATCATTTGTTCAAGATTTCATTCATTCATTAAAATTTTACTCAGTGTTTGTTTAGTGTGTGCCAGGACCTGGCTAAGCATAAGGAAATGAGTCAGAGGATAAAATATAAAGGTCAGCTGAGAGTATCTGTCAATCGAGTTTTAAAGGGGAATGTGAATGGATCACAAAATGAGATGTCAGAGTCAAAACTATCAAATGTGTAGAAAATACAGCAGTAAATCTTTGTAACCCTGCATTAACAAAGCCTAATCAGGTACGACACCAAAAGTACAAGCAACAAGAACAATAAAATAGATAAACTGGAGTACGTCAAAATAAACTTTTGTGCCGCAAACAGTATCATCAAGAAAGTGAAAAGACAGTCCACAAAATATTTGGAAATCATGTGTCTGACCTGGATTTGTTACCAGACATAAGGAGCTCTTACAATTCTGTAATAAAAAGACCACCCATTTAAAAAATGGGCAAAAACACTTCCCCAGAGAAGATATACAAATGGCAAACAGTACAGAAAAAGATATTCAACATCATTTGTCATTAGGAAAATGCAACTCAAAATGAGAAACTGCTTCATATTCAGTAGCATAGCTATAACCCAAAGAGAGTAACAAGTGTTGGCAAAAATGTAGAGAAATTGGAATGTTCATACATTGCATTTCACATATGCCACAAAGAATGTAACTGGTATGACAGAAAGTGACAAAATAGAACTTAGAAATGTCACAACCAATAAACGGATTTCATAAAAACAAGAAATCTATATTATATTCACTAACAAGTTTAAAAGCTACACTAATTTAAAAGGACTGTTGAAGGCAGGTAGGTGGTAAGAATACAACAGGTCTGCTATCTTCTGAGCAAAACAAAAGGGAGTCTCAAGTCACCTGGGGTGGGAGTTAAAATTCCTGAAGTGAAATCAGCACCTGCTCAGTGACAGAGAGCCCCAAGAGGCCACATTTTCCAATTTCATAAAAGAATCTGGAAAACTAGATTTTTATGTGTTAGCAACAAATTCAGAACATTTTAAGCACTAAGTAAGGCACCAGTTGGCAAACTGTGAGGACAAGTTTAAACCCACCAACACCCATTGTCTAGGCCTGTAGTAACAATGCTTATTTGCATTAGAGTGATAAATGAGCAACCAATTTTAAGATTCCTTGCACAGGAAATATCACTGAAGATGAGAAGGGTTTTCCACACTGATTCTGCAAGTAATAATACTCACGCCTTCGAGAAGTGGAACAGGAGGGCTACACGCTCCCATCAGGGTCTGCCGCAGAAACTCATCCCAATCAGACACTTTATCTCTAATGCCTAGATGAGGGGATAAATGAGTGATTACTCATAACGTCAGCTACAGAACACAGAGAAACTAAACTCAACCAAATACAGAGAAGTTAAACCACTGAAAGTGATTTAGAGATCCATTTGTACTTTTAATATCTGACTCCAACATATTACTTCTTTCAGAGCTTAAAAAAAATCCCCGTCTCAATAGATCTACTTCCTCATTAGTTTAATAGGAGGTATACACAAAACAAAGAGAATACAGTAACAGGGAGTTGGGCCCAGTTTTTTTTTTTTTTTTTAAGATTTTATTTATTTGAGAGAGTGACAGAGAGCACAAGCAGGAAGGAGAGGGAGAAGCAGACTCCCCGCCGAGCAGGGAGCCCAATGCGGGACTTGATCCCAGAAACCTGGGATCATGACCCGAGTTGAAGGCAGATGCTTAACCAACTGAACCAGCCAGGTGCCCCAGCTGGGCCCAATTTTATCCAAACGTTAATTACTTTCTTTTTTTTTTTTTTTTTTATGATGGGAATCATCAGATACATATAAAAGTAGAGAAAATAGTATAATGACGAAAGGTACCCCAGCTTTCACAACTGTCACTTCATGGTCAGTCTTTCCAGGGGTTGTTGGCAAACTACAACCTGGGAGCTAACTTTGGCCTATTGTCTACTTATAATTAAAGTTTTATTGGAACACAGTTCCATTTGTTTACACACTGTCTGCGGCTACTTTACACTACAAAGGTAGCATTAGGTAGCTGTTACAGGATCACATGGTCTGTAAAGCCTAAAATATTTACTGTCTGGTCCTCTACAGGTATTTTGCCAATCCCTGATGATCTATACCCTCACACAGTCTGCCCCACCCAACCACAGATTATTTAAGAACCAACTTCTAACATCACATAATTGTATCATATAATTTCAACCAGTTTAATCTCAGTATGTATTTCTAAAGATTTTTATTTATATATTTGAGAGACAGAGTGCATGAGAAGGGAAAAGGCAGAGAGAGAGAGAGAGAAAGAGAGAATCTGGAGCAGACTCCCCACTGAGTGCAGAGTGTGACATGGGGTCAGTCCCGTGACCCATGAGACCTTGACCAGAGCTGAAATCACAAGCTGGACACTTAACCCACTGAGCCACCCAGGCACCCTAGTATGTATTTCTGAAAGAAAATAACTTCTGATATAAATACAACAATATCACACATTTAAAAATTAATAATTCTTCAACAAAAAAAAATCTAATCCAAAATTTAAATTTACCCAAATGTCTCATAAACAGTTTTTCCAATTTGCTTGGTCAAATCAGGATCCCAATGAGATACATATACTGCAAATGGCTGATATATTGCTTGAGTCTGTTTTAATCCATATGCTCTTTCTCCCCCTCCAACTCCCTACTCTCTCTCTCTTTTTCTAGCAGCGTATTTGCTGTTGAGAGAGAGCCTTTTGTCTGTTTAGAGTTCTTCTGAGTCTGCTTTTACTGGTTGCCTCCCTGTGGGTGGGTAACCAGCTGCTCCATTAACCTCTGTATTTTCTATAAATCAGTACTTAGGGTTATAGGCTTGATCGAATTCAGGTCTCTTTTTTGGGAGGGGGGCACTGTTGAGAACAGTTTGTGAGTGGAGTTGTAACCTTCTACCATGTCCATCAAGAAGCATAATCAGTCCAGTTGTCTCCTTTTGTGGTGTTAGCAGCTTTTAATGGTCACTGCATAGATACACTGATTCATTAGAGACTAAAAATGGTGATTTTTCCATCATCCCTTTTTTTGTTTACTAACGAAAATATTCTATAAAGAAAACTTTCACTTCTTCAACTAGTTCATTACCCTGAGGTGTAGTTCACAGAAAAAAGCCAGAATATATGTTTGATTCTCTTTATCTTTCCCTGTATTTACCAGCCTTCAAAATCATCAGTGGCTTCCCTAGTATCTTCCAAAGGCAATCAGTGAGCGTTCTGTTTACAAGTCTCACTGGGAAACTATTGGCTATATCACATATGACATGTTCCAGGTCACTGCAGCTATTGTCTTACTGATGCTTATACTGTCCTATCTTTAACCACAAGAATCTCTTTTGACACATGACCCTAGTAAACAGTTACTGACATCTTTCCTACTTTTGGTATGAATGGTGTCCCAGGCTCAGCTTGTACCTTTCCTGCCCCTGTCCAGGAATCAGCTCCTTCTCCAAGGAGCAATAACTTACTCAGGTAAAATGGTATTTAGCGGTCATAATTAGGGTGCCGAGGGCGCTCATTTTTTAATATTCTTTATACGGTTTGTGTTTCTAGACCTTTTCAGTATCCAGAACAGTGTCTTCCTTTTAAAGACATAAACCATATCAGGAGTTCATATCAATACTTCCAATACAAATTCATGAAGACATTGTTTCTACTTAACTTCATTTATCCAACTTCTGTTTTCTTTCTTTCCTGCTAAAAACCCTAGTTCTCACACATTTCATTATGACTTGATCCCACAATACCTGCATATTACTTCAAAATAACATTAATTTTGGCCACTAACAATGATGACCAAAAACAGCTTACTTTTGTTTTTGTGATTATGGTATACCCCTATGAGGAATGTATATTTAAATTACTATATCTGAAAGCCAATGAAATAATTCTCTGAATGGTCACTTCACAATCTCCATACACAGTTACATTTCTATGCTGCTTTTATTTTTATTTTTTAGAAATTTTCTTTAAAATTTAATTTTGTTTTATAGTCATATAAAATACATAGTTCAAAATTCAAATCTACAAAATAGGTACATTCAGAAAACCTAGCTTCTATCCCTGGACCCCCCTTCATTCTACTTCCTTCCTTCCCCACAGGTAACTTTTTTTTTCCTTAAAGATTTTATTTATTTATTTGAGAGAGCAGGTGAGAAAGAGAGCATGTGAGCGTGAGTGGGGAAAGGGGCAGAGGGAGAGGGAGAACCCGGCTCTCCACTGAGCAGGGAGTCCAACGCAGGGACTCAATCCCAGGACCCTGACATCATGACCTGAGCTGAAGGCAGACACTCAACTGAATGAGCCACCGGGGCTCCTCCTCCCACAGGAAACTTTTTTAATAGACTTACCCTTTTATTTTTTAAAAATGAACTTCACAAAACAAAAAAAATGAAATTCACATATACACATTCATATGCTTCCTCCTCCATTCTTCATACATTTTTCTCTTTTCAAGAAACAAGATAACCAGAACACTCCATGACTATATGTAGATGGCCATCTTTTTTTTTTTACCATGCACTGCAGCTTTGATCACTATAAAGTTACCCTTTTATCTCATAATGCTTTCTGATCTTTATGAAATACCAAGACTTACACTCCTACTTTCTTTTCTATTTGATTTGATTTTTGTATATCTTTGTCCATCCCTGTATTTTAATCCTTGCAGAATCTCTCCATTAGGTGGGTCTCCTGTACAGCACATGAGTGAGTTTTGCAGGGGTGCCTGGGTGGCTCAGCTGGTTAAGTGTCTGCCTTTGGCTCAAGTCATGATCCTGGGGTCCTGGGGTCGAGCCCTGCATGTGGCTACATGCTCAGTGGGAGGCCTTCCTTCTCCTTCTGTCCCTCACGCTTCTCTCACTCTCTCTCTCTCTCAAATAAATAAATTAAATTAAATTAAATTTTAAAAAGTGGGTTTTGCTTTCTGAGTGAACCTGAACTATATTTTTACTTTTAATAGAAGACTAAGCCCATTAATGTTTATGGATGTTATCAAAAGGTATGCCCTTGAAGGAAAAAATGAAACAAGATGGGATCAGGAGGGAGACAAACCATAAGAGACTCTTAATCTCATAAAACAAACTGAGGGTTGCTGGGGGTGGGGGTAGGGAGAGGGTGGTTGAGTTATGGACACTAGGGAAGGTATGTGCTATGGTGAGTGCTGTGAAGTGTGTAAGCCTGGTGATTCACAGTCCTGTACCCCTAGGGCTGATAATACATTATATGTTAATAAAAAATAGAAAAATTTAAAAAAAGGTATGCCCTCAATTTTGTCATATTGTTAAATATAAGTTACTGATGTGTGTGTGTGTGTATGTGCAGGCGCTCACTATGTGATCTATTTTATTTGAACATACATGTTTTTTAAAATCTATCTTTTGGCATTTAGAAAGGTTTGTGTTTTTGTTCTTCTGTATATACTTAGTATATACTAGTACCTTCATATAACAATTTAGTTCTATTTTTGGACTATTTTCCATTTCTTTGTTCTCTAAACAGCACTAACATTAGCCAAAACCTCTTTTTTCTCCTCTTCTTTACCATCTCGTTTCAGGTAATTGTCTTTTACTCTCAATTAACATTTAAAAGATAATTAGTTAAAAAAAAATAAAAGGTAATTCATTTAACTACTCTGCAGTAAAGCTGGTTTTTTGAAAAGGCAGCAAGTGAGGTTTACCACAAGGCCCACGGCCCCCCCCCCCCCCCCCCCCCACCCCCCGCCCCCGCAGCCTCACAGGTTTACACTGTATCTGTCTGTCAGATCATTGAGCCATTACATACTACTACACTGTCTCCTCTGGAACATTCCTTTAGTTCCAAGTTCTACAGCTACACATATATTTAATGTCTCATTCACAGTTCTTATGCTAATGTCTCTTCTTCACTTGGGTTCACTTGGGTTTTCTGAAGCTCATTCTCCAATGGATGTCTTAGGAAGGGTTCACAGGAACACTGTTCCTGAATCTTCACATCTTCCTAAGAGTCGGCTTATAGCCTGTATACCTGAAGTTCAGTGTGGCCAGACGGAAAACTCTTATCTCATAGATTCTTTTACTGAATTTCTTAACTATGTTACCCTAATATCTTTTATCAAAAAGCACTATTGTTTATTAGTCTGATAACAATCTTATTTTCTCTCCTTTTCAAGAAATTTGGGACTTTCGCCTGAATAATGAAGGGATTTTATTTTACTTTAAAGTTCAAGTGTCAGGGGCACCTCAGTGGCTCAGTCGGTTAAGCGTCTACCTTCAATTCAGCTCAGGTCATGATCTCAGGGTGCTGGGATCGAACCTGACATCGGGCTCCCTGCTCAGTGAGGAGCCTGCTGCTCCCTCTGCCCCTCCCTCCTGCTCATTCTCTCTCTCTCTCTATAATAAATAAGTAAATAAATAAAATCTTAAAAATTACCCGTTCAAGTGTCACTAGAACACACCTTGATATAGCTGTTCTCACTTGATTTTCTTGTGCGCAAGTGAGCCCTTTCTATATGTATTTTAGTCAAGTTTTCTTGAATGAAAGTTGATAGTACTTTATTGTTTCACTGTGGTGGTTTTCTTCAAGGACTCTACCCTGAGTCTTTTTTCTTTCCTCATTTCTTTTTTATTTTAAAATTTTTCTTCCTTTTCATCCTCCATTTCTCTTCAGCTATTATCCATGGTAGGTTTGTTCCTGAGTTCACATTAACTTAGTTTTCATTTCCAGTATTTTTTAATTTCTAGTTCTCGTCTAACTCCTACTTTTTCTCTTTTCAAATCTCCCTTTTTTCCATCTCATTTCTGAATTTTTATAAATTTTATTTATACTTTTTCTCACTGCTTCTATCATTGTTACTACTTTCTCTTAGTTGGTTTTTTGAAATTTTTTTTGTGACACAATGTTCAACTCCTTTGTGGTTATGTTTCTCTGGAACGATTTTACTCCACCGTTCTCTCCACTCTCTCCCTCTCACTCTTTCATTATAATAACCTTGTATCCAACTAAAATCATTTATATTAGATGCATGCATTTTCCTAGACTCTCATGATGAGACTGTAGGCCAGTAGCTTCATGTCTCTAGAGCTTCCTCTTAAAATGTTTTTTCACAAAGCGCTTAAAATATGGCAGCTAGGGGCTACTGGGTAGCTCAGTCGGTTAAGCATCCAACACTTGGTTTCAGTTCAGGTCCTGATCTCAAGGTCCTGGGATCGTGCCCCACATGAGGCTCTGGGCTCAGCTTGGGGTTCTTTCTCCCTTTCCCATTCAACCCCCAGTTCTCTCTCTCTCAAAATAAATAAATAAATCTTTAAAAAAAAAAAAAAGGCTTCTAAGAAGCCCACAGACCCCCAAGGACCCTAACACCTAAATCTTCATTTCAAAATACCATTCTTCACCAAAAGAAGCCAGGACTTCTTGAAGAAATGGCTGATTTCAGGGAAAGAGTTTCTTGAGCTAAAACATAAGAAACTACTAAAAATATGATGGGAACATAACAAAGGACGCATCAGCCAGCTTAAAGGGGTGATCACTTGCCAAATTCAGGACAATGTGAGCATCAAAATAAATAATGACAGTAAGGGATTATAATCCATTGAGTAAAGTAAGAATCACGAGTCTACCCTCTCATACATACACAAATATATGTATGTGAATGGGGGAAAAGGAAAGCTCTTTCTCTTGTAGAAAGCCTATTATGATATGTAGGCAGAATTAGAAAACACTGTTTGGTAAACATTAGAATAATAGTTGTTTCAGATAAAAATGATAAATCAGTGCTAAAAATAGTGGATAAAAGTTTGAAGAGTGATGAGATATTTACATTATCTTAAAGTATCTTCCTACAAGATACTTATTTAGGGGTATAAAAGTAATTTTATGGTGGAAAAACCTGGCATACACAAAATTAATCAAGTGATACAAGTTAATGTCACCAGTTAAGGACAAACCAACAGTATGTGTGCCCTAATAATGACTGATGCCCTAGAAGGACAGAAAGTCACTTCTGCATTTTTCCTACCAAAAGTGCACAATCTGAGTCTGAGGAAACATCAGACAAATCCAAACTGTGGGATGTTCTAATAGAATAATTGGACTGTACTCTTCAAAAACATCAATACCAAGAAAAACAAAGGAAGTTTAGGGAAACTAAAAAGACATGACAATCAAATACAATGTATGATCCTGGACTGAATCCTGGACCAGGAAAAGAAACAAGGCATAATCAACATTACTGAGAAAACTGGCCCATTAACTTTCAAAAACGTCAAAGTCATGAAAGTCAAAGATTAAGAAACTGTTCCAAATTAAAGGAATCTTATGAGATATGACAACTGAATGCGACATATGATCTGGGATTTCCTTTTACTATAAAAACATTATGGGTAAAAACTAAATAAGATCTACAGATTAAATCACAGTGTTATACCAAAGTTAATTTCCTTATTTTATTATTTTATTGTGCTAATGAATGTCCTTATTAGTACATGAAGGTAGGAATAAAAGGGCATCGTGCTTACAACTGACTCTCGAATGGTTCATTGAAAAATCACACACGTGTGTGTATATGAGAGACAGAGGGAGGGAGGGAGAGGGATGGAGAACATAAACTTGGTAAAACATCAACATTTAGGGAAAATTGGCAAAAAGTCTCTAAGAATTTTCTATGCTATTTTTGCAACTTTTCTGTAAAGCTGAAATTACATCAAAATAAGTAGCTGAAAGAAAAACATATAAGCTCTGGTATTTTCTTAAACCTGAAGCCTTCTTTCCCTTTCTCCATCTTTACATGACCTTCCTCCTCCTCCTGTCCTACTATCTCTGTCCCACTCAATTTGGATTCTACTCCCAATAAGGCTCTTTCCTGGAAGGGAACTTCAGGTGACTCATTTTAAGAACTCACAGGTCCCAGATCACTGAGGGGTGAGAAGAGGCAGGACAATAAAATCAGAAGAGAATCAACAGCACAGCAATCTGGCCTAACTAGTTCAAGACAAACAGACCTACAAGTCCCAAACTCAAAGAGCCTCACAGTTTTACAGGATGATACACAACTGATGCTTCCTAGGAGTATCATAAAAAACCAAGGCTTTACGAAGCCTTCAAAATAATTTCTAAAGATAGGGAAATGTGCATTATTCCTTATCAATATTTTCATTCAAAATGCTAACCCCAGACAGTTAGAAAAACCTACACGTGCGGAAGAACGAAAACCTCAAGGTTGTGCACACAGCAGTACCATATCACATCTCGTGAGCAAGTATTTAATTACCTTCTGGGGCTTCAAGGGTCTTCTTATTCTGCTCACACCACCCAATGGGGTAGAGGTCGGCCTTCCTGATGTCACACCAGAAGTCGGCCTTCCGGTCCTCCCCGTAGCCATCATAGCGGAGAAGCAGCAGCTGCTCACAGGTGGTGATGATGGTGGCAACCCAGTAGGTTTCAGGGTCTGTCTTCACAGCCACCTCCAGTTTCATCCCAGGAGCAAATCCATTTTGCAAACGTGTGTCCACCTGAACAGGGAAAAGTTATTAACCACCAGAGAGGTACCTAAAATGAGTATTTCTTTAGCCAAGATATTTTTTTAAAACTTACAATTATGAAACACTAAATGAAATAAAACCTTCTCAAGGAAAACCTGAGAAACTCCAATTCTAACTCACAGCAGTGATCCAAACAGAACAGAGAACAGCATGCTGCTCTGTTCCTGCCGACGCCGAAGGAATTTTAATAGAACTCAGTATTTTCACCAAAGCAGCCTATGATTACAGAAAATGTTTTCTATTCAGTACATAAATCGCTGAATGTTCACCATTTTAGTAACCTTCAACACATTAAGTTTTCAAGAGTGATTTCTCCATCCTTCAAAAAAATTTATGAGGCTAAAAAAGGGGAAGGACAAAAACAGCTATAATGATAATATATTAGTATAATATATACCAGATGTAGGGGCCACACCTCCCAGTTTCCCTGAAACAGTCTATGTTTATACCTGTTATCCTTGAATAATAATTAATAATGCCCTGTTTCTCTCTCAAAGTGTCCTAATTCAAATGATAAATTATATGGTCACAAAGGCAAAGGTGAGCAATTCTGAACTATTTCATGTGTATACAAAGATTAAATACATACATATATTGTGAAATGAGAGCCACGTTTCTCACTGTGGGAGAAAGAAGTAAAAACAAGGAAAGAGCAGATCAGCACGATCCTGGTGGCGCTGAGCTGGAATCAGGAGTGTCTGAATGAGGTCAAAATGACAGACAGAGAATAGTACAGATGTGCATGTATGTGGGTGCTAATACATTTCCTAGCTCTGTGAATTGACAGGGACTCTAAGTAATGATACTCATCAGCAATAAGCAAACTTAGTGTACAAATTCTTCATTTATAAATGCCATCCTCCAATGAAAAAGAACATGGGCTCCATGGAGAAATGAGTGATTCTACTTCCGGAGCAGAAAAAACACATGAAGTGCCTAGAATATCTTGCGATGCCAGAAAGTAAGGAAATGCTCCAAAAATGATGGGGGCATTTAGAAAGGACATGGGAGCCAACCAGAAAGATCCCCCAATGTTCATATTAGGGACAATCTGAGCAATAAAATAGAAAAATTAAAGGGTTATAATCCATAGATTTAAATAATACCCATGAGTCCATACTGTAAAAAATAATTAGGGATAGATTCTTAGAGTAATAAAAGACCAATTAATAAATACAGAGAAAAATGACAGAAACAGAAAACAGGAGCTCCTGGGTGGCTCAGTCAGTTCAACATCTGCCTTCAGCTAAGGTCATGATCCGAGGGTCCTGGGATCGAGACCTGCATTGGGCTCTTGGCTCAGCGGGAGTCTGCTTCACCGTCTCTCTCTGCTCCCTCCCCTCACCCCCACTTGTGCTCACACTCTAATGCTCTCTCTCTCTCTCAAATAAATAAAATCTTAAAGAAAAAAAGAATCAGATTGTCAATGTCTACCTAAATTTTTTTGGTATTTGACATGGGTTGCAGTGTATCTACAGATCTCTTTGGGGAGAACTGACATCTTTATAATAGTAAATCTACCATTACATAAACAACGTATATTCCTTCATTTTATGGCTTGAAGTTACTTTACAAATTTTTGTTACATTTATTCCTGGCCATTTAATGTTTTTATGCTATTGTAAATCACATCTTTCAGTTTCCACTTTTCTTTGTCCCCGGTATACAGAAATATAATAGATATATAATGGATATATATATATATATATATATATATATATACATGCCTGTGTGTGTGTATGTGTGTGTGTGTGTATATATATACACGCATACATACATACATACACATATATGAGAGAGGGGAAAGGAGGAAGCAGAGGGAGAGGGAGAGAATCTTAAGCAGGCTCCAAACCAGTGAGGAGTTTAACAGAGGGCTTGATCTCACAACCCTGAGACCATGATCTCAGCTGAAATCAAGAGTCAGACACTCAACAAACTGAGCCACCCAGGTGGCCCTAGAAACATAATAGGTTTTCTATGCTACCTTGTTTCTAACAATCTTACTAAAGTTGGTCATTAATTTTATAACTGTAAATAATGACATTTTTTCCTTCCTAATTCTTACACGTTTTAATGTTTTTCTTACTGTACTAGTCAGAACCTCTAACACAATATCAAACAGAAGTCATATTAGACAACACCTTCATCTTGTTCCATATTTAAAAAAAAGTATGCGTCATATTACTATTAATAAAATTTGCTATAGATTTTTTATAGATATCCTTCAACAAATTAAAGATATTCCCATCTATAGTTTGCTAAGAATTTTCTTGTATCATGAGTGCATGTGGAATTTTATCAAATATTTTTCTCTATATAGTGAGTTGATAATGTGATTTTTCTCCTTTATTCTGCTTATGTGGTCAATTATGCTCTTCAAATATATTTTCCTCACTTTCTTGTCTCCTGAGATTCCAATTACACAAGCATTAAGCTTTTTTTATACTGTCTACAACACTGGATGCTCTGGTCTGGACTTTTTCCACCTTTCCTCTCTTTGTATTTCAAGTCTGGGCAATTTATATTGACTTATCTTCAAGTATACTGATTCCTCATTTGTGAGGTCTACAAGTCTGCAATAAGCCTGTCACAGGCATTCAACATCTCTTATTACCATGTTTTTCATATCTTAGATTCCCACTTGACGCTAATAGTGTCCATCTCTATTGAAAGTCCTTTTCTATTCACACATGTTGCCTATCTATTCTACTACAGCCTTTAACCTATTACTCATAGTTATTTAAAACTGTCTGATAGGGGTGCCTGGGTGGCTCATTGGGTTGAGCCTCTGCCTTCAGCCTGGGTCATGATCCCAGGGTCCTGGGATCGAGCCCCCAATAGGGCTCTCCACTCGGCAGGGAGCCTACTTCCCCCTCTCGCTCTGCCTGCCTCTCTGCCTACTTGTGATCTCTGTCAAATAAATAAATAAAATCTTTAAAAAAAAAAAAACTGATAGTTCCAACATCTGAACGTTATGAGTCTGGTTCTGTTGAATGCTTTGTCTCTTGACAGTTTGCTGTTTTTCTCTTGCTTCTTCATGTGTCCCATAATTTTTGGTTAAAAGCCAGACATACTGTGTAGAATAATTGAGATTGAGGCAAATAACATTAACGCCTGAAAATGGGTATGTTTCTTTTTAGGCCTTAAATCTGAGGGAGAAGGTTAAGTCAATGTAGTTAAGGAGTGGAACAGGGTTTGGGTTTTGTTGTTGTTTAGTTACTCATAGTACACAAGAGGCTCCAAGGCACATCAGCATTTTTGGATTTAAGGTATAGGCTTATTTGCTGGGAGGCTTTCCCCCCCCTCAATATTTGCTGCTCCACTCTCAGACTTAGGTCTTCTCTGTGTAACTGTACCTCAGAGATCACTTCTCTCTACACTCTTGTCTGTCTCCTACAAACAGACCTTTGTTACCCAGTATTTCCTCACTTCATGGTTGAAGACAAGCAGGAAAGCACATTCTCTGAGATTCAGCCTCAGTCTCAGTCAGGTTCTGTGTCCTGAGTCTTAGGAATAGGAACTTCAGGGCGCCTGGGTGGCTCAGTGGGTTAAAGCCTCTGCCTTCAGCTCAGGTCATGATTCCAGGGTCTAGGGATCGAGGCCTGCATCAGGCTCTCCGCTCAGCAGGGAGCCTGCTTCTCACCCTCTCTCTGCCTGCCTCTCTGCCTACTTGTGATCTCTCTCTCTGTTAAATAAATAAAATCTTCAAAAAAAAAAAAAAAAAAGAATAGGAACTTCTCAGTGATCTTACCCCTCTCCCAACTGTAGGGGGCCTCGATTGCTCCAGCTTGTATTCCTACCCCCCTCCCAGGAACAAAAGGCTTTTACTTCTTCTGTCCTATCTCCAGGATGCAATGGATTTCACCTGCATCCTGGGGTTAACAGGGTTTGCATCCCCTCCCCTAGCAGCTTAAAGGTTTTGTTCCAGAAGGCCCAGATAAAGCTCAGTGCCTTTTCCAAAACTGGTACTGCTTCCTCCATGTACCATACATGGTACCAGACATGCACCATAAGGAAAACTGTTTTACTATCTTGGACGCATCCTCCTTGCAAATGTGGTTTGGCCTCTAATTTCTTCTGCAGCCCCATCTTCCCACCCTCCTTTATTCCAAACAGGGTCCTGTAGAACTCTTGCCAGCATCTTAAACATCCATCTCCATTGTTCTGGAGATCGGAGTTCTACCAGCTTTGCCTATGATCAGCTATCCACCAGCACCGCTTCCCCAGCATCTTCCTATACCAGTGCCTAATTTTCATTGTACCTGGCAGCCCTTCACAATATACTGATTCAAGCTTACATATATTTTCTGTATTTGATGATGAGAGAGGACACATCTATTTTTCATTCTCCTTGTTGCTTTGTCAAAGAGGAGAGGTGGAACCATTTTTTAGACCCAGAATTTTGGTCAGAAAGTTTGTCCTCCATTTTCATTTTTTTTTTTTAAAGATTTTATTTATTTGAGAGAGAGAGAGAGAATGAGAGAGAGAGAGAGCATGAGAGGAGAGAGGTCAGTGGGAGAAGCAGACTCCCTGCTGAGCAGGAAGTCCGACGTGGGACTCAATCCTGGGACTCCAGAATCATGACCTGAGCCAAAGGCAGCCGCTTAACCAACTGAGCCACTCAGGTGCCCCCATTTTCATTTTAGTATAAATAAATAAGCTTGTATAAATACATATCAGATTAGTAATAACATTTAAAACAAGAATTCAAAAATATTACATGATCACAAATAGGCTTTCTATGTTAAAAAAATATATTGAAACTGACTATAAGAGATTAGTCAATATAAAATGAAATCTTTACTTAAAATACATAAATCTCACCACTTCAATTTTAGAAAGACATAAATGAACTAAAAAATAGAAAGGAAAATATCATGACTGAGATTTTACAAAACAAACTGAAAAACAGAAGGACTCTTCAGCTTATAAAAACACTTTCAAGAATACGGTTCAACTTCCCAAAGTCAAACAACTCTGAGTGGGCATTGTTGCCTTCCCAAACCCCAGAACAAAGGAACTCTGCCCTGTTGAACACTGCTTTGGACTGAACTGTGTCTCCCCAAAATCCATACGTTCAAATCCCAACTCACAATGTGACTACATTTGAAGACAGCACCTTTATGGAGGTAGTAAAGGGGAAAGGAGGCCGTAGGAGTGGAGACCTGATCCAGTAAGATCAATGTCCCTATATGAAAAGACACCAGAGGGCCTGCTCTCTCACTCTGCCGTAGGAGTGGAGACCTGATCCAGTAAGATCAATGTCCCTATATGAAAAGACACCAGAGGGCCTGCTCTCTCACTCTCTGCCATCTAAGGACATGGTGAGGCGGCTGTCAGCAAACCAGGAAACGAGTTCTCACCAGAATCTAATCATAATGGCACCCTGATCTCAGACTGCCAGTCTCCAGAACTGTGAGAAAATACACTTCTGTTGTTTAAGCCACCCAGTCCACAGTATTATGTGATGGCAGCCCAAACAGACAGAGACAAACATGAAATCAACAGAATCAAGAATTCTATATTTTAAGAGGGAGTGTAAGTGAACAGGTTAAAAAACTAGATCTGAATATAAATTATTAATAAAATTTGGAGTATTTTCTTACATTCTACAGGCATCACACAGGGCAAATATGTTGTCAATGGATTAACAATTAAACTGGGCTATTATGGCACAAAACTGTGCTGCAATAGCCACTAATCTGACCCACTATATGACACTACTCAGGTTTCTGCTCAACATGAGAGAGAGCAATAATGTTACTGAAATTAATCCCAATGTGCAAGCCAGTGGTCATAAAACAAAGTACAAGAGGGGTCCCTGGGTGGCTCAGTGGGTTAAAGCCTCTGCCTTTGGCTTAGGTCGTGGTCTCAGGGTCCTGGGATCAAGCCCCGCATCGGGCTCTCCACTCGGCAGGGAGCCTGCTTCACCCCCCCTGCCTGCCTCTCTGCCTACTTGTGATCTCTGTCAAATAAATAAAATCTTAAAAAAAAAAAAAAAGTACAAGAAAATAAACCATTTTCTTCAATTACAGAGGTTCTTCAATTACAAACAAAATATTAATTTTTGACAAAAATAAACCAATATTCTTGACTAGTCAAAAAGACAAGTCCTGCACTGAGTGGCAGAAAATACACAAAACTGAAAAAGATTTTAGAATATGTCCAGGGAGGCCTAGCTGGCTCAGTCAGTAGAGCATGTGACTCTTGATCTCCAGATTGTAAATTCAAGCCCCAAATTTGAGTGTAGAGATTACTTAAAAACAACATATTAAAAGAAATAAAAAATGTCCAGTTTTCTTAATGAAGGGGGCAGGAGAAGGAAAAAGCACTCAAATCCTTTCAAGTGCTCCAACGTAAAATAACTCTAAACTCTCTAATAATGGTACCATGGGACAAAGGAATGGGATACAGTCAGTAAAACAAATACAGTCACTGCTTACATGTTTAAACGATCCATAGGGAACTGCAGTGGACCCGGTCTCTTCTAGATAATCTTCCCAGCTTAATTCCACTTCTTCCACACCAGATCCAGCATCTGGAATTAAAATCAAAACAAAAGGAAACAGATGAGCCCCAATTAAAGAAAACTCAAGGTATAAAAACATAAACTTAGCAACCCTAACTTACACAATTTACTTCACAAGTTAATTGATTTCACACACAAAATATTCACGTGCTCTTTTTAAATGGCGGGCTCCCATACTGCATTGATTATCGATGAATCTCAACAGCACGGAAGTGTGACATGTTGTCTCCTGCTGGAATCCATCAGGAACTCACTCAAATGCATTATATAAAGCTGGTGAGAGTGTAACGATTACAGTCACTCTGGACTACCATTTAATATCTAATGCCAACTACTTGACATACCTAATAGGCATTTCAAACTTGAATTTTCAACCTGATTCTTCCTTAGTACTCTCCAATTGAGTAAAAGACACCACCAATCTGTATTTTGGCTCAACCCAAAAATGTCGAGTTATCCTTGCTTTCCAACTTTTCTTTCACATCTTACATCAAAACCATCAGAAAATTCTATAGGTACCACCTTTAAAATATATCCTAAATCTAACCACTTCCCATCATTTCTCTTGCTCTCTTTCTCTAGCCCAAGACCTAACCACTATATATTTCACCTTTTAATCCCAATTATAATAAAATCTGAACTCTTTGGGAGAGTGCAAAGGCCCAACAAGGTCTGACCTCTGGCTACCTTCCTTGCCACTTCATCCCCAACCAGCCTCTTTGCTCCCTGCACTCAAGTGACCCTGGGATTCTTACTATTCTCTAATCACGTTCTTTCCTCAAAGTCTCCTCTGCGTTTATTTCCTCAGCTCAAAGACTCATTCCCCAGTGTCATTCCTGGCTTCATTTCATTCAAGCCTCCCCTTGAACATCCTCTCTCCAGAAAGGCTTTCCATCAGTACTTATCTAATGCAGAAAACCCAGACTCTAGTTTCATTATCTTAAAGGCATTCATTTCTACTCGACAGTGCACCATACATCTTTTTATCCCCCCCATTAGAAAATAAACTCTGTCAAGACAGGACTTTGTGTTGGTTACTCCTATATCTCTGTCACAGCAAACTCAATAAATTTTTTGTTGAGTAGGCAAAGATTCAAATATTCCAGAATCCAATAATCCCAATTTACATAAATTCTCTAAGAGCAGGGTTTTGTTTCCTGATGTATTCCCATTGCCCAAAACAACGCCTGCCACTAGAGTTCACAATGAACAGGGGCTGAATGAGTGCACCCTAGGGGAGCCTGAGCTTCAGACAAACACAAGGAGGCAAGTACAAGGATGCTCACCACAGCACTGTGTGTAACAGCACCAGACAAAAGCAATCAGTAGGAGAAGAGACAGATTACGGCAGTTCTACAGCAGAGTAGTACTGTATAGCAGATGAAATGAATGAACTAGTTTTGACATAGAAAAATCTCAAATAAAACCCCACATCGAATAAAAACAGCAGGTGCAGAATGAAAAGCACAAGATACAGTTTAGACTTCAAAGGAAACTTCGCAGTATCTCTTTATAAATGCATGCATATTAATAAGAGTATAAGAAACAAAGGTGGGAAGACTATACATCGATTTCAACAGTGCTACCTTTGGCGATGAGAGGAGAAAACAGGATTAGAAGGGAAGTACAAAAGAGGCTGAAATTTTTCTTTCAAAAAGAAAAGGCGGGGGGAACAACACATGAAAACATGTTTAACATTGTAAGGTAAATGCAAATCAAAACCACAATGAGACATACCTCACACCCCCTAGAATAACCAAAGCAAAAAACAAGTGTTGACAAGGATGTGAAAAACTGGAATCTTTGTGCACTGCTGGTCTGGGAATGGAAGATGGTGCGGCCACTGTAGAAAACTATATGGTGGTTTCTCAAACAATTAAAAGTACAATCACCCTATGACCTAGCAATTCCACTTCTGGGTACCTACCCCAAAGAATTGAAAGCAGGGACTCAGATGTTTGTACACAAAGGTTCGTAGCAGTAAGAGTCATAGGCGCCAAAAGGTAGAAGCTACCTAAGTATCCATAAATAGATAAACGGATAAATAAAAGGTGGTACATACATACAATGGAACATTACTCAGCTTACATACATACAATGGAACATTACTCAGCTTTAAAAAGGAAGGAAATCTTGGCACACATGACAACACAGATGAACATGGACATGACGCTAAGTAAGCCACTTGCAAAAGGACAGATCCTCTATGATTCCACTTCCATGCAAGAGCTACAGCAGCCACATCCAGAGAAACAGAAAAGAGAACGGTGGCTCCCAAGGCCTGAGAAAGGGAGATGGGGAGTTACTGTTGTGTAACAGGTACAGAGCTTCAGTCTGGGAGGATGAAAAAGTGCGGAGATCCCCGTAGTGATGGTTGTACAACAATGTGAATGTACTTCATGCTCTGAACTGTACACCTCAAGATGGTTAAAATGGCAGACTTTGTGTTAAGGATATTTTATGGGATGAAAAAAATGGGAACAAATATTGTACAATGATAACATTAATTCTTCACAGTAGGTAACACCAGTGTTTGTTATATTGTTTTCCACTCATTTTTATCCATGTGTGTTTGTTATATTATTTTCCATTTGTTTTTAATTGTTTTGAAATTTTTCACCAGAAATGTAACAAGCCAACAAAGACTAAATTGGGAGCATCCTGGAAGTATGGGTTAGTAGAAAGTCAATTTTCATTACCAAACCATAATAAGGCCGAACACTCATGGTCCTTAGCTAGGAGGAACCTTCTCCCTCAAACAGCATGCTAACTTACAAATAAAAAATCAACGCAACATTATAAATAATGAATTATAGAACTAAACCCTCATAAATTAAAAACTACTAATAAGCCAAGAAGAAACAAACTAATAATCTGGTAGAAAAATGACCAAAATATATGAAAAGAGAATTTATCAAAAAGAAATGCAAGTCATCCTTAAACATATGGAAACATGTGGAAATTTACTCATTTTAAAAGAAATGTAAATTAGAGGGGCACCTGGGTGACTCAGTCCGTAAGTGTCTGCCTTCCCTTGGGCTCAGGTGGTGATCCCAGGGTCCTGGGATCAAACGCTTCCCCCCCAACCATCGCCCCGCTCAGCAGGAAGCCTGCTTCTCTCTCTCCCACTCCCCCTGCTTATATTCCCTCTCTCTCCGTCTCTCTGTTAAATAAATAAAGTCTTTTTAAAAAAAAAAAGAAAAGAAAAGAAAAGAAATGTAAATTGGAAAAGCACTAAGGTATCAGATTGGAAATAAAATCCCAAAGTTTGACAACATACTCTATGGTAAGGCTGTGCTTAAGCAGGTAAAGCACAATGACACAAACCTGGTGAAAGAGAACTTGGCAATATCTAGCAAAATACATATGTATTTACCTTTTGATCCAGCAATCCCACTTCTAGGACTCTATCCCAAAGATATGCTGGCAAAAATACAAAAAGACATATGTACAAAGCTATTCATTGCAGCACTATTTGTAACACTAAGATTGGAAACAACCCAAATGTCCATCAGTAAGGAAGTGGCTGAATAAAATATGGTATATATATCCATATAGCTGTAAAAAGGGGAGAAAGATTACTACATACTCCTGTGGGACAATCTCCAGTAACTAAGAAATATGAATATGAATATATGTTACGTATATACTCACATATATACATGTTTATAATTTTTAAATGAACAGAAGAGTCAAATAATAAAAACCAATGGTATATATAGGGAAAAATAAAAAGGGTGAACAGTATCAGATTGAAAATGGGGATGGTGTTACATAATTTTAACTTTATCACTATGTAGATACTTTATAAAATTTTAGAAACATATTTAAATCAAAAGAAAAAAATTCCAACTAAAAATGAACTGAAACAAAAATACCTAATTGTTGGTGAAATAACCACAAGGAAAACAGGATTACTTTATGTCATATTAAAATACAATATCTTGGGGCACCTGGGTGGCTCAGTGGGTTAAAGCCTCTGCCTTCGGCTCAGGTCATGATCTCGGGGTCCTGGGATCGAGCCCCGCATTGGGCTCTCTCTGCCATCTAAGGACATGGTGAGGCGGCTGTCAGCAAACCAGGAAACGAGTTCTCACCAGAATCTAATCATAATGGCACCCTGATCTCAGACTGCCAGTCTCCAGAACTGTGAGAAAATACACTTCTGTTGTTTAAGCCACCCAGTCCACAGTATTATGTGATGGCAGCCCAAACAGACAGAGACAAACATGAAATCAACACAATCAAGAATTCTATATTTTAAGAGGGAGTGTAAGTGAACAGGTTAAAAAACTAGATCTGAATATAAATTATTAATAAAATTTGGAGTATTTTCTTACATTCTACAGGCATCACACAGGGCAAATATGTTGTCAATGGATTAACAATTAAACTGGGCTATTATGGCACAAAACTGTGCTGCAATAGCCACTAATCTGACCCACTATATGACACTACTCAGGTTTCTGCTCAACATGAGAGAGAGCAATAATGTTACTGAAATTAATCCCAATGTGCAAGCCAGTGGTCATAAAACAAAGTACAAGAGGGGTCCCTGGGTGGCTCAGTGGGTTAAAGCCTCTGCCTTTGGCTTAGGTCGTGGTCTCAGGGTCCTGGGATCAAGCCCCGCATCGGGCTCTCCACTCGGCAGGGAGCCTGCTTCACCCCCCCTGCCTGCCTCTCTGCCTACTTGTGATCTCTGTCAAATAAATAAAATCTTAAAAAAAAAAAAAAAGTACAAGAAAATAAACCATTTTCTTCAATTACAGAGGTTCTTCAATTACAAACAAAATATTAATTTTTGACAAAAATAAACCAATATTCTTGACTAGTCAAAAAGACAAGTCCTGCACTGAGTGGCAGAAAATACACAAAACTGAAAAAGATTTTAGAATATGTCCAGGGAGGCCTAGCTGGCTCAGTCAGTAGAGCATGTGACTCTTGATCTCCAGATTGTAAATTCAAGCCCCAAATTTGAGTGTAGAGATTACTTAAAAACAACATATTAAAAGAAATAAAAAATGTCCAGTTTTCTTAATGAAGGGGGCAGGAGAAGGAAAAAGCACTCAAATCCTTTCAAGTGCTCCAACGTAAAATAACTCTAAACTCTCTAATAATGGTACCATGGGACAAAGGAATGGGATACAGTCAGTAAAACAAATACAGTCACTGCTTACATGTTTAAACGATCCATAGGGAACTGCAGTGGACCCGGTCTCTTCTAGATAATCTTCCCAGCTTAATTCCACTTCTTCCACACCAGATCCAGCATCTGGAATTAAAATCAAAACAAAAGGAAACAGATGAGCCCCAATTAAAGAAAACTCAAGGTATAAAAACATAAACTTAGCAACCCTAACTTACACAATTTACTTCACAAGTTAATTGATTTCACACACAAAATATTCACGTGCTCTTTTTAAATGGCGGGCTCCCATACTGCATTGATTATCGATGAATCTCAACAGCACGGAAGTGTGACATGTTGTCTCCTGCTGGAATCCATCAGGAACTCACTCAAATGCATTATATAAAGCTGGTGAGAGTGTAACGATTACAGTCACTCTGGACTACCATTTAATATCTAATGCCAACTACTTGACATACCTAATAGGCATTTCAAACTTGAATTTTCAACCTGATTCTTCCTTAGTACTCTCCAATTGAGTAAAAGACACCACCAATCTGTATTTTGGCTCAACCCAAAAATGTCGAGTTATCCTTGCTTTCCAACTTTTCTTTCACATCTTACATCAAAACCATCAGAAAATTCTATAGGTACCACCTTTAAAATATATCCTAAATCTAACCACTTCCCATCATTTCTCTTGCTCTCTTTCTCTAGCCCAAGACCTAACCACTATATATTTCACCTTTTAATCCCAATTATAATAAAATCTGAACTCTTTGGGAGAGTGCAAAGGCCCAACAAGGTCTGACCTCTGGCTACCTTCCTTGCCACTTCATCCCCAACCAGCCTCTTTGCTCCCTGCACTCAAGTGACCCTGGGATTCTTACTATTCTCTAATCACGTTCTTTCCTCAAAGTCTCCTCTGCGTTTATTTCCTCAGCTCAAAGACTCATTCCCCAGTGTCATTCCTGGCTTCATTTCATTCAAGCCTCCCCTTGAACATCCTCTCTCCAGAAAGGCTTTCCATCAGTACTTATCTAATGCAGAAAACCCAGACTCTAGTTTCATTATCTTAAAGGCATTCATTTCTACTCGACAGTGCACCATACATCTTTTTATCCCCCCCATTAGAAAATAAACTCTGTCAAGACAGGACTTTGTGTTGGTTACTCCTATATCTCTGTCACAGCAAACTCAATAAATTTTTTGTTGAGTAGGCAAAGATTCAAATATTCCAGAATCCAATAATCCCAATTTACATAAATTCTCTAAGAGCAGGGTTTTGTTTCCTGATGTATTCCCATTGCCCAAAACAACGCCTGCCACTAGAGTTCACAATGAACAGGGGCTGAATGAGTGCACCCTAGGGGAGCCTGAGCTTCAGACAAACACAAGGAGGCAAGTACAAGGATGCTCACCACAGCACTGTGTGTAACAGCACCAGACAAAAGCAATCAGTAGGAGAAGAGACAGATTACGGCAGTTCTACAGCAGAGTAGTACTGTATAGCAGATGAAATGAATGAACTAGTTTTGACATAGAAAAATCTCAAATAAAACCCCACATCGAATAAAAACAGCAGGTGCAGAATGAAAAGCACAAGATACAGTTTAGACTTCAAAGGAAACTTCGCAGTATCTCTTTATAAATGCATGCATATTAATAAGAGTATAAGAAACAAAGGTGGGAAGACTATACATCGATTTCAACAGTGCTACCTTTGGCGATGAGAGGAGAAAACAGGATTAGAAGGGAAGTACAAAAGAGGCTGAAATTTTTCTTTCAAAAAGAAAAGGCGGGGGGAACAACACATGAAAACATGTTTAACATTGTAAGGTAAATGCAAATCAAAACCACAATGAGACATACCTCACACCCCCTAGAATAACCAAAGCAAAAAACAAGTGTTGACAAGGATGTGAAAAACTGGAATCTTTGTGCACTGCTGGTCTGGGAATGGAAGATGGTGCGGCCACTGTAGAAAACTATATGGTGGTTTCTCAAACAATTAAAAGTACAATCACCCTATGACCTAGCAATTCCACTTCTGGGTACCTACCCCAAAGAATTGAAAGCAGGGACTCAGATGTTTGTACACAAAGGTTCGTAGCAGTAAGAGTCATAGGCGCCAAAAGGTAGAAGCTACCTAAGTATCCATAAATAGATAAACGGATAAATAAAAGGTGGTACATACATACAATGGAACATTACTCAGCTTACATACATACAATGGAACATTACTCAGCTTTAAAAAGGAAGGAAATCTTGGCACACATGACAACACAGATGAACATGGACATGACGCTAAGTAAGCCACTTGCAAAAGGACAGATCCTCTATGATTCCACTTCCATGCAAGAGCTACAGCAGCCACATCCAGAGAAACAGAAAAGAGAACGGTGGCTCCCAAGGCCTGAGAAAGGGAGATGGGGAGTTACTGTTGTGTAACAGGTACAGAGCTTCAGTCTGGGAGGATGAAAAAGTGCGGAGATCCCCGTAGTGATGGTTGTACAACAATGTGAATGTACTTCATGCTCTGAACTGTACACCTCAAGATGGTTAAAATGGCAGACTTTGTGTTAAGGATATTTTATGGGATGAAAAAAATGGGAACAAATATTGTACAATGATAACATTAATTCTTCACAGTAGGTAACACCAGTGTTTGTTATATTGTTTTCCACTCATTTTTATCCATGTGTGTTTGTTATATTATTTTCCATTTGTTTTTAATTGTTTTGAAATTTTTCACCAGAAATGTAACAAGCCAACAAAGACTAAATTGGGAGCATCCTGGAAGTATGGGTTAGTAGAAAGTCAATTTTCATTACCAAACCATAATAAGGCCGAACACTCATGGTCCTTAGCTAGGAGGAACCTTCTCCCTCAAACAGCATGCTAACTTACAAATAAAAAATCAACGCAACATTATAAATAATGAATTATAGAACTAAACCCTCATAAATTAAAAACTACTAATAAGCCAAGAAGAAACAAACTAATAATCTGGTAGAAAAATGACCAAAATATATGAAAAGAGAATTTATCAAAAAGAAATGCAAGTCATCCTTAAACATATGGAAACATGTGGAAATTTACTCATTTTAAAAGAAATGTAAATTAGAGGGGCACCTGGGTGACTCAGTCCGTAAGTGTCTGCCTTCCCTTGGGCTCAGGTGGTGATCCCAGGGTCCTGGGATCAAACGCTTCCCCCCCAACCATCGCCCCGCTCAGCAGGAAGCCTGCTTCTCTCTCTCCCACTCCCCCTGCTTATATTCCCTCTCTCTCCGTCTCTCTGTTAAATAAATAAAGTCTTTTTAAAAAAAAAAAAGAAAAGAAAAGAAAAGAAATGTAAATTGGAAAAGCACTAAGGTATCAGATTGGAAATAAAATCCCAAAGTTTGACAACATACTCTATGGTAAGGCTGTGCTTAAGCAGGTAAAGCACAATGACACAAACCTGGTGAAAGAGAACTTGGCAATATCTAGCAAAATACATATGTATTTACCTTTTGATCCAGCAATCCCACTTCTAGGACTCTATCCCAAAGATATGCTGGCAAAAATACAAAAAGACATATGTACAAAGCTATTCATTGCAGCACTATTTGTAACACTAAGATTGGAAACAACCCAAATGTCCATCAGTAAGGAAGTGGCTGAATAAAATATGGTATATATATCCATATAGCTGTAAAAAGGGGAGAAAGATTACTACATACTCCTGTGGGACAATCTCCAGTAACTAAGAAATATGAATATGAATATATGTTACGTATATACTCACATATATACATGTTTATAATTTTTAAATGAACAGAAGAGTCAAATAATAAAAACCAATGGTATATATAGGGAAAAATAAAAAGGGTGAACAGTATCAGATTGAAAATGGGGATGGTGTTACATAATTTTAACTTTATCACTATGTAGATACTTTATAAAATTTTAGAAACATATTTAAATCAAAAGAAAAAAATTCCAACTAAAAATGAACTGAAACAAAAATACCTAATTGTTGGTGAAATAACCACAAGGAAAACAGGATTACTTTATGTCATATTAAAATACAATATCTTGGGGCACCTGGGTGGCTCAGTGGGTTAAAGCCTCTGCCTTCGGCTCAGGTCATGATCTCGGGGTCCTGGGATCGAGCCCCGCATTGGGCTCTCTGCTCAGGGAGTCTGCTTCCTCCTCTCTCTGCCTGCCTCTCTGCCTACTTGTAATCTCTGTCTGTCAAATAAATAAATAAATAAATCTTTAAAAAAAAAAAATACAATGTCTGACTGCAAACCCCAGTGGAATATATTTTAAGGCAAAAACCATAAAGAAATTTTAAACCTCACACTGTTATCTGTTATACTCGAAATGTTGGTATTACTGAAAAAATTATAGAAATATTACAGGGTAAATAAGTGATGATGTTAACATCATTATGAAACAACACAATTCCAAAAAAAAAAAAAAAGAGAGAGAGACACAAGCATAAAATCAAAGAAGTAAAAGCCCTGCAACTTTAAATTAAAACTGTGACTATAAAATGAAGCCATCTGATTCTTTTCTCTTTAAAAGACGTGTAGTTTCTAGCTATGTCTATGGATAAGGCCTTATAAGAAATGACAACCTAGTATCAATGAGCACCCCAGCACCCAGACTATGGTCTCTAAATATTATATCCATTGTCCAAAAATAAAAAACACAGTTTCCCTGAGAAATGGTAGATTGTTAAGTTTGGGGCAAAAATGTGCAAGAGCTACCTGGGACTCTTACTACATTAGAAAGCAAGGACTTAACTATCAAAGACACATGACATCACACCAAAAGAACACAGGAACCAATCTGAAAGATCACTCACTGCTCTAGAACGGGGCAGTCTGATCATCAAACGAAGGATGACACCAATGGAATCAAACTCATCACATTCGTGCGTATGTGTGTACGTGTGTGTTTGTGCACACACATGCATGCACTTTATATCCATGCATTAACAATAACATTTAAAACAAAACACTGATCAATTTCCTAAATGGCAGAATAAGTACTTCAGTGAACCCAGTCTCCCAGAAAAGTAGCAAATCACTGGCTAAAAATGATGAAAATCAACTATTTCAAAGTTGCAAAATTAGCTGATGGAACACAACAAACTGAAAGGTTAACTACTCAAGACAAGCTCCTAGGCCTGGTAGGAGGAGCCGGGTTGTGGCTTAAGTTGGGGCCATTCCCATTCCTCATCCCTCTTCAGCTCAAAATAGAAATTTTGTTATTGAGAATACAATAACCACAAGGAAACTCCATAGTAAGCCCCTCAGCAGAATAAGAAGGACAGAGGGAAGAATGACTAAAATTAAAGACAGAGAAAAGAAAAAAATGAAAAGAGTATGGAATAGCAATATAAGATCTAACCCTAGTGCCAGCAGAATCCCAGAAAAAGAGAATGAGGACAGGGCTGAAAAAGTATTTGAAGAAATAACAGGTGAAATTTTTCCAATTTTGGCAAAAACCATAATTTCAAGAAACTAAGAAAACTCCAAACAAGATAAACCCAAGGAAATATGTGCAAAGATACACCAAAAGTCAAACTTCTGAAAACTAAAGACAAAGAAAAAAATCTTAACAGCAGCAAGAGAAACTACACCTCTCTTAGGGTGACTGGAGGATAGGGGGTTCCAATGACAGCAGATTTCTCATCCGAAACCACAGAGGCCAGAAAGCACAGGACTTCTCAAGAGATGAGAGAAAAGAATTTTCTACCCAGAATTCCATTTCCAGCAAAAATATCCTTCAATAATAAATAGGGAAATTAAGGCACTGTCATAGGAAGGTAAAATATTTTATCACTAGCAGATCAACCCTAAAAAAAAATGGCTAAAAAAAAAAAAAAATTCCATAAATAGAAATGGAATGACAGAAGGAATCTTAGAAAATCAGGAAGGAACAAGGGACAATTTGAAGAGTACAAATATTGGAAAATAAAATACATTTTCCTCCTCCTTTTGACTTTATGTTCGACAGTTGAGGCAAAATTTTAACAGTGTCTGATGTGGTTCTCAAAGTCTGTAGAGGTAAAGTTTCCACACCTGGCTCAAATTAATAAAATGATGACACCAGCAAAGTATGCTAAGTTATGTATATATTGTGTTATACCTAGGGCAACCACTAAACAGCCATAGAAAAAGATACATTCAACAACACTATATACAAATCAAAATGAATTGAAAACCAAATGCCAGAGGGGATGTAAAGAAACCAGATCTCTAATCCATTGCTGGTAAGAATGTACAGCCACTCTGGAAAGCAGCTGGGCTGTTTCATTATTAAACATATGATCCAGCAATTGTGCTCCTGGGCATTTACCCCAGAAAAATGAAATCTTAATGTACATGATTGCTCACAGCAGCTCTATTTGTAATTGCTAAAACCCGGAAGCAACGAAAATGTACTACAGTAGATGAATAGTTAATCAAACTGTAGTACACCCATGGAATATTACTGAGCAATAAAAGGGAACTACTGATAACATGCATGAATTTGGATAGCTCTCAAGGGCATTATCTTGAGTGAAAAAAGCAAATCTCAAAAAGCCACATACTATGTAATCCTATTTATATAACATTCTTGAAATGACACAGAGATGGAGAGAAGAGTAACAAGGTGCCTGGGGCAAGAGAAAGCTGGGGGAAAGCAGGGAGTGGATGACGGGTGTAGTAGAGAAGAACTCTTTGTGGTAATGGAACAGTTCTGTATCTTGACTGAGGTCATGGTTAGGGGAAGCTACATGTGATAAAATGACAGAGAACTACATATACTTTGTACATAGGTCAATTTCATGGCTTTTATATTGTACTACACTTACAGGAGATGTAACTAATGGTAGAAATGGGTGAGGGGTACACAAGGACCTGTTAGTACCCTCTTTGCAACTTCTCATGAATCTGTAATTATTTCAAAAATCATTCAAAATAACTATCAAAATTAAATTTTTTTAAAATATCTGCTCAAAAAAGTTACTTGCCTTTTCAGCAAACATTATGAGTACCCCCTAGTGCCAGGTTCTCTGCTAGGGACAGAGAAAGAACTCACATCTTCAAAGAGCTTCCCGTTCAGTGGCAGAAAGACTAGTCGGACAACACAGGTAAGTAAGAGAATCCTGCACTATGAAAAATGAATTCTCTTCAGCAAAACCAATACCTGCATCCAGCTGCTGCTCCCCGTTCATTTCCACACAACATGGGCTGTCTCCTCCCCACGCAAAGGACAGGCCTTATGGTTCCGCTCTGATCTGAAGATTACTCGTAGGTCTCAAGCATCTGCTCAGTGGGCATCCAAGGGTCCAAATGAAAGTGCTGGAAAGTCAAAAAGAACACACAAAAGCCTGAAACCCAAGTGTAGTTTACTCATTCATAAGACCTGGCACTCCAGTGAATGGGGAGGGCGCATGAAACAGACACACACTGGCAGAATAGAGGGGATGAAAGAAAAAATGGGAATCTTTCCTAATTTTGGAGACTGTGTATGTAAATGTGAGAGTGTGTGTGTCTGTCTGTATATGCAAAGACAGCACTATCAAGATCTTGATATCTAAAAATCACAACACACTAACACGTATATGAATCACTCTTTAACCCTTAGCACCATGACTCCTACCCACAAAAACTCTAATTCCTAATGAATTCCTGAAGGAAAAAGGTAGCTTTCAATGCTCTGTCTTATCCAATGAATAAGATTAAGGATATATTATTTTATCTAGTTTTTCAGTCCATTTATCTAGGCTACTATGCAGAACCAAAAAGTATCAACTACATTAGTCTACAGTTACAGTTATAAAGGGAACCTCTCCAAAATAAGCTTGGAACCCATTTATTTTTATTTTTATTTTTTAAAAGATTTTATTTTTTTGACAGAGAGGAAAGCACACGTAGGCAGAGGGAGAGGGAGAAGCAGGCTCTCCACTGAGCAGGCAGTCCGAAGCAGGGCTCGGTCCCAGGACCCTGGACTCATGACCTAAGCCAAATGCAGCCACTTAGCCAACTGAGCCACCCAGGCAACCCAGAACCCATTTACTTTTTAAAACAGCTTTATTATAATCACATACCATAATTTCCCACTTTAAAAAGCATGTGATTCCACAGGTTTGAGTAAATTTACGGAGCTGTGTAACTACCACTATATCCAGTTTTATAATATTTCCATTACCTTGGAAAAAAATACTTCATTCCTACTTGCAGTTCCTCCCCATCCTGTCAAGGACTTGACCTTCCCAGGGCTCCACAGCAAGGAAGTAAGAGAACCAGTTTTCAAACCAAGCAAAGTGTCTATATCCCATGTCCTCAAGCAAGTATTTTACTGACTCTCAATGGGAAGCCACTGAGGGTTTTTTTAAGCATAGAAAGGAAATTATCAAATCTGTGTTTTAAAAAAGATCACTCTGGACCCAAATAGAGAAAGCATAAGGGAAAGACAGCAAAGAAAACAGGCAAACATAAAACTTCTACATGCCAAAAGACACCATAAATAAAACTCAAAGGTAAGAGAGTGTATCTCAGAAATTCTCATCATAAGAAAACAGATTTTTTTTTTTAAACTATGTATGGTAGTGGATATTAACTAGACTTATTTTGGTGATCATTTTGCAAGGTATACAAATATTGAATTGTTACGTTGTACACCTGAAACTAGCAGAATATTATTTGTCAATTATACTTTACTAAAAATAAACAAGACAATGGAGATTGGTGAAAATATTAGCAACATATAATGGGTTCATTTCCATATACAGGCTCCTATAATTCAACAACAAAAAAGAAAAAATGGGCAAAATAGGTAACTGATCCACATTAAAAAAAATCAGAGTTAAAGCTTATAAAAATGTGTTCAATCTCATTAGGAAGAGGAAAGCAATTTTTAATTATATATGACTTTTTCACCTTTCAGACTGGTAAAATTTTTTTATTTTATTTATTTTTTTAAAGGTTTTATTTATTTATTTGACAGAGAGAATCACAAGTCGGCAGAGAGGCAGGCAGAGAGAGAGGAGGAAGCAGGCTCCCTGCCAAGCAGAGAGCCCAATGTGGGGCTCAATCCCAGGACCCTGAGATCATGACCTGAGCCGAAGGCAGAGGCTTTAACCCACTGAGCCACCCAGGTGCCCCGCAGACTGGTAAAATTTTTTTAAACTAAAAAAGTCCAGTGTTGGCAAGGAAGGTGGACGAATGGGAGAACTTCGGAGTACAGACTGGTACTACCTTTCTGGAGAAGAATTTAATGAAAAATTTTCACTTACAAAGATTTAAAAGACACAAATTCTTTGAGCAGTAATTCTGGTAGTGAAAATCTTTCATACAAAACACATGTGTGGGCGGCTTCATAACAGTGATGCTTGCGGCAGTATTATCGTTAATGGTGAGAAACCAGAGACAACCCATAGGTCTACCAAATGGGAATGGAATGGCCACATACATTATGATACACCGATACTAGGAAATACTCCACAATCGTTAGAAAAATTTAGGTAGATCCGTAAAAGCACATGGGAATATTGTCTATACTGCTGAGTGGAAAAAGCAAATGAAGGACATTATTTGTATTAACTTTTTAAAATCCCACGTCTACTCTTTATTTGACTACATTTGTAACTTTTTGTAAAACATTTTATTTATTTGAAAAAGAAAGCGGGATGGGGGGGCAGAGGGAGAGAGAGAGGGATAAGTAGACTCCACGCTGAGCACAGAACTGGACGTGGGGCTCGATCCCAGGACCCCAAGATCAAAACCTGAGCTGAAGGGCGCCTGGGTGGCTCAGTGGGTTGGGCCGCTGCCTTCGGCTCAGGTCATGATCTCAGGGTCCTGGGATCGAGTCCCGCATCGGGCTCTCTGCTCAGCAGGGAGCCTGCTTCCCTCTCTCTCTCTCTCTCTGCCTGCCTCTCTGTCTACTTGTGATCTCTCTCTGTCAAATAAATAAATAAAATCTTTAAAAAAAAAAATAAAATTAAATTAAATTAAAAAAAAAAAAACAAAAAAAAAACAAAACCTGAGCTGAGGTCAGATGCCCAACCGACTGAGCCACCCAGGAGCCCCAACGTTTGTGACTTTTAACAAATGACCTAACTCATTTGTGCCAATGGCACCCCTTTAAAAGAGGGAAAACAGTACTGTACCTACATCAGAGGACTGCTATGTAGATACCTAAGACAGTGAACAGCACTAAGCACGGAGCTGACTACACGGTAAATGCTGAATTAATGTTACCTTTATACAATGTTGACTGATTCAAGTTCCTACGGCACTAACGTAGTGCATTACCTCTACAGAGGACATCCTGTCACTTCATCAGGGGTCTGATGCAGCAAAGCCAAGACTACATAAATATCTGTTGGTTCACTAGGCTTTGAAGATGTCATCCACTGCTTATGTTCATAAACTCTTGGAATATGCCAGCATATTTTGTGCAGAGAGCCACCAAGTGCAAAATGATTACACACACACACACACACATATATATAATATATATATATATATATATATATATATATATATATATATATATATAAGTGAAGTTTGAAAGCCAAGGATAAGAAAAAGTTGGGAAAACCACAAGTCTTATGAAGCTGAGAGCTAAAGCTGTGATATATTTTTTTAAGATTTTATTTATTTATTTGTCAGAAGAGAGGAAGAGGGAGAAGACACACAAGCAGAGAGAGAAGCACACTTCCCGCTGAGCAGAGAGCCCCATGCAGGACTTGATCCCAGGACCCTGGGATCATGACCTGAGCCCCTGGGATCATGACCGGAGCCGAAGGCAGACACTTAACCGACTGAGCCACCCAGGCATCCCTATTTTTTCAATCTTACAGCATCACTAAGATTTTAACCAATGAATGATCAGTTCAGCATCTTAATAGGATTAGGAGAAATAAACTCATGAAGCCGTTTGCTGTGGAACATCTGTAAGATCTCTTTATTGCTGTCTTTCTATGCAATGAGGGGGAAAAAACAGTAAAATATCCGGGAGCCTAGAATATGGAAATTTAATTCCTTTTTCATTTATTTCCTATTCATATTAAATTGCTTTTCTTTATTTTACCATTGATTTTGGTATTATAATTCCTCTTGTGGTGACCAGAACACATTATTCATTTAAATAAGTTCTCATGAACTATCTGAACCTTGCTCATCTTATTTAGAATATTTCAGTGAAACAGTGCCTGATACTTAAAAAGTGCTCCAAGAAGACATACTGAAGCCGGTATAAGACATACTAAAAGCTAAGGGTACAAAATAAGCCTTGAGGTCAAACACACACATACACACAAAACAAAACAAAAATGAAAATGAAACCCAGGTAGAATAAAACGAAACTGAATTCACTATTTCATGTTTGGAGATACATCAGTGTAAACCCATGGAACACTTCTGTTTTAACAGCTTTTTTAAAAGACCTAAAAGCCATATGAACAACAACGAGCCTTCATCTTGTTTTGGCTTACACATGCAGTCCACACCCTAAGACTCCACTAGCCGGCTTCTTGTTAATGCACTTTGTCTTTAAGGCTAAGACTAAACACTATGTAAGCATTATGTGAAGAAATTACAACAACCCAAAAGAGATTTCTGTAGGAGAGAGCCTCCACCAAAATCATTCAATAAGTCCAACATAAATAACTTTTAAAGCATTAGTTAGAAGAAGGAAAGAAACTCAGAGTGGCTCTAGAAGTATGTATCCAGTTCATATAGTAGTTACAAGAAAATACTTTAATTCAATTAAGTATTTACCAGGTAGTTAAAAGGAAAATTCCCATTGAAATGTTTAAATTTTCACTCTTGTCCCTCAACTTGATGGATGGAAGTCCAGGATTAATTTCAAGTATGCTGTTAAATATGGTAAATGCAAAAAATTCAGCAAATTCGATGCTCCGTTTTGGGCCTATTTGTAAAGTAAATGCCCTTGACAGCAAATGCTAGTGGTAGAGTCACTGTATTTTTTCATTCCCCAACAGATGTAGATTTCTATGGCTTTTCATGCTCCACAACAGTCAATCATTACTCCCTGACCTCGTACACACCCTATCTGACAGGCTACCTAAATTAAAAGTTTTGCTTCCATCTGTCAAATGTCATGTAATTTGATTATTAGGGATAGAAATCTTCCATTGTTTCATTAAGTTGTTTATTGCTGTTGTTTTTAACCCACTGCTCCATGTCTAACTAGGGAAATTAAAAAAAATAAATTAAGTCTAATAAAGTCAATCTTAGCCATTCACATCATCTAAATTAAATCTGACCCTAACTTCACTTTTCTATGATTATGTAAACCCAACACAAGGCACATCTATCTCAGTTAAACAAATCAGTACTAATGAATTTATAAAACCAATAAAAGTTTTAACAAAGCCCAGAGCTCAAGAATACCCTGAATTTTTTTAAAGATGATCATCGTCACTAACTGTCAGGAAAATACAAATCAAAACCACCATGATATAGCGCCACACATTTGTCAGAACGCCATTATCAGAAAGATAAGATAACAAACGCTGGCAAGGATATGGGAAAAGGGAACCCTCATGTGCATTGTTGGTGGGTAAGGGATTTGGTTGCAGCCACCATGGTAAACAGCATGGGGGTACCTCAGAAAATTAAAAATACAAGTAACATATGATCCAGAAATTCCCCTTTGGGGTATTTATTTGAAGAAAACAAAAACATGAACTCAAAAAGATATCTATATTCCCCTATTCACTACAGCATTATTTACAAGAGCTAAGACGTGGAAGCAACTTAAGTGTTCACTGATGGATGAACGGAAAAATAATGTGGTATACACCCACATACACACATGAAATATTCTTCAGCCACAAGAAAAGAACAAAATCCTGCTATCTACAACAACATGGATGGACCTTGAGAGCAGTATACTGAGTGAAATAAGTCAGAGAAGGACAAATACTATATGATCTCACACACAGAATTTTAAAAATAATAATAATAAAAACCAACCCCCACCCCCAAAACTCACAGACACAGAGAACAGATTGGTGGTTGCCAGGGATGAGGGGTGGGCAAGGTGGGTGAGGGAGGTCAAAAGGCACCAATGCCAGTTATAAAATAAATACATGCCGGATATGTAAAGTGCAGCATGATGACTACAGTTGACAATACTGTATCATGTATTTGAAAGTTGCAAAGAGAGTAAATCTTAAAGGTTCTCATCATAAGAAAAAAAGTTTTTGTAACTCTATGTGGTGGTGAATGTTACCAAAACTTACTGTTGTCATCATTTTGCAATATTTTCATATATTAAATCATTATGTTGTACACCTTCGATTAATACAATGTTCTATTTATATCTCAATTTAAGATGCTAAATGATGAGCCAATATTTTAAAAGGCTTGTTTTAAACTAACATGAGAAATTTTTAAGTAAAATATGGCATAAACATACAATGTAATACTACAGGGCCATTAAAAATCGCCTTAAAGAAATGTTTTTCTTTCCAATCAAAATCCCAAGAATGTATTTTATTTTAAAATGCTCATTTAAGGGGTGCCTGGGTGGCTCAGTCGGTTAAGTGTCTGCCTTTGGCTCAGGTCATGATCCCAGGGTCTTGGGATAGAGCCCTGCATTGGGCTCTCTGCTAAGTGGAGAGCCTGCTTCTCCCTCTCCCTCTGACTGCCTCTGCCTACTTGCGCTCTCTCTATCTCTCTGTCAAATAAATAAAATCTTTTATAAACAAACAAACAAACAAATAAATAAAGCTAATTTAAGGGTGGCTCAGTTGGTTAAACATCCAGCTCTTGGCTTTGGCTCAGGTCATGATCTCAGGGTTATGTGATTGAGACCCATGTTGGGGGGGGGGGGTCCACACTCAGCGGGGAGTGTGCTTGAGATTCTCTCTCTCCCTCTGCTCCTCCCACTACTGCACATGCTCTCTCTCTCTTCCCTGAATAAATAAATCTTTTAAAAATGTATGAAATAAAATAAAATGCTAATTTAAAAATGCATCTAAAAGAGAAAATGTACAACCCAGCCACATTTTTGTAAAAGATGATATGTGATGAGGCTAGTTCCTTCTACCAGAATATTAAGATAGTATGGTTCTAGTGCAAGAAAAGATACACACATCAATAAAGTAGAATGAGGCTGAGAAACAGATGTACGCATACAAGGATACAGCAGGTGATAAAATGCCATCCCATATCAACTGTGAAAGGACTAACACACAGAGTCTTGAATCGGCTATACATTCTAAGAGGAAAAACACTGCATCCTTACTTCATGCTGCCACATAAATAAACTCCAGGTGAATTAAAAGAGCAAACCATGAAAAACAAGACTCCAAACAAATTAAAAGAAAACATAAGGGAATATGGTTTTAAACCCTGGGACAGTACAGACGTCTTTAAGCAGTGAGGCCATAAAATGGAATATTTAAAAACATTTAAAACTTTTGATTGGCAGAAAGATACCATAAACAACTTTAAAAACCAAGCCACAGACTAGAAGAAAATATTTCCAGCATATATAATGCACAAAGGATTAACAGTCATAATCACAGAAAGCACCAATAAATCACAGAAATAAATTACAGAAAGCACCAATAAAGAAAAAAAGGCCAAACCTAATGGAGAAAAAAGACAGGTATGAATAGGAATTTTAAAGAAGAAATGCAAATGATCAATAAGCATATGAAAATATGTTCAATGTTAAGGGCTTAAGTGAGTTATTTCTCACTCAGGTTGGCAAAAATAAAAGATTAGTAATATCCAATACAGGTAAAATATATAGAGAAATGGATACTGTCATTACTAGTTGAAGAGCACAAATGGCTACAACCCTTTAGAGAGAAATTTTATTCCATCAAAAATCTTAACTTGGATTCTCTACAACCACACAATCCATTTCCAATATCTGATTCAGAAAAATACCCAAAGAAAATAAAGAAATAAGTAGCATACATTTTCAAAGCAAGATAAGAAACTGCTATCCCCTCCAGGGCATACACGAGAAACACCCCATGTGTACAATGTGAGGGCCTAAATGTGTACTTGAACACCATCTACACTAAGGGAGAAATGCGGATGTCAACGTCAATCAGTAAGTCAGGGCACCTCCCTAACGCGAGGGTTAGAAAGAAAAGGATAGTTTCATAGGGACGGAGCTTGTGTTGGGGGTAGGGTATTCGAAAGTTTGGGGACCACATGGTAGTTATTACATATACAGGCATTCCTTGTTTAACTGCAATCACTCCACTGTGCTCCACAGATACTGCAGTTTGTACAGATGAAGGTCCGAGGCAAGCAAGCCTGTTGGCACCACTTTTTCCAAGAACACATACTCACTCTGAATTTCTGTGTCACACTTTGGGAATTCTGGCAATATTATAAACTTTGTGTTATTATATTTGTTATGGTGACCTATGATCGGTGATTATGACTTGCTGAAACCTCAGATAAGGGTTAGCATTTTTTAGCAATTTTTTTAAAAAGATTTTACTTTTTTATTGACAGAGAGAGACAGCAAGAGAGGGAACACAAGCAGGGAGAGTGGGAGAGGGAGAATCAGGCTTCTCGCGGAGCAGGGAGCCAGATGCAGGGATCGATCCCAGGACCCTGAGATCAAGACCTGAGCTGAAGGCAAATGCTTAATGACTGAACCACCCAGGCACCCCTATTTTTTAGCAATATTTTTAAAGTAAGGCATGTGCATTGTTTTTTGGAGACAGAATGCTACTGCATACCTGCCAGACTATAAAATACTATAACCATAACTTTTATATATACTAGGAAACCAAAAAATTCCTGTAACTCATTTTATTCTGATATTTACTTTATTGGGGTGGTCTGGAACTGAATGCACAGTCTCCAGGGTATGCCTGTATCTGTATATGTGTGTATCGCCAAACACACACAAAACTATCTATTTCTACATGTAGACATATGTATGTGCAGAAGCCCTTAAAATGGTCTGGAAGAATACATCCAAGTCACTATCAATGTTTATGAGACAGACTCAGGTATAGAGCAAAAGGGAATTTTTGCTTTATCTGCACTGGATAAATTTTTTAGGATGACAATGTATTCGTATGTGTATTTCTATGACTTAAATTTTTATTTTAAGAAAACGCAAATGTATTTATTAAAATGGAAATCTATTCATTTTTTTCAACAAATATTTACCAGAAACCTGTGTGTTGGGCCCTGTAAAAGTATTAGAGCTCTGTGAGTGCAGAAGGACAAAGACCTGGAGACGTGGAAGGAGACAGCATGCCACGCTGAAGGGAAGGCCAGCAGAGGGGTGGACGTCACATGAAGACAACGCTAGTGGCAAATGTAAAATGTTGCAATCACTGTGAAAAACAGTCTGGTAGTTCTTCAGGATGTTAAACATCAAGTCACTATATGACCTAGCAATTCCACTCCTCAATGTATTTCCAAGAGTACTGAAGCCATGTACCCAAAAAACACGTACAGGAAAGGTCACGGCATGACTCATAAGAGACAAAAGGTATGAAACACCCCAAATGTCCATCAACTGACGGATGGTAAATAAAACGTGGTACATCTAATACAATGGAATATTATTCAGCCACAAAAGGAATGAAGCACTGATACATGCTATAAGTTAGATAACTGAAAATATACCAAGTAAAAGAAGTCAAACATGAACGGCCACATACTGGGAGGTGGGTGGGAGGAAGGGACAACTGGTTGTCCAGCAGTAAGGAGGGCACGTGATGTAATCAGCACTGGGTGTTATGTGCAACTGATGAGTCACTAAATTCTATCCCAGTAACTAATAATATAGTATATGTTAACTAAACCGAGTTTAACTAAAAAAAAAATTTTTTTTAAGAAAAAAAAAAAAGGCCACATACTAAATGCTTCCATTTATATAGAATGGCTAGAACAGGCAAGTCCATCGAGACAGACGGTAGATTAGTGAGGCTGCCAAGAGCTAGAGGGAAAGAATAATGGGAATGGGGGGCGCCTGGGTGGCTCAGTGGTTTAAAGCCTCTGCCTTTGGCTCAGGTCATGACCCCAGGGTCCTGGGAACGAGCCCCACATTGGGCTCTCTGCTTAGCAGGGAGCCTACTTCCTCCTCTTTCTGGGGCGCCTGGGTGGCTCAGTGGGTTGGGCCTCTGCCTTCGGCTCAGATCATAGTCTCAGGGTCCTGGGATCGAGCCCTGCATCAGGCTCTCTGCTCAGCAGGGAGCTTGCTTTCCCTTCTCTCTCTGCCTTCTTGTGATCTCTCGTTGTCAAATAAATAAATACAATCCTAAAAAAAAAAAAAAGAAGAAGAAGAAGAATGGGAAGGGACTACTACCGTATACAGTTTCTCATGGGGGCAATGAAACATTCTAAACTTAGATTGTCACGACAGCCCTACAACTCTGAATAAAAACCATTCAACTGGATCGTACACCTGAAACTAGTATAACATTCTCTATCAACTATAAACACTCCACACGGTTGTACACTCTAAATGAATGAATTTTATGGTATATAAAATATCTCTTTACCAAGCTGTAAAAAAAATTAAGTCATCTGTATTAAGAACACAACTGTGCTTTTAAAATAACATTATTTCTTGGGGCGCCTGGGAGGTGCCGTCAGTTAAGCATCTGACTCTTGGTTTCGGCTCAGGTCCTAGTCTTAAGGTTGGTTTCCGCTCACATCATGGTCTCGGGGTCGTAGGATCAAGCCCCACCTTGGGCTCCATGCTTATCGCAGAGTCTGCTTGTTCCTTTCTCTCCCCTTCTACCCCTCCCTGAGCTCTAAGTTAAATAAATAAAATCTTTAAAAGAACATTATTTCCATTTTCAAATACAGAAACCAAGAACAAAAAAGAGACAAGAAATCTGGGTACCATTTGGATATGCAACAGAACAAGGAGAATGTAGCTGTCATTGTTTGTGTTAGTTAAGGGAATGCTATGCTTCAACTGATAAATTCCAAATCACACTTGCTTAATCCAAGACATTTCTCAGACAGCAAAAGTGCCAGCAAGTGTTCCTGATGAGCAGGCACCTCTCCTCCACATGGCAATTCATCAGGCCAAGCACCTTCCACCTCACCACTCTGCATCTTGAACACAGGCTCCCCAAACCATCAGGGGCAGGGCTGTCATTCGTGGAGCTTTCCTTGATCCAGGCCTTCCACCCACATTCTACTGTTAAAATTCAGTCACATGGGGCGCCTGGGTGGCTCAGTGGGTTAAGCCTCTGCCTTAAGCTCAGGTCATGGTCTCAGGGTCCTGGAATCGAGGCCCGCATCGGGCTCTCTGCTCAGCAGGGAGCTTGCTTCCTCCTCTCTCTCTGCCTGCTTCTCATCTCTCTCTCTCTGTCAAATAAATAAATAAAAACTTAAAAAAAAAAAAAATCAGTCACATGGACCTCGTCTGACTTCAAGGGAAGCTGGTAACTAGAAGGCAGCACTTCCCGCCACTAAATACAAGTGTTTAGAATTAGTACTACCACTTTTTAGAACTTCCATTAGTAGATAATATCAGCGATTTTGTTTAAAGAAGGCTCTATGAGTCAACAGTAGTGATACGGATGAACTGCCACGGAACTGCAATTAGCCAATACATATTTACTGAGCACATATTATCCGCCATAGACTGTTCTAAGTAAACAGCGTGAAGGAAACCCTGCCCTCGTGGATCCTACAATCTAGGCTGGGAAGGCAGATAATAAAGTATAAAGTGCGCTGAACGACGATAAAAGGGGGGAAATGAGGCAAGGAAGGAGGACACGGAGTTAACACTTTCAAAACAGTAACCAAGGCCTCAGTGACGAGGTGACATTAGCCAAAACCTAAGGGAAATAAGAAGTGGGTACCTGGGGAAGAACATTCCAGACAGAAAGTGCAAAGATCCTGAAGTGGGAGCTTGTGTGGCACTTTCGAGGCCACTGCTGTTGGAGCAGAATGATCAAGGCAAAGATGCCAGGAGATGAGCTCACAAAAGTACGAGGCACCAGATTATATACAAATGTGTAGGTTGCTGTGAAGATTTTGGTTTTGAGGAAGCCACTGGAGAATTTTGAGCAGAGAAGAGACGTAATCTGACCTATCTTTCAAAAAGATCACTTGAGAACAGACTGTTAAGTGAACACAAGCAGAAGCCGGAAGACCAATAAGCAAGATCCTAGAACAATCCTGGCGAGTGTGCTAGTGGCCAGGTCCAGGGGTGGAAAGGTTTTGAGAAGGGGAGCAGGGAAACTGGATGGGGGGTGTGAGAGAAAGAGCAGGGTCTGGGCTGATTCCAGTTTTTTGGCCTCCAAAGCAGGATGAAATTGCCACTTGGGGGTAAAGTCTGAAGGAGGAGTGGTCTAAGGAAGAAAAAGCAGGGGTTTCAGTAGAAAATCAACCAATATGATTAATTTCTTCATTAATAAAGGTTCGCTCTTTGAGTTTTCAGGAAAACTTTTTACCACCAAAAAAGTATAATTATTACACTCTTTATGTGAATAGTGTTCCCAATTTATAAGCTATTTCCAAATGGTATACTTCATTCAAGTCTAATAAAAACTCTTCAAGGGGCATCTGGGTGGCTCAGTGGGTCATAATCCCAGAGTCCTGGGATCAAGCCCAGCGTCAGCCTCCCTGCTGCTCAGTGGGGAGCCTGTTTCTCCCTGTGCCCTTCCCCCTGCTCATGTTTTCTCTCTCTCTCTCTCTCTCTCTCTCTGACTCTCTCTCAAATAAATAAAATCTTAAAAGAAAATCTCTAAAATAGCTAGAGCGGCTTCTATCCTGATTTCACACCTTGGGAACCTTCTTGTCAGCTTCAGTCCTGCTCTCACACTTCACCCTTTTTTCTAGGTTTACTGATCAGCCATGAAGGCATTTCGTCACACTAATTCAGTAATTCATGTTGTTCTATTGTTTAAAATCCTAATTTCAAAACCCATAAACTTCCCATTAAAACTTCAAGGTCAACTTTTCCAACCTTCTTTATTACATGTCTTTAAAAAATGTCAAGCATAAATAATTTTTTTTTTAATTTTATTTTTCATAAACATATAATATCTTTTTATCCCCAGGGGTACAGGTCTGTGAATCGCCAGGTTTACACACTTCACAGCACTCACCATAGCACATACCCTCCCCAATGTCCATAATCCCACCCCCCCACACCCCCCCATTAACCCTCAGTTTGTTTTGTGAGATTAAGAGTCACTTATGGTTTGTCTCCCTCCCAATCCCATCTTGTTTCATTTACTCTTCTCCTCCCCCCTTAACCCCCCATGTTGCATCTCCTCTCCCTCATATCAGGGAGATCATATGATAGTTGTCTTTCTCCGATTGACTTATTTCGCTAAGCATGATACCCTCTAGTTCCATCCACGTCATCGCAAAAGGCAAGATTTCATTTCTTTTGATGGCTGCATAGTATTCCATTGTGTATATATACCACATCTTCTTTATCCATTCGTCTGTTGATGGACATCTAGGTTCTTTCCATAGTTTGGCTATTGTAGACATTGCTGCTATAAACATTCGGGTGCACGTGCCCCTTTGGATCACTACGTTTGTATCTTTAGGGTAAATACCCAGCAGTGCAATTGCTGGGTCATAGGGTAGCTCTATTTTCAACATTTTGAGGAACCTCCATGCTGTTTTCCAGAGTGGCT
The DNA here is from genome assembly GCF_002288905.1 of Enhydra lutris kenyoni. Classification (NCBI taxonomy): domain Eukaryota; kingdom Metazoa; phylum Chordata; class Mammalia; order Carnivora; family Mustelidae; genus Enhydra; species Enhydra lutris. Next base: position 10,797,399 of record NW_019154094.1, read on the forward strand.
GCACCAGCCTGCATTCCCACCAACAGTGTAGGAGGGTTCCCCTTTCTCCGCATCCTCGCCAGCATCTGTCATCTCCTGACTTGTTAATTTTAGCCATTCTGACTGGTGTGAGGTGGTATCTCATTGTGGTTTTGATTTGTATTTCCCTGATGCCGAGTGATGTGGAGCACTTTTTCATGTGTCTGTTGGCCATCTGGATGTCTTCCTTGCAGAAATGTCTGTTCATGTCTTCTGCCCATTTCTTGATTGGATTATTTGTTCTTTGGGTGTTGAGTTTGCTAAGTTCTTTATAGATTCTGGACACTAGCCCTTTATCCGATATGTCATTTGCAAATATCTTCTCCCATTCTGTCAGTTGTCTTTTGGTTTTGTTAACTGTTTCCTTTGCTGTGCAAAAGCTTTTGATCTTGATGAAATCCCAATAGTTCATTTTTGCCCTTGCTTCCCTTGCCTTTGGCGATGTTCCTAGGAAGATGTTGCTGCGGCTGAGGTCGAAGAGGTTGCTGCCTGTGTTCTCCTCAAGGATTTTGATGGATTCCTTTCTCACATTGAGATCCTTCATCCATTTTGAGTCTATTTTCGTGTGTGGTGTAAGGAAATGATCCAATTTCATTTTTCTGCATGTGGCTGTCCAATTTTCCCAACACCATTTGTTGAAGAGGCTGTCTTTTTTCCATTGGATATTCTTTCCTGCTTTGTCGAAGATTAGTTGACCATAGAGTTGAGGGTCTATTTCTGGGCTCTCTATTCTGTTCCATTGATCTATGTGTCTGTTTTTGTGCCAGTACCATGCCGTCTTGATGATGACAGCTTTGTAATAGAGCTTGAAGTCCGGAATTGTGATGCCACCAACTTTGGCTTTCTTCTTCAATATTGCTTTGGCTATTCGAGGTCTTTTCTGGTTCCATATAAATTTTAGGATTATTTGTTCCATTTCTTTGAAAAAAATGGATGGTACTTTGATAGGAATTGCATTAAATGTGTAGATTGCTTTAGGTAGCATAGACATTTTCACAATATTTATTCTTCCAATCCAGGAGCATGGAACATTTTTCCATTTCTTTGTGTCTTCCTCAATTTCTTTCATGAGTACTTTATAGTTTTCTGTGTATAGATTCTTAGTCTCTTTGGTTAGATTTATTCCTAGGTATCTTATAGTTTTGGGTGCAATTGTAAATGGGATGGACTCCTTAATTTCTCTTTCTTCTGTCTTGTTGTTGGTGTAGAGAAATGCAACTGATTTCTGTGCATTGATTTTATATCCTGACACTTTACTGAATTCCTGTACAAGTTCTAGCAGTTTTGGAGTGGAGTCTTTTGGGTTTTCCACATATAGTATCATATCATCTGCGAAGAGTGATAGTTTGACTTCTTCTTTGCCGATTTGGATGCCTTTAATTTCCTTTTGTTGTCTGATTGCTGAGGCTAGGACTTCTAGTACTATGTTGAATAGCAGTGGTGATAACGGACATCCCTGCCGTGTTCCTGACCTTAGTGGAAAAGCTTTCAGTTTTTCTCCATTGAGAATGATATTTGCGGTGGGTTTTTCATAGATGGCTTTGATAATATTGAGGTATGTGCCCTCTATCCCTACACTTTGAAGAGTTTTGATCAGGAAGGGATGCTGTACTTTGTCAAATGCTTTTTCAGCATCTATGGAGAGTATCATATGGTTCTTGTTCTTTCTTTTATTAATGTGTTGTATCACATTGATTGATTTGTGGATGTTGAACCAACCTTGCAGCCCTGGAATAAATCCCACTTGGTCGTGGTGAATAATCCTTTTAATGTACTGTTGAATCCTATTGGCTAGTATTTTGGCGAGAATTTTTGCATCTGTGTTCATCAAGGATATTGGTCTGTAGTTCTCTCTTTTGATGGGATCCTTGTCTGGTTTTGGGATCAAGGTGAAGGCATAAATAATTTTTAAAAACTGATTCATACTATAATGAAGTTGGAAATCTCACACCGACCAATTTATAAATCCTTGATTCACAGTTGTAAGTACAACCACTTCACAGCTCTGTTTCCTTAGCTATGGCTAATTAGTACCAGAGTACCAAGCACTGTCTCTACACCAGACGACAAGATCACTAAATCATAGTTCCGAAATTATTTTTCATTGTACCAAGATATGACAGAAGCATTTAAAAATCAACTCTGTATCTTTATGTTACCTTAGAAAAGTGACAGATCTTTTAGAGTTTAAATATTATCATATTTTTCATGGATTATGGGCTTTACTTATAGGAGCCAGTTATAGGAGCACATGTTGAAACAGTCAATATGTCTTATTCTGATTAAATAAGGAAGTATTTGATTCACCAATAAACACTGCCAAAAAATGTACCCATTTCAGCAATATTATAAAATGATTACATGAATAGGCTATGTTCAGTTATGAGAAGCCCTGAAACTTCTATAATCTCCTAGTAGCTATTTCTCCGCCTCTTCACGTCAAGTGACAGTTCAGAAACTTCATTCCTACTCAACAGATGCTTGTTACCATTTATCTAAAAAAAAAAAAAAGAGTATTTGAGTACCTACTCCGTATGTGCCTAGCATTTTTTGTGAGTTATATACTAAATAAAGCACTGCCCAACAGTATATGATAAGCATAACACAAGTGTGAACTATTTTCAAATTATATCTTATTTAAACCTAACCATTCTACTTATCCCATACATGATTCCCCCATTCTGCAGATGAGAAAACTGAGGTTCAGAGAAGCTAAATAACCAGTCAGTTCATTTATTTTTTTTAAAAAGATTTTATTCATTTATTTGACAGAGATCATGAGTAGGCAGAGAGGCAGGCAGAGAGAGAGGGGGAAGCAGGCTCCATGCTGAGCAGAGAGCCTGATGCGGGGCTCAATCCCAGGACCCTGAGATCATGACCTGAGTTGAAGGCAGAGGCTTTAACCCACTGAGCCACCAGGTGCCCCCAGTCAGTTCATTTAGTAAGCAAACAAGGGCAGCATTTGAACCCCAGTCTGATTCCAGACCCTGAACTCCCCTAGACTTCCAGGTTTTTCTCAGAGCTCAGGTGGTAAGGACAACTGTGAGGTATGCTTATACCATAAAGTAATGGCTCCAGATGATTTATACTCTAGTTCTTTATTATTCTAGTTAATTTATATTTTATATTTGATCTTTATATTCTAGCTCTTTATTATTTATTCAACTTCAAGGTTCTATATTGTTCTAGTAAAATGGTGAGTAACCAGGATTCTAGATGGCACCTAAGTGTTACCATCTGTGAACTTCTTCTACAACGCTATTTTAGTAGGGCCTTACACTAGATTAGTTCACATGAAAGGATAAAAGCCTAATTAAAATGGGGGCGCCTGGGTGGCTCAGTTGGTTAAGCAGCTGCCTTTGGCTCAGGTCATAATCCCAGGGTCCTGGGATCGAACCCCATCTTGGTCTCCCTGCTCAGCGGGGAGTCAACTTGAGATTCTCTTTCTCAATCCCTCTGTCCCTCCCCACTTGCTCTCTCTCTCAAATCTTTAAAAAGTATCTCTGAGTTACTGAATACTTGTAAAAAGAAATAGAAGGTCCTTATCATTTTTTTAAAGATTTATTTATTTGACAGAGAGAGTACAAGCAGGGAGAGTGGGAGAGGGAGAAGCAGGCTCTCCAATGAGCAAGGAGCCCAATGCGGAACTTGATCCCAGGACCCTAAGATTATGACCTGAGCCAAAGGCAGATGGTTAACCGACTGAGCCACCCAGATGTCCTAAAGGTCTTTATTCTTTAAATGAAATGATAATCAAACTAATTTCTAAGTGTTTCTAGAGAAAAGGATTTAAAAGAATTTATTTAATTTATAACAGTTCAGGGGCACCTGGGTGGCTCAGTTAAGTGTCTGCCTTTGTTTGACTCAGGTCATGATCTTGGGGTCCTGCAATCAAGCCCTGTGTCAGGCTCCCTGCTCAGTGGGAAGTACACTTCCCCTCTTCCTCTACCCTCCCCCATCCCACTCGCTTGTGCTCTCTCTTTCTCTCTCAATAAATAAGTAAAATCTTAAAAAATAATTTTAATTTATGACACTTTACTGTTTCAACCGTTGTACACACCTAGAAACCACTTTCTTCATATCACTTCACGAAATTAAGCCCAGTCCACATTCAACTCTCCAATTCGGTACGGTCACTCCTAGTAGCCCGGTCAGTCCTTTCCTCTCTTCCCCTTGCCCTGAATCCCAGATGTGCTCAGCACAGCAAAACCCTGTTCCACATAATGGACGCGCTCAACCAGTCAACCAGACTCCTTGCTGTCAGGTAACTATTCTGGGCCTTCTGTGTGGCTGTGTGACCCGGTCCTGGCTACAAGAGAAGAGAAAGTCTGCTGGGAGCTTCTGGGAAATACACACTGATTCCCAGTAAGAGAGGCAAGATAGTTTCAAAATATCCTGAGTCTTGTTAATACCAACCCAATGTTCACCTTGCAATAGTACCTCCTACAACTCAGGTCAGCAAATACACTGCATTAAAATGTATACAGACCACATATTCTACTTCTCTTGGGGCCTGAAAAACTTCCCGTGCCAGATGTGGGTATAACACTGGCATGTAAACTCCATGCAGACCATTTCATTCAACCAATATTACTGAATGCCTATTTCATGCCAGGCTCTGGGCTGGGCAGGAGGGTAGAGTAATAAATCAGATGAATGTCCCTGCTCCTAAAACATAGCGGATATTTATGAATACCTGCTCAATTAGTGAACTACAAATTCAAATGATTACCAAACCAAACTCTGGTAGAACAAACTATTTTTAAATTGTAAAACTTGTAAGTTTAACTGAAACTAGTATTCAAATAATTTTATATATTGTACGTCTAGACCAAGCAGCTTTTGCTATATGTCCAAACACACACACATACTTCTTTTTTGGATACCAGAGAATATTTAATGTGAAAAGTACTGGCAGGCAATCATATTTATTATAAGCAAACTGGAGAATTTCCGATGTCTCACCAAAAAAAATATGTATGCTAACTGAAAGGGAAAGTGCCCCTTTGGTATTAATTTTACTAAGAAATATGTTTAAAGAATACACTAAATACAGAGAAGTAGTCAATGAAAATTTAAACCAAAATTCAAAATCTGCTTTTCTCTCCCTATAAATTCCTAGTGGCCTTAGACATGATATTACATTTGCAAATTCTCTGGTACATGAACTGTTGGAAGTAATATAAAAGCCAATTATATTTTGCTAAAAGCAGACTATTCTCTTGAAGAAAATGAAAAACAGCAGAAGCTAAATAATGAGTAGAACTAAAATTGCTCTACACAAAGTTCAGCACCCTAAATGTCTCGAAAAAGATCACTCAGCAAAACCAGCAGAGGTGCTCAGAAGGGAATTCAGGTCTCTTTGACTTTGTGCCTTTGTCCTCACTGGTTGAGCACATGTTTCTCTGAACAGCAAACAAGACGACTCACAGCTGGGGAATGGGAAACTGAGAATGGACCAGAAGAATCATAAGAAGACCTGGCTAAAATTCCCCAGGCCCACGCTTGCTAGCTCAGCTTCCTTATCTGTTAAATATGGAATATACACAGATTGAGGGGTTGTTGTGAAGATGAAATAATTTACATAAAATATGGCACCACACAAAATGAAAATTTTTAGGGGTTAACTTAGCCTTCTACAGGGGAGAAAATCAAGGGGTATGAATGATCAACACTGTATCAAAAATAACTAGACAGTCCTGATAAGGAAGCATGTGGCCTCAGCAGCCAGACTGGGGGTGTACGTGGCTGACTCGGGCAAGTTATATAACCAGTTTATGCCTCAGTGTCATCATCTATAAAATGGAGGTGTTAACAATTGTACCTATCGCATAAAGTTACTTTTAGCTTATTTGATCAATTAATGCATGCAGAAGTTTATAGCACAGCAGGCCTCAAAACATAGTGGCTCTTACTGCTTTAACAAACCTCTCAGTAGAACCATGATTCATTCCCAGCCCCAGTACTTGAAACACCCTCATTTTTCTTACCCAGTATCCTTCTAACATCTCCTAGCAAAGTTATACAGTAACTTTTCTGTAATTAAAGTACACTTCTTTGATAATTATTTGATGCAATGGGAGGACACTGAATTTAGAGAGGGGTCAAAGGGCTAAAAAAGAAACTGTGATAAGCAGCCACCATAAAAACCTCAGAACCAGCAGGAAAGCACATAAACAAAGCCTTTGTCCCCAGGCGAGTGAAGAGGTTTCTTCTTCCCCCCAGAGGTTTAGAGAAGAGTGGCAGGCAAGCTGTGGTGACTACTGTCTTCACACCCCTGGGAGGCTGCCTTTTGCCCATTAGTCACCAAACTTTAAACTCTACTCAATCTCCTCAAAGCCTTCAGCCCAAGGTGTCATCTTAAGGCAGGATACTTTGGGGGTTTTTCCACTTTATTTTGCTGTATTAAGCACACAGGTATTTTTATAAAGCTTTATGTCAGACTTTAAAGACTCCTAGACTATAATTGCATGTCCTGCACAATTAATTCATTAGGATATTTTAAGACTTACGGCCCTAAAAGAAGCAGACTATCAGTTGTAAATGAAAAGGACCTTTGGATAGGCTCTGCCCCTCAAAATCACTATAGGCACCTAAACAGCATGTTCAGGTAAAAACCAGTCCCTCAGGAATGCCTCCCAACTCCTGGGCAATGATGCTGCCCCCCCTGGGGCATCCCTGGGATACCCTGAGTCTGCGCAAAACCCCCGGGCCAGCATGTCATCGTCCAAAAACGTAAAGAAGCACGCTGAACATTTAATAATGGTGATACAAGGAACAAGGGTAAGCTTATTTAGAAAAAGAATAAATTACTTAGAAAACAAAACAACTCTTCGGTAACTTTTAAAATAAATGCTTCCAGGAAAGGAGTAAACCTCTGGTTACTACTAGAAAAAGGCTGGGACACATGTTACATCTGTAAAATAATTCAGAGCAAAAAGTTAAATAGGCATAAGGGGGAAAAAAAAAAAGAGCCTAACTTACGCTAATTAGGAAACTAATTAAACTCACATGTAAGATGTAAAACCTTAAAACCCCAACTGGCAGACCAACAGTCTCCTTACCTGTTCTTCTGGAGCTCAGCGGGCTGCCTGGCAGCCTGCTGTCTCTTCAGTACCGAACTCAGCCCAGCTCGCTGTTTGTCTCTGCAGACTGCGATACCCACACAATCCACAGCGAACTTCCTCTGAAAACTAGACGTGCTTATGTTAAATACACAGAAACTTTTGGTTAAATCTACTCCTTTTAAACAACAACAACAAAACAATGCCTCCTACTCCACTTTCCTATTCTTTGTCTAAAAACGATGTTTTTTCCTACCATTAAACTATTATTTAAGAAAACTTAAATACAGTACTATAAAGATTGCTAGTTGTCCAAGATTAGCACTTATCAATTCCACTTTCTAGTGTGTTGTACAAAAATATCTACATAATTCAATTCTTAATAATATTGACTATGCTAAACTAATTTTCATATTATAGAAGAAAAAATAGTTTTCACAAAATATAAAACAACTTTCCTTCTTGGCTAAAACTATAACTAAAACAGAGACAGGTGCCTGAAGTCATCAAAGCTAGCTGACAAGAATTCAAAACTTTATTTGCAAATTAACACAATGTAGGCTCATTGCAAGTGAACAGTTACTGATGTCTCTTTCAGAGGAGCAAAATTTCTAGCTCTGTGTATGAAAACCGTTCTGATTTATAAATATTTATAAAAGTGTGGGATGGGGGCAAGGGCAGAAGGAGGTTGTTAATTTTAATTGTTGGTTTATAACTGTTGAGAAAATAAACGAGCTAGCTGGTGAAAACATGCATTCAGGAAAAACATCATCATCAAGGTAACTCAAAGCACACACCCTACACCATTTATGTGTTTCTCTTCACTATTTTCTTGTAAGTGGTGAGATTATAAATGCAATACTATTCTCTACTAAAGCATAAAGTAAAAAAGGAAGTCAATTCAGTTGTCTAAACTCACATTAAATCCCTCCACAATGGTCATGTGCAGATAAGCACAAGCTCAGCTGCATCGGGTTTGAACCTTTGTGGCCTCAGCCAGACTACGAGAGACAAGACCCTCAGTCCTCACTGACCAGGAAAGCCAGTGCTTGCAGAGGCCTAATGTCAAATCTAACTACCAAAAATCATGAACTTACTTCAAATTCCTCTCAAAACAATGTTTTAAGGGGAAAAAAATCAATAAACCATTCAAACAGCAGAGTGATACTCTTACCCGAAGCTTTAAAGAATGTCAAATTCAGACTGCCAGTTAGTTAGACTTCAAAGATCCACCTTAATGAACAGTCTGGTCAAGAAAGTTTTCCTGACTTTAACAGATACCGTGGTGGGAACTAAATATCATGGAATCTGGGCCTTTTTGGAAATGGAGACATCTGTGAAGCAAACGAATAACCCTACAAAACAGACCTCAGTGCCATAGGGCTGCCCAGCCAACCCTGCAGTTTCAGAGGGATATTGATGGACTGGGGTGAAGTACAAGGAGAAAATAACTTTTCTACTTTACTCCAATGATGAGTGATGAACTTTAACAAACAAACAGTTTTCCTTTTGCTCACTTCCCCCTCAAATAAATGCTTTAATGCTCCTATCACTCCCATTCTCAAACATTTGCTTAGTGCCATCAGGAACTACACCCTGTGCTGCACTTTCACATATATGAACTCAACTGCCTGGATGATTTAAAAAAGAAAAAAGATATCTTTTTTTGTTTCATTAAGTAATGGAGATTGGTGGATCTAAAAGTTGGGAGACACTTCAACAGGTGGCACCTCGTCCAGCGGTCCTCATAGTTTTGTGGTTATCTACCCACTATTCTCATGCCCCAACACTTCCACAAGGAACACCTCTCCATTAACCCAGGGTGCTTCTCTAGCACATTCTTCTCCATGCATCCTTGAAGAGGAATTTGTCCATTCCCTGTCAAACAACATCAGTGACACAGTGACAGAGAGCTCCCAGGAACACCTTCTGGGATAATCTGTTCCACTTCTGAGCTACTTCACCATAAAGTGTATCCTTCAACTGCCCCAAGTTCCAAAGGCTTCTACCCAGAGGTGTTTCCCACTCACAACGTGTCTGCACCCCCATTCACACAAGAGTCCTTCACACAGCCAAAAGAACTAACAGTCCTTCCAAAGATGGGTTTGAAGTTCCCTCACCATCCTGGTCTTCCTGTGAAACACAGTTCAGTTTATCTGTATTCCAACAGAACACAAAAAGATTTAGTTAACGCCTTAAAATGATTTTGATTTCACTTTAAATAGCTTGCTACTTACACATAACTAGGCAAAATATTTCAAAGCTAAGTTTGCTCAGTTAATTAGACTTTGAGCCTGAGATCGTGGTAATCAGGCTTGTTGGAACAAAGAACTCTTCCTTTCTCACGGTGTTCCTTTGAAGTCAACCAATCACAGAACTACAGAGATGCCTTCCCAAAAAGGACATATAATAGCCAATGGGTGCATGAACAGGTGGATCAACATCACGAATCTTTAGGGAAATGAAAATCAAAACCACAAGGAGATATCACCTCACACGTGCTAGAATGGCTAGTACCAAAAAGACAAGAAAGAACAAGTGTTGGTGAGGGTGTGCAGCAAAGGGAACCTTTGTGTACTGTTGGTGGGAACATGAACTGGAGCTGCCATTTTGAAAAGTATGGAGGTTCCTCAAAAAATGAAAAATAAAACTACCATACAATCCAGCAACTCCACTTCTAAGTATCTGAAACAAAATCACTACCGTGAAAGATCTCTGCACTGTACAATCCACTGCAACATGAGTCACAACAGCCGAGATATGGAAGCAACCGATGTATCCATCAATGGATCAATGGATAAAGAAAATGTGGTTACACATCTACAACAGAATATTCTCCAGCCATAAAAAGAAAGGAAATCCTGCCATTTGCAACATGGATGGACCGTAAGAGCAGTGTGCTAAAGGATATAAGTGAAAGACAAATGCTATATGATCTCACTTATATGGGGAATCTAAAAAAATCAAACTCATAGATTCAGATTCAAACAGATTCGTGGCTGCCAGAGATGGGGAGGCAAGGTGAGGGAGGGGGTGTGGTGGACAAATGGGTAAAGGTGGTCAAAAGGTACAAACTCCCAGTTACAGGATAAGGAAGTCCTGGGGATATAATGTACAGCAAGTAACTAGATTAACAACACTGTATTATATATTTGAAAGCTGCTAGGAGAGTAGATCTTAAAAGCTATCATCATAAGAAACAAAAATGTGTAAATATGTGGGGTGACAGACATTAATTAAACTTACTGTGGTCATCATTTTGCAATATAAACATATATCAAATCACTATGTTGTACACCTGGGACTAATACAATGTTATATGCCAACTGTATCTCAATAAAACTGGGGGGGGGGGGGAAGAATTCTGATGTTGATATCCACAGCTACTCTTTAAGTCAGGGTCTTGGTTATTTTCTCTCTCTAGTCCCAGTTCCAAATAGATACTCAATAAATGTCTGGAAGGAAGAGAAAAAGGAATGAGAACTTAACTCTAAAGCTGAGAGATTTGTATGTGTGAGAAAGGAAAATCTATGCAGGTCAAGATAATACAGAGTGCAGAGTAATTAACAATTACAAGCAAACAGGCTGGTAGCCTATGTAGAAACTCAGAATAAATATTGGGGAAATTAAGTTTCAAGGACGAAATCTAGCCACTGGTACTGAGGAGTTCAAGGCACTGACTTAATCATTATATAATTGGGGAAACAGTAAAGATCCATTTAGTAGAAACTGTATTACCAAGGTCAAAAAGACTTAACAGTAAGACTGACCTTGAAGCTGTACTAGCAAGTTATTGCCATACTCAAGTAATTCATGTCTGCATCTCCTTTGGGGTGAAGATTAGTTCCAGAGTCTGGGAAGAAGCTGGCTATCTTGGCCAGACCTCAGTAAGCATATGAGGTTATAACTGTCAAAGTGGAGAGCTGGATGGAAACGAAAGCCACAGAAGGAAAAGGAGCCAATTCTCAGGTGATCTAAGTTGGCTGCAGCTTGGTTTGCGATTTTTAAATTTTCAGATTCCCAAGTCTGAGCACTGCCTTTCCAGGAAAAAAAAAAAAAAAAAAATTACCAATCATTTTGCAAAAGCAAAGTACTTTTCAGGAGAAACTAAGAAAAATCATAGATAGATCCACATCCCTACAACATAAAGGGCAAAGTAACTAAATACACATTCCCACACAGAATGCAATTCTCTTCCTCTGAAATGACCAAAGCACCTTGTGGACCTTCCAGAGGAGGAGCCCTCCAGCCCACCTGCATCTCAGGGTGGGCCCTTCCTCAGTCTCCAGGACTTGGCGCCCTGCCTGGCCGCGGTGAGCACACAGTCTATGGTCTGCAGAATAAAATAAATGGGGATGGTTCTGTCATCTATTCCAATAGAATTCGAGTCTCAACTCTGAATACGTCTCATAATCATCCTTTAATTTTTTTTTTGAAGATTTTATTTATTTATTTGAGAGAGAGACAGTGAGAGAGAGCATGAGAGGCAAGAAGGTCAGAGGAAGAAGCAGACTCCCCGTGGAGCTGGGAGCCCGATGTGGGACCCGACCCCAGGACTCTGGGATTGTGACCCGAGCTAAAGGCAGTCGCCCAACGAACTGAGCCACCCAGGCGCCCAATCATCCTTTAATTTAAAGGAGTGCCAAGAAACTAAAATAATTATTGAAAAGCATCTCAACTCTGAAAATGTGCCATGTCTTACCAGTTTAAAAAAATAATGTATAAAATATCACATAAATAAAGAAAAGAGACCAAAAAACTCTTTTCTAAGCAAAAGCCTTAACATTTATAAACTTCAACTAAAAACCCATAAGAACCTGCAGTTTTTGCACTTCAATCCATATGCTAAATAGACACAGTTAATTATAGGTATCTTTGGCAGTATTTTTTTAAGTTGTTTTGTTTTGTTTTCAAAGATTTTATCTATTTATTTGACAGAGAAAGAGATCACAAGTAGGCAGAGCAACAGGCAGAGAGAGGGGTGAAGCAGGCTCCCCACAAAGCAGAGAGCCTGACGCGGGGTCGGGGCTCGATCCCCATGGCTCAGACCATGACCTGAGCTGAAGGCAGAGGCCTAACCCACTGAGCCACCCAGGCGCCCCAAGTTTTTCTTTAAGTAATCTCTACACCCAACCTGGGCTCACAACCCTTAGATCAAGAGTTGTGTGCTCTGCTGACTGAGCAGGCCAGGCGTCCCACTTAGGCAGTACTTTTTACTTGTGACATCGCCGTTACATCTGATGCACTACGTAACACATAAAAGTCCATTTTAAAATAAATTACTTTAAAGTGGACTTAGTAAATACATGACACACACTGGCTGTTCTGCTGCACTACGGAAACGCCTGCTACATTCACAGCAGTGACCTGCAAAACATGTGATCTCTGCGCGCCGGCACTAAATGTCTACAGCTCCGAGGACTGGTTCTAGGCTGACCGGTTATACACAAACCTCCTCCACCCTTGTCCACTCCATCTACTTAGCTCTGACCATTCTGGGCATCTGCTCCATACAGGTCCTTTTATTCAAGGTGCATCTACTTACAACATGCTACAAAGTTATTGTGACATTAGATTAGTATTTAAAACAGATACAATGACAGCCAAAGAAAGAAAAAAAAAAATCATCCCATTTGGGAAGAATTGTGAAAATGGTGTTAACGACTAAGACACAAAAAGTGAAAAGTATGAATAGTAAAAGCATAATCGAATTTACATCAACTTTGTAACTTTTCTTATTTATAGTTAAAATCAAGGAAAGAACAGAAAACCATTTCATCGCAATAAAGCAGCGTAAGAGACAGCAGCATCATAAATCAAAGCTGTAAAAAAAGAAAAAAGCGGGGCGCCTGGGTGGCTCAGTGGGTTAAGCCGCTGCCTTCGGCTCAGGTCGTGATCTCAGGGTCCTGGGATCGAGCCCCGCATCGGGCTCTCTGCTCAGCAGGGAGCCTGCTTCCTCCTCTCTCTCTGCCTGCCTCTCTGCCTGCTTGTGATCTCTCTCTGTCAAATAAATAAATAAAATCTTTAAAAAAAAAGAAAAGAAAAGAAAGAAAAAAGCAATTACTCTATGCTCATTACAAAATACTGTACTGGAAAAAAACACAGTCAAGATTATAATTTGCTCTTATAAAGCAATCATTGACCATACATACAGTCTTTGCCTACAAATGAAGAAGCCAAGAAGAACACTCTTAAGCAGAGTTTCCAACAGAAGGGTTTGTTCAGAAGACATTAATGCAAAGAGAGGGAAAAAAACCTCAATTTGCTAATTAGTTGAAACTGTCTGCCAATTCAACTGGGAAATGGTGCATTAGAAAAAATACCTACCACAAACAACTTGCTAACAGAGTCACTGCATTTGTAACTAAAGAGATCATACACAACTGTACCACTGGATAACAAAATAGAAGAAAAAGGTGTTTAACAAAAGTAATCCAGCTAATAAAGAATGAGGGAATGACAGACTCTCTAATAAAATCAATTAATAGATCTAAGTGTTGACCATCAATAGCAGCTTACATCAATCGCAAAACAAAAGACAACCTGAGGGGCACATGGAGGGCTCAGTCGGTTAAGTGTCTGACTTCAGCGCAAGTCATGCTCTCAGAGTCCTGGGGTCCTGGGATTGAGCCCTACATCTGGCTCTGTGGTCAGCTCTCCCTCTTCCTCTGTCCCTCCACCTCCTCAAGCTCTCTCTCAAAGAAATGAAATCTAAAAAAATAAATAAATAAAATAAGACAACTGGAAACATTATGTGTCCCCTGATGGACGAATACAACACCAACTATGAAAAAGTCCTGGGGGAAAAAGATCAAACCAGAATTGGATGGAACTTCTAGATCCAATAGAGAAGTCAGAAGAACAGGATAAGTGTCACCCTGGTGATCTCAACTTTTACTTCACGCCATACATAAAAACTCAAAATGAATCATAAACCTCAATGTAAGAGCTAACAGTACAAAAAAAAAAAAAAAAGAGCTAGAATTATAAAACATCTAGGAAAAAATAGAAGAAAATCTTTTCAACCTGGGATTGGCAAAGATTTTTTTTTTTAGATATGACCCCCCCGCAAAGGCACAAACAATAAATAAAAATTCAATAAACTGTATCAAAGTTTAAGTCTTTTTGCTTTTCAAAGATTCTATTAAGCAAAAAACAAGTCACAAACTGGAGGAAAAAATCTGCAAAACATTTATCTCATAAAGGATTTATATACAAAAACTCTTACAGGGGCGCGCCAGGGTGGCTCAGTCCGTTAAGCCTCCAACTCTTGGTTTTGGTTCAGGTCAGGATCTTGGGGTCGCTCGCATTGTGTCCTGGCTCCCTGCTCAGCAGGGCGTTGACTCCCCACCACCCTCTCTTTCCTCTGCCCCTCCCCCACTCTTGTTCTCTCTCTCCCACTCTAAATAAATAAATCTTAAAAAAAAAAAAAAACCACCAAACTCTTACAACTCAATAAACAATCTAATTTTTTTAAATAGGCAAAAGATGTGAATAGACACTTTAACAAAGAGGACGTATGAATGGCAAATAACCACCTGAAAAGATACTTCGTTAGTCATTAAGAAAAGCAAAGTAAAACGTCAAGGAAATATCATTACATACCAACAAAAATGGGTAAAGCCAAAGACTAGCAATAGCTAGGGTTCACAAGAGACTGCGGCTCTCACACAGTGTTGGTGCAAATGGAAAATGGTACGGCCACTCTGAAAACAGTTCGGCAGTTCCTTAAGATCTTCTTTGAAGCTGTATGTTTAAATATAGTTACCATACAACCCAGTAACTCCATTCTTGGGTATCTACCAAAGAGGGATGAAAACATAACCTTACAAAGACGTTTACACAAGTGTTCACTGCTATGAGCAGGAAACAACTCAAATGTCCATCAATTAGTGAATGGATTAACAAAATATGGTGTATCTAACACCAGGATAATTCCCAGCAATAAAAATGAGTGAACTACTGATACATGCAATAACAGGGATAAATTTCAAAAACGTCATATGAAATGAAATATGCCCGACAGATAAGACTACATACTGTGATGATTCTATTTACAACAAATTTGTAGAAAAGGCAAAACTGTAGAGAAAAAAGCCTATATAGGGGCACCTGGCTGGCTCAGTCAGCAGAGCATGCAATTCTTGATCTCAGGGTTGTGAATTCGAGCCCCAAGCTGGGTGGAGAGATGACTTAAAAAAATAAAATCTTAGGGGCGCCTGGGTGGCTCAGTGGGTTAAAGCCTCTGCCTTCAGCTTAGGTCATGATTCCAGGGTCCTGGGATGGAGCCTGCTTCCCTTCTTCTCTCTTTGCCTGCCTCTCTGGCTACTTGTGATCTCTGTCAAATAAATAAATAAAATCTTAAAAAAAAAAAAAAAAAGAACCTCTCATTTAAAAAAATAATAATAATGATAAAATCTTAAAAAAAAGCCATCAGTGGTTGCCTGACACTAGGGTAGAGGCAGGGGTTATTGGTAACTAGTCACAAGGTCATGGGGCAGGAGCGCGGGGAATGGAAGTGTTCTAAAACTAATTTCTGGTGACAGATGTTTGTATCAGCTTACTAAAACTCAATAGTATCAACATGGGGAGAGGGGTTCTATACCACCTAAACGGGTGCATATAAATATCAAGGTTCCAGAAACTTCAGTTTGTATTAAATCCTCAGGTCATCCTGAGTAGAAAATCTCTCACATTCACACATCCTGAATCCAACAGAAAGTGGGTGCCAGCTCATACTCTGTGCCCTCCAGTGAGCAGCTCCTCACTTTTAATATGGGAACCACAGTACTGCGCCAGCAAAGGAAGGAAATGGGTATAGAACAGAAGATCATTACCTGTTGTAAACTGTTTAAAACTAC
Source organism: Enhydra lutris kenyoni (assembly GCF_002288905.1). NCBI lineage: Eukaryota > Metazoa > Chordata > Mammalia > Carnivora > Mustelidae > Enhydra > Enhydra lutris. The sequence goes on from NW_019154094.1 coordinate 10,813,342, forward strand.
CTGTTTTACATGTCACTGCCCAGTTTATTCTTTGAAAGGTTCGAATATTACTTGCACTGTGTATTATGCTATTTCTGAATTATAACAAAAGAGAATTACTGTTTCAAATTAACTCCACATTCAGTAGTTGTAAGGTATTTTCCCCAGTTTAATTTGCATATGGTAAGTGCTCAGTTAAGCACCTGCTGAAATGGCCTGTATCCAATAACTGGGGCAAAACCTGGATGCAGGTCCTAAGGGCCCTAAGCCACACAGTTCAAAACCACTGACCTACCAAGAACCCAATAGCCACTGGGCCCAAGAGCCCACAAAAACTCCTCGCCTAGTCAGCATCAGCTTGCTAAACCTGAAACAGGAATTTTCAAAAGAGTCTCCTCTCTTCCCCAAGATATATGTTATTAAGGACACAAACAACAGAAAAATAGTCATTCAAGTATAATTTAATCAGGATTGTTATTTATAGATAGATTTCCAGTGCTTGGTTGTTTGTATGTGTGTGTTCGTTTTGGGGGGGGGGGTCTTAGCCCAAAATATTTTACAAAAATATGATATTACATTTTCATTCCAGAAACAGAGCTATTCTTTTTATATCATAGTTTAAAAAGAAAAAACTCTATAGGTTCTGCCTAACAGCCAATACCACAAATCAAACTGTAATATTCACATAGAGAAGAACTTAAAATAGTGATAATGCCAGCAGGATATTTAATAATATTTTTTAAATTAACTGATTTTTACATGCAATAAAAGGGTATTGTGGTTAAAAAAATCATAATTTTAGAGATAAATACTGAATTATTTACAGAGTGATATAATACTCAACATTTGCTGTAAAATGATGTAGTAAGGGAAACAAAATTGTGTCTATCCGTCAGAAAGGAAAGTGTATACAAAATAAGCCAGCCATGTGGTGATAACTGTGGAAAGCAAGTAAAGGGATTTTCTGTTTCTGTACATGTTTAAACACTGCCATAATAAAAAGTAAACCGTGAAATAAAACTACAGTGACAAATCAGCCTGCTTAGGGGTTACAACAAAGCAGCAGCATCCCCATTAACTGCCTTAAACACAGAAGTCAACAGAGCGCATGCCAAGTGACATCACGATCCTGTCGTGACACTCATGGTGCTACTACTCCACCGGAGAACGGGCTGCATTCTGCGCCACGAGAGCGGATTCTCATGACAAATATCCAAAACTACACTGTACTATATCCAAAACACAGTCTGTATTTGAGATACCTTTCTGGAAAAAAATCAATGATATTAACAAGAATGTACCGACTAAAAGGTCTTCACTGTTACCTGGATATTTCTAATTTCTGACAATTCTTTTATTGAAACACCTGTTCTTTTAACAATGAATGTTGAAGCTAGAACAGTAAGAGAAAAAAACTGGTCTATCATTGGAAATCCATCTTTTGAAGTCATAATAGGGGATTTTTAACTGAAAGGAAGCACTATCACCAACTGCTAGGTCACACTTGGATAATAAAATAGAAATTCATGGTTCCTCCTGTTTTAAGCTCTCATAGCATCAGACATTTTTCCTTCACAGCACTCAAGGGCATTTCTTTCCTCTTTTTTTAGTGAATTGCTTTTAATGACTTAGGTAGTTTTATCTTGATTTTCCTTCTTAATTATGGAAGATAACCAAGTGGCGATTTCTGAGATTTTGAGACAAACTTGTTTATCACTCACATACAAAAAAGAAATGCTGGATCTTGAGTCCCTCCAGCTTTCAGTAGCATGCTCCCTCACTCGGACCACCTGGGACACCTGACTTGACCCAGTCACTAAAGGCATCTGCTAAGCTGAAGCAATCTATCCCTGGTACCAAAATGGGTCAAAGGGAGGGACAAAAGGGGCTGCAACCATCTCAGTTTGAAGTCTCCCAGACAACAAGGTGTTCAAAAGCACAAAGGTGTTCATCTTTTGCTGAGGCAAGGGACAGTTAAGTCAGATGTGTTGTGACTTACTAAAATGCAATACTGGTACAGAGTAATGATTCTTTTTTTCTTTCAATGCAAATTCAGATTTTTTTGTGTTTCTGAAAAGTCAGAGTTTTTTTGTTTCTAAATTCTTGGGGTAGAGATGAATGCAGTCGGGTCACTTTGCCTATCAATCAGAAAAAAAACATACTGCATATGGTCCCGTACTTTGAGGGCCGGAATGCCAGTTGAGAAAACCTCACAATGACATAAGAGGACAGATGATGACTACTAAATACTCCAGAGAGACTGTACCCATGATGGGAGTAAAGCACAGGGAGGCCTCAGCTAAAAGCCAGGTCCAGAATGAAAATGTAATTTTGCAAAACGGGGAAGATGAAGACAGTTCCAGGTGAAGGATAAAAGTGAAGGCACAGGGTCTGTGAGCAGGGTTCAGTGATGTAAAAGTAAGTGGAGCGCACATACAGAGAGATGGACAGTGACGCTCAGGATGGAGAAGAGCCAGGAAGCTAATTCAGGCAATGCTTCCTTAGTAATTCTTTTTTTTTTCCCCCTTAGTAATTCTAAAAAGACCACAAATACATGAGGAAGTGACGGGAAAGAAATACTTCATTTATAGAACACATCTATAATTCACAAAGGACTTTTGCTTAAATGATCTCGTTTTACCGTAAGAACAATTTGTAAAGCAGAACGGGTCATTTCACATGTAAGAAATGCAGCTTAGGACATTTCATGACTGTCCCTCCGGGTTTCTGTGACCCACTCTAACCACACACTGTAAGCTCTCTGAGGGCACTGCAGGGACTATGCCGGTTTTTGTCCGCCCGGTAACCCTGCTGCTTTGCAAAGAGCCCTGCTTGGTGCCTGACTCCAGGAAATACTCTCTACATACGTCGTGGCCAAGCCAGCAAATGAAGAGCACACTTCTTCTTCCACTCTCGTTTCAACCAAAAATGTTTTTTATTTGTTGTGGTTTGTTTTAAGTGATTATTCTGACAATGAAATGGCCTCCACAATTACAATACTTCTTTTTGGCACTGAGACAAAAAGACTTCTTTTTCCCTCAGGTAGAAAAAAGAAGAAATGCACAAAAGGGAATGGCAGGTTCTCTGCCACCTTCCCAGTAGTGTCAGAAATTCATTCCAGGGTGCCTGGGTGGCTCAGTGGGTTGAGCCTCTGCCTTCAGCTCAGGTCATGGTCCCAGGGTCCTGGGATCGAGTCCCGCATCGGGCTCTCTGCTCAGCGGGGAGCCTGCTTCCTCCTCTCTCTCTCTGCCTGTCTCTGTGCCTACTTGTGATCTCTGTCTGTCAAATAAATAAACAAAAATCTTAAAAAAAAAAAAAAAAGAAAGAAAGAAAGAAAGAAATGCATTCCAAGTGATATATTACTAAGGATACAAAAGAGGGTAACATTTGGTAGTTATTTTTTCAAAAATGTTCTATTTTCTTGCAGAACGAACTGGACACTAAATAAACAACCACGTGCATGAACACAGACAGTGCCGAGGTAAGAGACTCTGGCATAGGACGCTTGTGCCAAAAAGCAAGAAAATGCTCCAGAGAATAACAAACACATCAAAAGAACAAAGAAGTGAGCGTGACAGGGCTCCTACTGGCCAAATTTGGGAAAATTTACACATCAGTATAAAGCAATGAGAATAACAAAATTATAGCTCATTGAATAAAACAGAAAAAATGAGTCCATAAAGACATAAATTTATAATAAATAAACTGAAAGCTTGATGAGGAATGGGATAGGTTTGAAGTACCTACCCACAAAATACTAATTACCAAATACTCATTAATTACAAATAAGATCTAATGAGACATAGAACCATTTCTGTGATATTCCTGCCAAAGATTCATAACCTGAGTTTATTCTTGAGAAAACATCAAACAAACCCAAACTGAGGGATATTCTACAAAATAACAGGCCTATATTTCCAAAAAAAAAAAAAAAACACAGGCCTAATTTTGAAACACATCAAGATCACCAAGACCATGAAAATCAAAAGAAAGGCTGAGGAAAACTCGCCAATTCAATGCAGAGCATGATCCCTAACTGGTTCCTTCTGCTCCCACCAGACACGGGAGGGCGATGCGGGCTGGAGAGGGGAGCTGCCCCTCAGCAACTGGTCAAAGCTGATTGCAGTCTGAGGAGTACTTGTGGCTCTGCCATCCTCACTGTGCAGGGGGATGTCCCTACTGTATGACACCGCACCCGGGTATCCCAGAGAGATGTGCATCAGAGGGGCAGCCTACTGCCAAAGGCCGGAGGGACGGGATGGTTCTCTCCTATTCTTACAACTTCGGTCTGTTTTCCACAGCTTCAGTATCTTTTAAACATTTTAAAAATAATCTCTCCAAAGTGAACATAATAATCTACATGCATACATACATATTCTTTCCAACACAGTGTTCTCCTTGTAGGAAGAATACGAAAGGCGTCTCGCACCGGAGTACTAGGGAAGTACTGTGAAATAACACTGCGTAAAAAACACGGAAGCAGAAACAGGGTTTATGCACGCGAACCCCAACTTCAAACTCCAGTTCATCGCATACAAATTCACGACCCTAGAAGATTTTTTACCCTTCTAGGTCTTAATATCCCAATCTATAAAGTGGGAATGCCGCCTTTTTATGCAGAGTAGCTCTGAGGGTGAAATGAGATGGCGTGTTTGAGAATGCCTTCCAGGTTATACGCACTCAAAACGCTCTCTGCTGCTCCAAGCAATCTACTCTCAAATTGTGTCTAGTTGGGAAGTTCTGCACTTCAGTAAGCCTGAGAAGTAGGCTTACTAATACCAAACAGCTTTTCCGGCTAAAGGGATATGAAAGATCCCTTTATACCAATACCCTTGCTTTCCGGGTCAGCAGAGGTGAGCCGCTTCCCACCCCAGAGAAGCCGGCGCTCGTCTGCAGCTCCAACCACTGGCACACGCGCTCACTCATCCTCATGGAACTCTGACGCAAACAGTATCTTAACTGAACAGGTGAAGAAACCAAGCCTCGAGCAAGATTAACAAACTAGTTCAGAATTCTTTCAGACTCCAAAATTCATGAGATTTTCCACTAAACGCCATCTTTGTTATTTCCAAACATGATTAAGAAAGACGCCACATGCATATGTTTAAAAGATTTTCTGTATCCTACGCACTCAAGCTATGAGTCCCTTACTCCCACAGTGCCCAAAATTTAAAACAGAAACAATTTAAGCCCTAAGTCTCTGTCCATCAACATCCTCAGCAATGTATAATAATCTTATTCACTCCCCTATCCCAGACTTGTTTAAGATAGGAGAATCAGCCACAGTGCTAAATAAGGTAAATTTCTTAAAACGTCCTCCCACCTTCCTCCCTAGTTTCTTTTATTCCCACTTTTTTAACAGTTTATTTATTTATTTTTAAGTAATCTCTACAACTCAATATGGGGCTCGAACTCACAACCCAGGGATCAAGAGTCGCATTCTCTTCCGACTGAGCCAGCCAGGCACCCCTGTTCCCACTGTTTGGAGCAAGGTTCTTAACCTGGAGTCCTACAGTCCATCAAGAGAACACATCGGTCCATGAATTTGTGTGAAAGGAAGTTATTTCCTGTTTCCATTAACCTCAAACTGAAATTTAAGACTGCCTTCAAACACGAATGTAGGCAAGCAATCACAGCAACATTACCAGTAACTGTAACTGTGTCACCACAGAAAGAAGAGATATTCTTATATTACATTACAGATGTTACAGATAAATACAACTAATTTCCTCTGTAATCCTATGGATTGCATTTACTTGAAACCATTAATCTCAGAACAGATCTACAGGATTCACTAGTTTACCAAAAAGGGAAAAGGAATACCAAAAAGCTTAAGAACCCCCGGTTTTGAACAATAAGGTTGTTAATCTGCAGAGAATTTGAGAGAACGGCGGGGGGGGGGGGCTTGATGCTGGATAATATAATCCTTTACTCTGTGAATAAATTTGGCTTTTAAACACATGAGTGTTTCATTCAACAAATATTTTGTGGTTCCTAGACTACGCTCTACTGTGTAGCAGCTACAAAGATAAAACATCCCTTTGCCTCAAACTAGTGGGAAAGAAGACAAACGCTACTAACAAGGTAGAGTAATATAAATACTAAACAAACAGGACAATAAAAACCTTTGAACTCTAACAATGGATTCTCTAATTCTTACCAAACAAACCAACAAGGCACATCAGGAAGGGGAGAAGCAGCAGAAAACTGTTCTAGCTCTCAGTCACTCCTACAGCTTGGAGCACAGGCGGGGGAAGGCAGAGGGAGACAGGTATCAAAGGAGGCAGCTGGGAGGTGACTGCACACTGCCGTCCACCCAAGGGAGAATGGCTCGTGGGTCCTGATTCAACCCTCTGTGGAGCTGGTAGGCCCTTTCTATTCCTGAAATGCTTTTGGGAAAGGAAATTATATAAGAAATTTGCTTAAAATTTTTTACACAAAGTAAATAGGAAAAATACACAAGGGTTGGTAAGTGGAGCCATGTTTCAAAGTAGGATGCCATTCACTTAATTTGTACAACCAAAATACAGGATGTCCATCTAATGACATTTTATTTATGGCACAGTATTTGCTTTACAGTAGCTGAGTCTGGAAGAGGCAAATGGGCCTTTCTCTGTGTGAGTAGAACCTAACTCATAAAACAAGATGTTTAAATACGGAAATTTGTACAAAGCTTCCCCCACTGAACCCACTGAATTTTAATCCCCTAATATCTGCAATACCCGACCAACAAAAGGACACCAGGTAAAAGCTAAAACCATTCTAGGCAAGGACCATGAACCTTATAACATCTATTCCATATCTTTATCTTTAGAATTACTTCCCAGTATCTACCAACACAATTAGAAACCAGCATGTTGACGATGCTTGCTTGACTATTCTCACAACCTACCTCCATCACTCGTGAACTTTGTGTTCCTGGCACTACCCCAGGGATGGCCAAGTGTGCTACAAAGCTCAGTCCCGCCCTGCCCTAAAGGATTTTACAATTGGGGAGGGGGGAAGGGGGGATGTGGAATTTTTGAAAGGCAAGGCATTAGAAAACTGGCTGCACAGAGAAAAGAGCATGAACTATGAGTCAAGGTAGCTGCAAACAGCTTCATCAAAATGGAAGCAGGAGCTTCATCTTGAAGGATGGAAAGAAACTTGGAGAGCCAGGGGAGAGTGGAAGGCACTCCCACCAGTGCGAGCAGCATGCAGAGGCCAGCAAGGCTGGCGTGGGGCTGGCATCAGCCGCGTGACGCTTGCATGGGAGGTGGAGGGAGAGCTCAATCTCTCGCTGTACAGAATACGGCCGCTCGGGAGAGCGGAAATAGTGTGCAAAAGTTATATAGGCCACAAGAAGCACCGGGCACGAGAGTCCTGAGCGGTATTACGTTTCACAGCATATCTGTCACCCGCCGTACGCGCAAGCATAGGCCAGTGAGGACTAGAGGCCGACCGGCAGGAAGGTGCGGACCAGCCCGGGGATGAGCTCTTGGCGCAGACAAGCAGCCGTCAGAGCAGCAGGGACAGACTAAGCCTGAGAGACGTTTCAAAGGAGGAAGACAAAAATCATAGGTGACTCCACAGGTTATCAGGTCAAAGGCCAGAAGGCGAAGAAGAGCGGAGCTCTGCGAGAAGGGCGCGTTCCCGCCGGATGGGGGCGCCACCGGCGGCGGAAGACCCTGCAGGCGGAGCATGCGCAAACGGGCCGCGCGGCAGGTGAGGAGCCCGTGTGCCCCGCGCAGGGAGCTGCGCCTCGGGAGCTCGGACGGAGGGAGCGGTAGGGGAGGAAGGATGAACACCTTCTGTCAGCCACGGGGCCACTCTCTCTGTGTACCGTATGCAGAAAAGAAGCCCGGAAGTGAGAAGCAGGAAGGCTTCGTCTCCCAAAGAGGGAGCCGCCAACAACGCCAAGTAGGAAAGGACGTTCAAGGGAGAGGGAAGACTCAGAAATAAAATGGCGCCCGTGTGGCCAGCGCGAAGACCATCGGCAGCCACTGGGAAGCTCCCCTGGGCACCAGGCGCAGGGGCTGTGGTGTGGGTGGCCGAGAAGAGAACGGCTAAATTCAAAGTGAATGCGATGAATGGAAGCGAGTGTGCATTTGGATACCCCGGCAGCAAGTGCACAAGATTTAACAGCACTCAAAAGGACAACAACACTGTGCAGTTCTCAGAATCCTTCGTTCATCTTAGCAACTAGGAAAACACTGACCAATAAACCCAAAAGTCAAGAATTAGGGCCCATCCTCCATATTATTCAAGGTGCTGGAACTGAAGAAAGTGACAGGCACACTTTTGTTTTTGCAAGCTCAATTTCAATTCAGCTATCAATATAATTCAAAATATACTGATGAGAGCGTATTCCGCCTGCTTTACAATTGAAAAGCTAACACCTCTCAAAACTGAGTGCTAAAGAGACTAATAACAAAAACATATTGTTATACTATTAAGAAATTAAATATTTTATACTATCCTCCCCAAATCCTAAATCATGTTTTTACAAATAAAACATCCAAAAGACTAATCAAAATCATCTAGAAACTTGCTGGGAGCCTAGCTGGCTCAGTTGGTGGACTGAGAGACTTTTGATCTGGAGGTTGTAAGTTTGAGCCCCATGCTGGGTGTAGAGATGACTTAAAAGTAAAATCTTAAAAAATCATCTAGAAGCTTGCTATAGGATTTGATTATAATGCTGGCAAAAATACTCACTGTGGAAAACATTCTTCCAACTGCTCTCAGTGCGGAGCCTTAAATGGAGACAGTCCGACCCATTCATAAAACATGCCTAGTTACAACTGATGCATTAGTTTGTACTCAAAATAATAAAAGTATTCATTCTTCAATCCTTTACCTAAAAAATAAACTCTTTTAACAGAGGGGGCATGAGTAATAAATCAACCTAGAATGGGGAGAATATGGCGTTGTGGGCACAACTCTTAATGGCATACATGACTGAGTTGTTCGAAGTTGATTCAAGGCAAGCATTCTGCTAAATTCATCTTTCTATCCTCCACTGTTTCAAAATTTCAATATACTGAACACTTTGCAAAAACTTTATTCCAGATAAAAGAATCCAGACAACAGAGTCCTCACAGATTCTTCAATTCATTCAAACTATAACAGATATTCAGGAACCTTAATGAGTCATTAACTCAAAATGCAAACCTCACTTGTTACAAAACATGACCTGATACCATGTCATCTTACATTAAAAAAAAGAGAGAGAGAGAGAGATGTTTTCTCAACTAGGACATAGTAATGATTTTCAACAAAAGAAAGGGGGAATAAATGAACTTATAATCATTTCCCTCTGCCTTTTACCAGAAACATTTTCTCAGATTTGTTGCAAAAAAACACATTTTACTTTAGAATATAATCGTAACTTCTAAAAATCTGCTGCAAAGAATTTTTTTTAAAGACTTTATTTGGGGCACCTGAGTGGCTAGGTCAGTTAAGCATCTGCCTTCAGCTTGGGTCATGATCCTGGGGTCCTGTCTCCCTGGTTAGTGGGGGGCCTGCTTCTTTCTCTCTTCTCCGCTTGTGCTCTATCTCTGTCTCTCTCTCTCAAATAAACAAATAAAATCTCAAAAAAAAAAAAAAAGACTATTTATTTTAGAGAGAAAGAAAGGGTGCATGGTGGCAGGGCAAAGGGTTGTGGGGGGCAGTGAGGGAGAGTGTGAGAGAGAAGCAGACTCTTCTCTAAGCACAGAACCCAAGGCAGAGCTTGATCCCACAACCCTAAATGAAACCCAGACTTGGATGCCCAACTGACTGAGCCATCCAGGCACCCCTTCTGGAAGAATTTTTAATGACTCTTCTTTGAAATAGAAGAATCTAGAATTGGAGCACCCGGTGGCTCAGTTGGTTAAGTGTCTGCCTTCGGCTTGGGCCACGATCCCTGCCAGGGTCCTGGGATAGAGCCCCACATCAGGCCTCCTGCTCAGCAGGGAACCTGCCTCTCCCTTTCCCCACCCCCTGCTTGTGCTCTCTCAGTGTCTGTCTCTCTCTCATAAATCAATCAATCAATCTTCTTTAAAAAGAAGAACCTAGAATTGACAAAAAAAGTGTGACTCCTAAGAATTTAGAGTGATTTAAAATCACACCATTTTTGTCATATTCTAGGAAATGCTTATAACTAGGTATATTATTATGTTTATTTTGTTTTTTTCTTTTGCCCTAATGTTCTAATTTTGTGTCTATTAGATAATAATCAGTTAATTTGTATCTTTATTTCAGGAAGGAACATAGCTTATTTTCTATAAAATCTGTCTTGAGGTGAAGGAACAAGAGAGCTGACACCTGAACCCTCGAGGCTACGCTATGTGACTACTCATCCCTTTCCGCCCTCTGAAATATTCCCACTTCACAGGTAAGGAAATGAGGCTTCAAGAAGTTTTAACTTGCCCAGGGTTACAGAACCAGTAAATGATAGCCAAAGCCAAAGCCTGACCTCACTCTCCACATACCAAGCTGCAATTCAAAAAATCACAATCTCTATATACAAACTTTTTCCAAAATGGATTTCCTCATCTGCTACCATTTCTTCTTAGACACTCTACTGCACATTCTAAAGCCTCAATTCAGGAAAGACATCAGACCCTTTGCAGAAAGTTTTTAGAACCACCAGGCAATGAATCACTTAACAATAACAAGAAACCCAGGTGAGAGCGGTCACAGGTGTTAACAGGTGTTCCTTGGTAAAAAGCTCTCAAGAACGACAGCACATCTAGTCTACCTTTTAACTGTACAGCCATTTTACATTTTTTGTTCCCACATCACAAAATCTGATGTTCTAGTACCTGACAGGGGTGTCCTAGGCTCTCTTGGGACTGGACTCTTGAGCACACAGGCCTTCAAAGAGTGTTGATGGAGTGAGTGAATGAATAAAGACACAGCTGGCATGAACTTCAATAGAGTAGAGAGAAATTATGGAGGTGGAGGACCCCAAAATGAAAACCTATAGCAAACACAGCTGGGGCACCTGGCTGGCTCACTTGGTAGAACATGTGACTCTTAATCTTGGGGTGGGGAGTTCGAGCCCCACACTGGGAGTAGGGTTACTTAAAAACAGAGTTTGTTTTTAACTAAGGCAACCTCACCTCAATAAAAATCATTTAAAAAGCCAAAATCATTTGAGTCATAAAAACTAATCGACCTGCATCTACTCATTTTCTACACTCAGCTGTTAAATACTGGCATAACTGATGACTGTGTAACAGCATCTCACTGTGTTTTTCTTTGTGTGCAGTCTTTTTTTTTTTTTGCCTTTTCATTTCACTGTGTTTTAATGTCTATTTCCCCAGTTAAAGCCACAAGTATGGCTACAAACAAAAAAGAGAAACAGACATTCACAAGTATCAACAAAGACGTGGAGAAACTGAGACTCTCACCCACTGCCAGTGAGGATGTCAAATGACACAACCACTTTGGAAAAACAGTTTGGCAATTTCTCAAAAAGTTAAACACAGAGGGGCGCCTGTGTAGCTGACCCGTGATTTCAGCTCAGGTCGTCATCTCAGGGTCGTGAGATCGAGCCCCCATCAGGCCCTGCACTGAGCGTAGAGCCTGCTTAAGATTCTCTCTCCCGGACACATGGGTGGCTCAGTGGGTTAAAGCCTCTGCCTTCAGCTCAGATCATGGTCTCAGGGTCCTGGGATCCAGGCCCACATCGGGCTCTCTGCTCAGCAGGGAGCCTGCTTCCCCCCACTCTCTGCCTGCCTCTCTGCCTCCTTGTGATCTCTCTCTCTCTTCAAATAAATAAGTAAAATATTAAAAAAAAAAAAAAAAAAAAAAAAAAGATTCTCTCTCCCTCTCCCTCTGCCCACCTCCCCACCCTCTCAAAAAATATAAACAAATAAAATAAAAATAAGGGAGAAAATAAAATCTGCAATCTTTTGTTTGTTAATTTTCTGCCTCAGATGACCAGGTATGCAGTGGGGGAAGACTCATTTCATCGAAGACAATGTAACTGTTTCCGTCTTTAGTTAGACTGCTGTCTTTTTTGGAGCCATACCTTTAGCAGCAAAAGAAGAGAAAATACAGAGCATTCTAAGATCCAGAACAGAGTCATTAACAAATTAAAGGACAAAGGGAGAAAAAGTACTGGAATTCAAAGTTCACACTCCTCACTCACCATCGGACTCCAAGGCCTCTCTTACGGCCACAGGCTGGAAGGTAGCAGAGCCGGCCTCCCTGCCACAGTCCAGTGGAGGTCGGGACAAGCACATACACCTTGTAAAGCAGACTGAATTTCACAGAGTGGTTGTACCATCTCACACCCAGCACCAGTGAGGAAAGTTCCATGGCACCACTACCTATTTCCTACTGTGTGATTTAAACATTTCTGCAAATCTTGTGAGTATGTCAAGGTATCTTACTGTGTTCCAATTTGCATGTTTTATATAAGAATTTGGTCAAAAAAGGACATTTTTGAAAATTCTGAAAATGTGGGAGTCATTTTACTGTCCATGACTACTAATATAGTGATGCTTTTCTTCTTTTTTTAAGATTTTATTTATTTACTTGAGAGAGAGCAAGAGCAAGAGAGAGAGAGAGAGAGAGAACAGAAGGACAGGGAAACTCCCTGCTGAGCAAGGAGCCCCACGAGGGGCTCAATCCCAGGATGCTGGGATCATGACCTGAGCCAAAGGCAGCTGCTTAACTGACTGAGCTGCCCAGGCGCCCCAGTGATGCTGACTTTCAGAGTTCACTTATTCATTCACTCATTCACACTTATCAAGTGGTGAACAAAACAAAGTCTCTGTGGTCTTAGGAGATCACAGTCTAACCTGCTTACAGCAAGCTCCCATTCCCCTCCCACAAGCCTCAGCCATTCACACTTAATAAACAAAACCCCCTCAAAGGTAGAGGGAAAGGACACCAACATGTTACATTGTCAAGTTTAAGGCTGAACTTAAACAGCAACTTGGGAGAAGTTCCAGCATTCATACCTAGAGGACCTCATGAAATAAGCATCCCCATGCCTTTTTCCTTCTCTTGCAGCTTAGACCTCCACTTTTCAAAAAATATCAACAATACTTCGAAAGTAATACCCTTGACAAAATGAGTGTGACTTCTTGTAAGCATCTGTGTACATCTTGTGCTATTTCTAAACCCTCGCCACTCCTTAAAGAAGATGCATCTCCACAGACAGACGACAAGTAGCAATAAACTCCTGCTTCCTTGTTTCTTTAATACAAATTGGATGTCTACTCACATTCAGAAAACTGAAGAATCCAAGAGCCAGGAGAGAATAAAGATACCTACGCAGACCCATGTGAGGGTGCCAGGAGCTTCCTTTGGTACTCCATCCCCTCTGAGCAGCACGCAAACAGAACACGCTCTAGTGCTTCATGCCAGGAAGAAAAGAAACCCTCTAGTCACCTCTCAGCCCTTCTCCACCCCTTTCACAGTCAGACATCTCATCTTGGAGGCTGGTCCACACTACTGCTCACTTCCTCCCCAATGTGGCTGGTGTCTATCCTAACACACTAAAGTGGCTGCTGGCTAGGCCACTGTGACCTTCCTATCGCCTAAGCCTTCCGATCTAAGGCCCCCATCCACTCAGGAAACTGTCCCTCATCCTCAAAGTGTTTTCTTCTCTCAGCAACTGTGACATGCTCTCCTGGTTCTCCTTCCTCCCCTCTATCCAGTCCTTCTGTCTGCTGACTCCTCCAGAACCACATCAACTAAACCTGGGATTTCCCTGGAGCGAATGCTGAGTTCTCTTTGCTCCCCACACACATCTGACATTCTCTTCCTAGATGATGTCATGCCAATCCGTGACGATGAGTACTGCCAATATTATGAGGACTTACTCCCTGAGCTGCAGACAGGTATGTCCAAGTACTCATTCGGAATCTCCACATCAACGTTCCATAGACAACCAAAGCTGATCTCCAATTTGCTCCCCAACTCAACTCCCCCTGGCTTCCCCACTTCTGTACTACACAACCAACCAAGCCCAGCTACCAACCATCAGCCCAGCCATCCGCAAACCCTACTGAGTCTACTGTCCCCACATAGCTTGAAATCAACCACTTCTCTCCATTCCTGCTGCCATCATTCTAATTCGAGCCACCTAGACTTCAGCGGGAGCCTTCAAACTTCCTCTCCTCTCACTCCCAGAAATCCATTCTCCACAGAGTGGACAGATAGCTTTTTTTTTTTTAAGAATTTTCAAAATTTTAATAGCAGATGGATATCTTTTAAAAAGCAAAGCAGATCCTGTCACGATCCTCCTGAAAGCCTTTCAGTAGCTTACTAAATAATAAACTCCAAACCCCTTACCCAAGATCTACAAGACCTGCAAGATCTACTGCCTGCTTAGACCACTGTGGCCCCCTCCACTCATGCTCCCTTGCTGGGTTCCTACTTCCCTGCAGACTCTTCTCTACCTCAGGGCCTCTGCAAGTCCTGCTCCCTTGCCCAAAGTGCTCTCTTCACAGCTGTTTCTCACCTGCACATCTGAAATCACCAGCAGTTTTTTTCTCATTCCCTTATTGAGCACGTCCCCATCTTACTCTCTGCCACATCACTCAAGGACTGCCAAGTCCTTGTCGCCAATGCTAGATCCTATTTATGTCCGGGTGGGTCTGCCATCCCCCAACCCTCCCACAGCACAGGCTCCCACCTTGTAGCGTTGTACACACAGAGCAGACAAACACCTGTAGGACAGACGGCAGAAAGGAGAGACAAATCGAGGGTGGAGGAAGGACAGAGTAAGAAGAGAAGAGAAGAGAAGAGAAGAGAAGAGAGAAAAGGGAAGAAAACATTTCCAAACTATATCTAGCTTCCACCAGTTTTATAACTTAGATTTGTGTTCCCCGTAAGTGAAAAATAAGTTCCTCACTGGCAAAGCTGAGCCTACCAGTAATACCGGAAATAGTCTGCATACGACTTCGCCTCTTTGTCGAGCACCGCTCCAGCAGCAATCTGCCTACCTCATACTCAGTGCATTACAACTAGTCTCGGGAGTTACTAGGGCACAACTAAACTAGTAATGTAAACTGAGAAAAATATGCCTAAAACACAATGCCAAGAAAATATATATATATATAAAATCCAAGCTTTTCATGCCTAAATTCATTAGAAAATACCTCTAAAATAACAGAACGTTAATGTGGCGTGATCTGTATATGGAGATATATTGCATTATTATCTCTTCATTTGTGTATGTTTGAAATGTCCCAAAATAAGAAGTTAATAAATAAAAGCAAATGCCTACAAGAAGTTAAGAGTAGGTCTTTGAGTCATAGACATTTTCCTGGCTCTACTGCACCCCATTTGGAGAGTTAATTTAAATGAGTGTGTAACAGTTTCTAAAGGTGTCTTCCTAAAACATCAGCTTCTTGGGAGCATCTGAGGGCACAGGAGAACAGGACCGCCCACCCACGGGCTCTGGCTGCAGCCTCCCAGCTGCGGCACCGTCAGCCCAGCACCTTCCTAGGAAAGCCTCCAACAACCACGGCTCAAAAACAGAGCAACTTCAGGGTACAAATAAAATCATTTAAAAGGGAGAGGCAGTGGAAGCATGCTGAAGAGAAAAATAAATGGTTTTTGCTTAAATTCAAACAGAACGTTTTTCTCATAGAATTTTGATGAGGTAATATTTCTCACTAACACGGTGTTTCAAATTCAGAAAGGGACTTTCGGAAGACTAAAAAGGCAAATACACCAGGGGCCATCCCCCTTCCTTCCCCAGTACAGTTCCTCCTCTCAAGGATTCCTTCTCTATAGCATTAAATAAAATGTTATGGCTGTCAGTAGTAAAAACGCAAATATTAAGCATTTATTTAGGGCACAAAGAACAGAAGAATCTAAGCTGCTCTGGCAGTTAATTTTTTTGCTGTAGAAATTACTCGGGCATATGAGAAAATAAAAAATAATAGAAGTTTATTTTCAGTTTGTTTAGATGAAGAAAATAATTTTTAAATCCTATTAGAAAACTAAGGGACTGCATCTAGGTACAATTTTAAGGGATCGATTACATCCTTACAAGGAAATCCATGAACATAATGAGATGGATGAAAGATCCATTAATTTATGTTTACAAGTAGCACAGGATCATCCTTAAATAAAAATAGAATCCAGAAATCCAAAATAACTTGATGAATGAAATAAGCTGGTACTTGAACATAAATTATTTAATTCATCAAAAACATGGTAAAATACTCTCTGAAGAGACTTATTAACATTAATAGCCCTTGGAATTTCAGTTTTTAAGGAAAAAAGGATGTGAATTTCATAAAAAATAAATCGTAGGGGCGCCTGGGTGGCTCAGCTGGTTAAACATCTGCCTTCAGCTCAGGTCATGAGCCCAGGATCCTGGGATCGAGCCCAATGGTGGGCTCCCAGCTCTGGCGGATGTCTACTTCTGCCTCTCCCTCTGCCCCTTCCCCTGCTTGTGCTCACTCATGATCTCTGTGTGTGAAATAAATGATCTTTAAAAAAAATAAATCACAGCAGAATTCTAAATCTAGAAATATAATCATGGCATAGGATTTCATTTTGCGGGGGTGGGGGGGAAGGAGTATGGAGGAGGTAGTTTCTTGGTCTATCAATGACACACTTCAAATCCAAGAAACATACCCTCAACCCAGATCCCTGGACCAGTCTTAACTGGGGCCTAGGAAAGTGAGGAAAAGGGCAAAGGGAACAGGGATCCTACCAGTTCCAACCATTTCCACTATTTTCTCCCTCTGCATCATGAGAGATTAAAAAAGCTGTCATCCCTAATAAAAATAAGCTTATTATTGATAGATCAATGTCATAAATATTGATGAGTACTGAACATGAATATGGTTAGCAATCAAGTATATTTAGACTCTGCTGCCCTTGTTCGTAAAGTCAGAAGAGAAAGGAAGGGAGAAGAGGAGTGACTAGATACTGGCAATTCATCTTGGGGTAGTGGGGAGCCAGGCATGAGCTCAGCAGCAGAGAAAGGAGCACTTGGGTCAGAGGTACCATAAATACAAGCCTGTCACATCCTAGGCCTGTAAATGACACCAGGACTCTGAGTAACGACTCCGTAATCAGATTAGGAGAAGCCAGTATGATCCTTTAGGTGACAGAGATCTAATCTGGGACACAATTGGGCCTAAAAACAGATTTACTGAACTCACGGAAATGAGCACTTAATCACGCTAAGAGATCATGGCCACAGTGAAGATATGTTTCCTGTCGTGCTCCATTTCTAGAGGCTGAGTTCAGTTTGTGGTTCAACACATGGATGTGACTAGGCTAAGTTGGGATTTAATTCTTAGCTTGCTAATGTTGCACTCATAATCTCAGATCTCACCCTGCGCTATTAATTTGGGATCACAGCACAAACGACTCAATTTAGCTTGTCCTACATCTAAGCTTATCTCCCCAAATGAAGTAAATAAATATCCCCTGTGCTGGACAGTTTATGTTGGTACTTAGCCCTATACCTTCTCTTCTAGACCGTCCCTGAATCATCTGGCTTGAAATCTACATTCCCAAGCCCCAGGCAGCTGGGCCCCCATAAGGCTCTAGCAGCAGCCCTGGCAGGAGGGAACTCCAGTAGCACTGGGGCAAAATGGGGGTGTATGGGCTCTGAGGAATATCACATTCCTCATTTGCTCCTCCAGCCCTTCCTTTTCTATCTAATTCCTAGAATCATACCCCCCTCTTTTTTTTTTTACCCTGAGATCAAGACCCAAGCTAAGATCAAGAGTTGGGATGCTGGGGCGCCTGGGTGGCTCAGTGGGTTAAAGCCTCTGCCTTCGGCACAGGTCATGATCTCAGGGTCCTGGGATCGAGCCACGCATCAGGCTCTCTGCTCAGCAGGGAACCTGCTTCCTCCTCTCTCTCTGCCTACCTCTCTGCCTACTTGTGATCTCTATCTCTGTCAAATAAATAAATAAAATCTTTTTTAAAAAAAATCAGAAAAAAAAAAAAAAAAAAGAGTTGGGATCCTTAACTGAGCCACTCAGGTGCCCTGAATTGTACCCCTTCTTGACTGAAGCACCCGGAGGGGTTTCCCGACTAAACACTAACAGACAGTCTACCAAATTCAGAATTTATAAAACTCACAAACCAGGGTGAATCTATGCTATTTCTGTGCTGTGAAATATTCATTCATTCACTCATTCAACAAATTTTTACTGTGCACCTACCATCAGCCAGAGCCTGCTCTAAGTGCTAGAGACAGAACAGTAAACAGCAGGGACAAAAATCCCTCTCCTCAGAGAGCTAACATTCCAGTGGAAGAGAGTGATAATACACAAACAGATAAACAAAATACAAGTGTTAGATAATGCTAAGGAGGGGGGGGGGAAGCTAAGCAGGGGGCAGGGATGTGAAATGTTGGAAGAGGGTTAAAATTTTAGATATACTGGGGCACCTGGGTGGCTCAGTCAGTTGAGCCGCTACCTTCAGCTCTGGTCATGATCCTGGGGTCCTGGGATCGAGCCCCACATGGGCTCCCTGCTCGGTGGGGAGCCTGCGTCTCCCTCTCCCTCTACCTGGCACTCTGCCTACCTGTGCTTTCTCTCTATCCATCTGTCTAATAAATAAATCTTTAAAAAAAAAAAATTTAGATACGCAGGTCGATCACTGAGGTGATTTTTGGAAAAAGCTGAAGAAATTGAGGGAGCCAGTTGTCAGATATCTGCAGGAAGGGCATTCCAGGCAGAGGGAACAACATGGAAGGAGACCCCTTACATGCTGGAGAAAGGGGCCGAAGTCTGAGAGGTGGGGAGGCCAGGCCATGCGAGCCTTACGGGAGACAAGAAAGATGGTAGTTCAGCCGTAGATTCTGAGCAAAGGAGGGAGATCCTATGACTCACCTGTCAACAGGATCCCACGTGTCAAGGGCAGACTGGAGGGGGCAAGGGCGGAAGGAAGGGGAGCTGTGAGGAGGCTAGTGAAGTCCAAACGAAACTAGATGTTAGCAAGCACCACGTGGTGACAATGAGGATGCTGAGCAAATCCTCAAGAGACCCTGAACTCCTACATGGCCTTAGAATCTGGGGCCGGTCCCTGAATCTTGCTGGAATTCACAGCAATAGAAATTTTCGTAAGACTCCTACCCAGTGAGAATATAATGGCTTTAGCCAAAGAAAACTAAATAATTACAAATTAACATTCTGTAATAATCAATATAGGGAAAAATTAACGTGCAACATATATCAAGGCTATAAAAATATTAATATTTTCATAGAAATATTAAAGAAGCAATATAGAAGTATAGAACTTACAGCACCTATAAATTTGGTTTCTATTTAGCTGATCGGATTAAAGATAAAGTATTACTTTATTAACTATATTTCTTTCTTTTTAAGATCTTATTTATTTATTTATTTGAGAGAGAGAGAGAGAGCATGAGAGGGGTAAGGTCAAGGGAGAAGCAGACTCCCTGTGGAGCTGGGAGCCCAATGTGGGTCTTGATCTCAGGACTCAGGGATCATGACCTGAGCCAAAGGCAGTCGCTTAACCAACTGAGCCACCCAGGCGCTCCTATTAACTATATTTCTAAGAGGAAAATTATCATATGTAAATTTTCTAGAGAGCCATGAGGAATTTTAAACCTAGAAGAAATCTGATAGTCCCCTTCTCGTCGTTTTCAGATGAAGGTAATAAGGCCCAGATATAAACGAGGCTTGGTCCTTCTTCAAGTACCAGAACACATTTTAATGGTAGACGGAAATATTTCTGAAATATAATTTTACTTCCTTATCTCCATAAGAGTGTGCATCCTGAACAAACTTTTAAGTTTTTCTTGATAATTCTGATAACTTTGGTAAGTCAAAAGAACCTTATGTCGGATGTCCAGCCCCAAAGTAATGCTGGGCTTTGCTGACAGCTGCCACCAGTGTGCAGCCCTGACAATCTCCACTCGCCTGCCTCCCAGCTAATGGGGTCTATTCTACACAAGACCGGGAAAGAGTTAGGAACCATCCACAAACAAAGGTGAGACTAGTTAAAACCGAAAAAGAAATATGATCAGCTTTGGTACGTGAGCTCTACAGCAATTACTGCTAGCACTCAGAAATGGACTTGGCTGTTCTAGTTGTTGGGCTGTGTTGTGGGGGAGAAAGACTACCTCCAAAAAGGATGTCTGGAGAGGTGATATATTTGCAGTCCTTCAGAAAAAAGTTCTGCCCCCAAATGCAATTCACCACTTCTAAGAAAGCATGAAGATTAAAGTTACTTAATGAGAAATTAGCTTTCTGACCGTTAACATTATAAATATCGCCACATAAAATAGCAAATTGCCAAGGCACCTGGGTGGCTAAGTCGGTTAAGCATCCTACTCTTGATCTCAGCTCAGGTCTTGATCAGAGTCAAGAGTTCAAGCCCCACGCTGGGCTTCATATTGGGCATGGAGCCTACTTAAAAAAAAAAAAAAAAAAAAAAAAAGGCAAACTGCCAAGGTAGTATTTTTCTCAAACAATAGCTTAGAAGTATGAATAGGAGAGTAGTGAGCTTTAAAAGGGTACTTCATTTCTTCTACAACCTACCCCACCAAAGTTCTCCAGTAGGCTGACATAATAATGTCATAATAATAACCATAATAATGGTCCCTTTACTACCATTCTACCAAAGCTAGCCTATTTTAAAAATTAACAACAAAAAAAGTTTAAGGTTGGGGCGCCTGGGTGGCTCAGTGGGTTAAAGCCTCTGCCTTCGGCTCCAGTCATGATCTCAGGTCCTGGGATCGAGCCCCGCATCTGGCTGTCTGCTCAGCAGGGAGCCTGCTTCCTCCTATCTCTCTGCCTGCCTCTCTGCCTATTTGTAATCTCTGTCTGTGAAATAAGTAAGTAAATAAAATCTTTAAAAAAAAAGTTTAAGGTTAATCCATATTGGAAATGAAAGATTCACAAAAACAGAGAACCATAAATCAAAACTGCAAATGACTCGCATGTAAGCATTCAACATAATAAGCCCCCTCAGCAATTAAACAGCAAATATGGGAGCTCAACAGATAATGTAAACAGTTTGGGGCTCTCTTAGGATACACTCTAATTCTTGCCAAGCTACATGCTCATGGCCAGAGATCGAGCACTTTCCTTCCATCCCCGTGACCTGACTACTACACACTGCAGCTCCAGGTGGGTCCCCATGGGCCTAAGCTGCAGATGTTAACAGCCCAGGGATCAAGAGAGCTAGCTCTTGTTTCCTCTACTGCTCTCAGAGAGAAAGAGCTGGTAGGAACCCCACCAGCTTTAAACAGCTTTAGGAGGAAGGAGCACTAAAGGTAAAGGATTGGAAGGGGATGTACAAAGGAAAAGTTCAAGGTATTTTCTTATTTTACAATAGACCTTTCCTCCATTAAAAAAACAAAATAATTTAGCTTATTAGAAAGTCTTATACTAACAATGCAAGTATTCACCGATCAGTCACTGCCTGAAGTCCCACAAAAATTCTTTCCCAAAACAATACCCTACAAGATAGCCCTTCCCACACCCTTGTAGAAATATCTTCCACGGTAGGCACTCTGTACCTTTCTGACAGCACTAACACGGGAGTATTCTGTGGCATGTCTTACCACAGCACTAGAAGCTTCTCCAGGGCAGGGACCTCACTCTACTCTGCATTCCTCAAACTCCTGGCACCAGGGCTTCACTTCATGGCTATCTGACGTTTGCTAAATGAATTTCTGTGGTATCAGATCATGATATCTCCAATTCATTACTGAGAAAAAAAATACAACTTTCTAATGCAGCAATAACACTGCTGTCCCCAGGGAAGGGTACTGCCGCTTCCACAAGAGAAAGAAATTCAATGCCTACCATCTGTCTCAAGTCAGTCCCTCTGACTCGTCCTAGTGTGCAAACCAGCCAATTAGGAGCACCTTTCTCAACAAGGAGTGGAAGAATCTGAGAGGTCATTAAAGCGGAGTCCCTGTATAAATGCACCAGGCACTACCCACAGGCAATCCCTTACCCTCCAAATTCTTCAAGTGAAAATATGCCTTCAAGCCACTGCTTCTTCTACCTGCTCTTTCAACACTGGATGGTCCAACATGCCAGGCTGTCCTGTGGTCTTATCTGACTAACCCTAACTGTCTGCTGATTTCTATACTTCCTCTTATACCCCTTCTTGAAAGCACCTTCTCAAACCTTAAAACTTGCTTTCTGACACAGTGACTAATACTGTATGACACCTTCTTTGCCACAAGCCCAAGACTACGAGTCACATCCTTTTGCCTGACTCCACTGGTCAAAATTACTCCCTAGAACACAAAATAAGCAGCAGAGAGAAGAGCCCAGCAGAGCACACACACTTGGCTCAGGCACAGCCAGCAGCACCCTCAGTGGCTCAGAGACCCTGCAGGAAAAAACACTGGTGCTCACAGATACTTGTGCACGCCTGCCCACCACCGGCTCCGCGTGCATGTTCTCTGAGCACACAACAAGGGTCACAGGGTAGGAACAGACAACCACAGAGAGAAAGAATATACTACCATCAACTGTCACGCATTTTAGAAGTGACAATAGCACACAGAGGAGATACTGATGGGGACACAAATATATGCTCTGAGCAGTGTTCTGAAGTTCTTCCAATAAGAGGTAAGAACTAGGGGCACCTGGGTGGCTCAGTCGGTTAAGTGACTGCCTTCGGCTCAGGTCATGATCCCAGGATCCTGGGACTGGGGCCCACATTGGGCTCCCTGCTCAATAGAGAGCCTGCTTCTCCCTCTCCTTCTGACTGTCACTCTGTCTACTTGTGCTCTCTCTCTTAATCTCTCTGTCGAATAAATAAATAAAATCTTAAAAAAAAAAAGGTAAGAACTAAGAACTCAGATTACTGAGATATATAGAACACTGTAGGGTTCAACTACAGAATGCATCACAATTCCAAATTCAATTTCCTCAGAAATCACTGCACTGGACCCACAGCACCGTGTTTAAAATTCCTTACCAAGTAGCTCAAATAAAAATCAACTGGTAGGGCACCTGGGTGGCTCATGATCTCAGGGTCCGGGGAATCGAGTCCCGCATCGGGCTTTATGCTCAGTGGGGAGCCTGCTTCCGTCTCTCTCTCTGCCTACTTGTGATCCCTCTGTCAAATAAATAAATAAAAGCTTAAAAAAAAATCAACTGGTATTTTTTTTTTATTTAGCTATATATCTGCCAAACAAGCAAAAGAACGCAAAAAAAAAATTCCAGAAAGTGTTATAACTTAGTCAATCTATGGTGCGGCAATTTTCTCAAAACCAAAATACAAAACAAATTATCTACATCTGTAACAGGCAGGGTGCACTCCGGGCTGGGGCTTCGAGGCGGATCCACGCCTCACTGGTGCAGGGGCATCTGCGGACGCTGCCTGCAGGGGAAGGCGGAGAGCGGCGGGCCGGCAGAAGGCCTCTGTGCGCGACTCTATCTCCGAGTGCGCTGACTCTACTGCATCCACTTGCTTCTTATCTGCATTTGGGGGACAGGGAGTGGTTGGAGAATGGTCTCTACAAATACACTAACTCAGAAAAAAACTTTAAGTATTAGACAGCTCATATTAATCCAAGCACATTCAGTTGTCATTCGGGATAATTTCCACGATACTGTTGTAGCATTAAAAGACTGGAAATAACCCAAAATGTATACAAACAGGAAACCAACTGAATAAATTAAGGTGCATCCTGGGGGCACCTGGCACATACCCTTGATCTCAGGGTTGTGAGTTCAAGCCCCAGCCTACCAAAAAAAAAAGAAAGAAAGAAAAGAAAAGAAAAGAAAAAAAAGGTACATCCATACAATAGACTCCTAGGTAATCATTAAAAGAATGAGGCCAAGCTTTGTGTACTTGGATACAGCTAAGGTATTTTATTAATTTTTTTTAGATTTATTTATTTATTTATTTGACAGAGAAATCACAAGCAGGTAGAGAGGCAGGCGGTGGGGGGGGGCGGGGAGCAGGCTCCCTGCTGAGCAGAGAGCCCAATGCGGGCCTCGATCCCAGGATCCCAAGACCATGACCTGAGCCAAAGGCAGAGGCTTAAAGCACTGAGCCACCCAGACTCCCTATCTAAGGTATTTTAAATGAAGAGTACCACCAATTGTTTTTTTTAAGTGGGTGGGGAACTGTATGTTTTTATACAAATAGAACTTTTCTGGGAAAAATAAAGAAACTAACTATAAAAGTGGCCCACAGAAGGGACTGAGGGACTGGGGGTCTCAGTTAAGGAATACACTCTTTTTCACAATTCAAAAACATTTTACTATGTACACATCTCCCTATTTTTAAAAAATCAGTAAGTATTTAAGTCTATGATTATGACAAAATCAAAGCGGTGGAAGGAAAAGTGTTGCCTCTTAACAGCAATCTTACTTTTCTTACCTATCTCTAAATTCTTTGTGGCAAATATTTGCATTTATTTAAACAAAAGTAGATATAGAGAGGTCCACTCTGCCCTCCTCCTTCAAAACCATGATAATGTTCAATTTCTAGACATAATGCTAAAAAAAAAAAATTGCACTTGCTTCCCCAACCAAGATGCATAAATCTCTTAAATGTTTCCCTTTGTCGTAACCAAAGTTTAAATGATTCAAATATATTAAAAAATCCATAACTGAAGTTCAGTTACATTTCATGTTATTATTACGTTCCAATCACATTTTATGAGAAACAGTTTCCTCTAAGATCGTCTTATTGCTAAACCAACAAAGAACTTTGGTATTACTGAAGAGTCCAAATTTCCTAAACTCGCCCCAGCCAAAAGTTACTTCAGTCATAAACTAGAGGGTCCCCCCATAGCTTCAATATTTCCCAAACTTCCCCATTTCCAAAAAGGACTGGGGAGGGAGGATGCAGGCAAAGCCCAAGTAAGTGTGTCCGACCTTCTTCCACCTCTGTGGATGCCTTCCCTGGTCTCAGGGCCCCCAGAACACGGACTCAATGAACAACAGCGGGAGGACAGTGGATCCACTGGGTCTGATTCCGAAGCCCCGAATCAGTCACATGTACCAGTCACACCGGGCAAACCAAATGGCGAGTGCTGTTGCCCCACCCCACACCCACAGAGAACGGGGCTGCTGGCAGCCGTCTCTGTACCCACCACCATGAGAAGTGAAGCAAATGCCTGGAGCTAATGCCCTTCACCCGGATTTTTACTAACAGAAATGTGCTTCTTAAGGATGTATAAATGTGCAGGTGCCCTGGCAAAAATAATGACATAAGTTAATATGCTAATGAAAACAAAAGAAATGTTGCTAACCTAAAAGATTAACTAAAACAGACACTCCAAGCAGCAAAATATGACAAAATATTGACTCCTCATAAAAAAATTTCTGAACATCCAGAACTGAACTGTAATACTGTACAAAAATGTCCAGGCTTAGAAAAAAAAAATTACTCCTTAGATCATTTACAAGTTGGTTGTTTATTCACACCCCCATGTAACATATATGTATTTGCCATGCACTGTTCTCAGTACCAGGCGTGCCATGCTGATTAAGACAGACCCAGTCCCTCCTCGTACCCTGTTGGTGGGAATGCTAACTTGTGCAGCCACTGTGGAAGACAGCATGGAAGTTCCTCAAAATGTTAAAAATAAAACTACCCTCCAATCCAGCAATTGCCCTAGTGGGTATTTACCCCCAAAAAAATACAAAAACGTTAATTGAAACAGAAACACACAGGGCGCCTGGGTGGCTCATTGGTTAAACGTCTGCCTTGGGCTCAGGTCATGATCCCAGAGTCCTGGGATCAAGCCCCACGTCGAGCCCCACGTCGGGCTCCCTGCTCAGCAGGGAGTCTGCTCCTCCCTCTCCCACTCTCCCTGCTTGTGCCTGCTCTTTCTCTCTCTGCCAAATAAACAAATATGATCTTTTAAAAAAATAATAAGAAAGAAAGAAAAGAAACAGATACATGCACCCCTATGTTACTGCAGCATTATTTACAAGAGCTAAATTATGGAAGCCAGCTCAAGTGTCCATCGACAGATGAATGGAGAAAGAAGATGTGGCATATATATACAGTGGAATATTATTCAGCTGCAAAAAGAAGGAAGTCTTGCCATTTCCAACATGGATGGAGCTAGAGAATATTACGCTAAGTTAAATAAGTCAGTCAGAGAAAGACAAATACTGTATGATTTCACTCAAATGAGGAATTTAAGAACAAACAAGCAAAGGGAAAAAGAGAGAGAGGTAAACCATGAAACAGACTCTTAACTCAAGAGAACAAACTGATGGTAACCAGAGGGGAGGTGGGGGGCGGGGGGAAATGGTTGAAACAGGTGATGGGCATCAAGGAGGACATGCGTGATGAGCACCAGATATTGTATGGACGTGCTGAATCATTCTATTGTACACCTGAAACTAATATAACACTGTTAACTACACTGGAATTAAGATTAAAACTTTAATTAAAAAAAAAAAAAAAGACCCAGTTCCTGTCTTCATGAAGTTTACAAGAGTAAACACAAGAACAAGGCATCAGGGCATTGTCTAGTTCTGTCACAAGAAACAATAAGGAAAAACATCCTCAGAGTAGATTTTCATATTCTCTAGAGTGTGGCTTCAAAGCATATATAATAAATTGAAACTTTTAATTTAAATTTTAAAATGAGCTGAAATAAGATAATTTCATATAGCGATAAGTGCCACAAAGAAAACCAAACACTAACGAGAACGTAGCGCCTGGAGTGGAGGTAAGGATGTTGAAGGAAGGTTTCATCCCTGAGCCGAACCCCTTCTGGTGAAAAGGAACAAACGCTAACAAGCGTGGTATGCTTGGAGGGACAGGGAACCCATGAGGCTGTGCTGTGGGAAAGTGGTGGGAAAGTGGCAGAGAGGACTGGACAAACCACAAAGGGCATTATAGGCCACAAAAGGAGTTTGGATTTTATTCTAATGACTGTGGAAAGTCACTGGCAGCCTCGAAGCCTGGGAGTGACAAGAGGGAATCTGATTAAACATAATAGCTTCTTGTTTAGAACACAATCCATCTTCAAGGAGAAAGAACATTACAAGCCGCCGTGCGGCAATGTCGCTTCTGTGCCCTCATCAGCCATAGCTGCTCCGCTCTCTACTCTCCGCTAGGTTGTGTGCAAGGTACCATACACAGGGTCTCTGATCTTGAGCTCACAGCCTGGTGGAGATGAGAAGCACGGGACAGATGATTATAGCTGTGATATTTGTAAGAGTGGAGCATGTAGGGGTGCCTGGGGGGCTCAGTGGGTTAAAGCCTCTGCCTTCGGCTCAGGTCATGATCCCAGAGTCCTGGGATCGAGTCCCGCATCGGGCTCTCTGCTTAGTGGGGAGCCTGCTTCCTCCTCTCTCTCTGCCTGCCTCTCTGCCTACTTGTGATCTCTGTCTGTCAAATAAATAAATAAAATCTTTAAAAAAAAAAAAAAGAGTGGAGCACGTACAACGCCAGCGAGCACCCAGGGCAAAGGGTAACCGGGCCTGGAGGAGTCCAGGCAGGACGACCTCACACAAGACTGGAATCAGAGTCCTGTAGAGGGCAAGCAGGGATTTCCTCAGTGCACTCCCCTCTGGGCAACACCCAAGCCACTGGTGGGACACAAGAAAATGTAGGCGCTACAAAGACTCCTTCTTTTAAAGTATATTACGTAGGATTTTTATGGTGGAATGGAGGAAAAAAGTTAACACATAAAACTTGCAACCGCAACTTCACAGGTATTGGTTAAATACAATTTTATTAAGAACTTCAAAAGCACAAACTTCTAGTTTTAAAATAGATTAAGTCCTAGAGATTAACATGCAGCACGGCAACTATAGGTAGTAACACTGTACCACGTATTTGCTAAGAGAATAAAAGAGTTCTTATCACAAGAGAAAAAAGGCTTTTGTTAGCTGTGTGTGGTAACGGATGTTAACCAGACTTATTGCGGAGGCCGTCCCCCAATATATACAAATACTGAACCATTACGCTGTACACCTGAAACCAATACAATGTTGTATGTCAACTGTAGCCCAACTTTAAAATTAATAATCTTTTAAAAAGAACTTTATCTGTGTGTGTGTGTGTCTGTCTGTCTGTCTGTTACCCATCATGAGCTGGGGTTAAAGACTCTTTTGAATACCAACTTTCTCGCAGTCATTTTTATGCTCCCCAACCAATACAGGCTTTCATCAAAGTTTTCAGAGATGTAGAAAAAGTTCCAAATATTCTCTACTTGGATTAAAAAAATGATTAACAATCTCCTGAAAGCTTTCTCTGTGTCTGCACACGGGCATATACATGTACTTCCAGAGCTACCTGGAAGTGTTGGAGACATGATGACATCTCACCTCTAAACTCTTCAGCTGCTGTCCCCCAGTAGAAAGGGCATTCTCCTATATAATCACAACACTATTAGTACACCTAAAAAAAAGAGAAAAAAGAAAAAATATCAACAACTCTTTAATATCATTTATCATCAGGTACATAGTTTCAAAATTTTTTAAATACAAGGAAAGGGTTTTATTGAGAAACTTACTGAAGGAATGTATTTTCATAAACTGATTAGATTTACTATTATTTATATTTCACTATTTTTCATTTCTTTTTTTTTAAGCTTTTTTAAAATTTATTTATTTGACAGGCAGAGATCACAAAGTAGGCAGAGAGGCAGGCAGAGAGAGAGAGGAGGAAGCAGGCTCCCCGCTGAGCAGACAGCCCAATGCGGGGCTCGATCCCAGGACCCCGGGATCATGACCTGAGCCAAAGGCAGAGGCTTTAACCACAGAGCCACCCGGGTACCCCACTATTTTTCATTTCTAAATGTAATAATACTTTTAAGTTAAAAGTCTAATTTTTAGGGGCACCTGCGTGGCTCAGTTGCTTAAGCATCTGTCTTCAGCTCAGGTCATGATCTCGGGAGTCCGGGGATGGAGCCTGCATGGTTGTGGTCCGGCTCCCTGCTCAGCAAGGACTCTGCTTCTCCCCCTCCCTTTGCCCCTCCGTCCCGTGTGCACTTTCTCTCAAATAAATAAATAAAATCTTTTTTTAAAAAAAGATCAATTGTTAAAAGTCAATTTGCTAAATATTACAAGAATGATTATAGTAATCAAACATGGCAAAAAAGTGTGAAAGTGGTCCATGCAAGACTGACATTTTGGAAGTGCTGTGTTAGTGGAAGGACACTCTAGACAAAAGGACCTCCCAGGAAAAGGATGCATGAAGAGCAGGGTGTCAGTGAGGGAGAGGGAGGTGAGTGGGACGGTCACTGAAGGGAAGCTCTGTGAGGGCTCTGCCTGCTTTCCTGAAGAGTCTGGACTTCACCCTACTGGCAGTGGAAGTTTTACACTATACAATCACGTCTGTTGACAAAGTTCTTCTGGCCACAGTCTGTCAGATGGACTGGAGAGCAGGGAAGATTGCGGCAGGGGCAGGGCATTTGGAGTTAAGAGAACAAGGTTTATACTTTTCACTGCAAATATTTTAGTTACATTATGGGTTGAATAAACCTGCTATACTGGTAAAGGGACAAAACAAAAACATAAAATTAAACTAAGCTTATCTTGAATGTTCATGTTACTGAAATGCAGCTTTAAA
Source organism: Enhydra lutris kenyoni (assembly GCF_002288905.1). NCBI lineage: Eukaryota > Metazoa > Chordata > Mammalia > Carnivora > Mustelidae > Enhydra > Enhydra lutris. The sequence goes on from NW_019154094.1 coordinate 10,842,775, forward strand.
GACAGAAAGGTACAGTCAGGAGAGACTAAATTTTGAAAGGAGCCCTTGGGCACTTGTGAAGTTTTCAGCATTTAATGGAGCTGGCTCTTTTTAATACCCAGTTTCACTTTCCAAAGTGGCTTTCCTTTTCCTTGGCAAGATTCATCACTGGCACTAATTTTGTATTTATCAGTCACAATTAAAACTTACCAAAGGAAAACCAATGGGAAAGAGGTGGGGTGCAAAACAGATAAAGCGATTTTCAAATACACAGAGTGCCCTCAGGACACTACTGGCAGTAACTGCAGGAGCTCCGTGCACAGAGTCCAGGGGCCAGATGCCAAACCTGCCTCGAGGAGGAGGAGGCGGAGGGCAGCACTGGGAGGCTGGCTAAGGGCAGGACCGGACACTGGCCCTTCACTCCCTTCCTCCCCCGGACACCTCTACTTGTGTTTATGTTACACACTGCGCTTCCTAGAAAGATTCATTTGAACAAAATGTTCCTTAGCTTTAAAAATGTCTCAAAGCAAAGGAGTCAGATTTGCATGAATATTCCTAAATCGGAGGCTGGTAATTCAAGAAGACTCTGCGTTCCACAAGAGAGCTGCCGGGGGACAAAACAAACACCATCACTGAAGAGGAACATCAAGAAAGAGACCTGGGCAGAAAGGCCTGCTGGAGGAGCAGCAGCTTCAGGGTAGAATGAGGGGCTGTGGGTTGTCTAGGACCTGCGTCTTTTGAGGGCCCAGTGAGGCAACCAAACTGGAGATCCAGACAGCAAGCGACATGTGGATGTAAAGCTTAGCAGAAAGGGTTAGGAAGGCACAAGGGCTAGGGGAAGGTGAACGTGGATGAATCCACCAAGACAGATGTAAACAGAGAAACAAGGGAAGGTCTGAAAAAGTCACAGAAGGCAAAAGAAAAGGCTCTTCCTTAAGACAGAACCCCGGGGGCCACGCACGCACAGGGCCACTTCAAGAGGGGACCCTAAATGCGAGATAGCCTGTGTCCAAGAACAGAGAGAGCACAGGCTAGACAGCTTGGGGGTGGTAGTCTACGAAGCAGAGGTTGCAGAAGGACAACAGGGCAAGAGTAAGGGTACTGGCTAGGAAGCAAGTGAAAGACTGGATAATGGGTCCAGGTCTGAAGGGGCTGGAACTCTGAGAGAAAAAGGAGATCACAATGAGGTCCAAGATGAGACAGGGGAATACAGAAGCCCCTCGAGGAAGCTACAGAAGAACAGCACACCAAAACTTAAGATTTTGCTAGTAGAGGTGTTCTGGAAAGAGCTCCTTTTAGACAAGTTCACAGGAAGCCAAAATCGGAGTAAAGGGTTGGGACAATGTCTTCAGAACCCTGTAATGCCTTAAGGAGGCAGCAGGAGTCCTGCAATCCTCCCCTCCAGCACTCACTGCAGAGAAGGGACACCCACCCTAGCAGGGAAGGCCAGAGCTGGGCCTACCCAGCCCCTTGTCATGCCTACTACAGGCAACAGGGTCTGGCAAAAGTCATTTAAAGCTGCTCTCAGTTCACCCAGGAGCCTCTATCTCCCCATAAGGAAAACAGGGCCCCAATAACATCTAGGAGATCTAAGTTTGTTTTCCAATTTGTGTAAAATGTTACTTGTATTAAAAATAATAATAACTGTGCATATTTTAAATGCAAATATAACTCGTGCTTGAGGACTGGGAAATTAGCTTTAAAAAGGAAACAAAATGGAGGTGGCTGCTGGGTCAGTTGGTAGAGCTTGTGTCGCTTGATCTCAGGGCTGTGAGTTCAAACCCCACACTGGGCAGGTAGCTTACTTACAAAAAAATAACAAATCTAACAGTTTACTTACAAACCCCAATGCTTATTTTAAAAATTAACAAACTGACTCGTATATAAACTGGTCTCTTCACAATATCTAACTGACAATTCAGGAGCAAGACACACACCAGGGAGAGAATGGAGTAAAAGGTGCTCATTAGTGTGCTAGGGAGAGTATCAACCACCAAAGAAACGGACACATTCAGAAAAACCTTACTAATTCTAAGCAGCAACTAACCACTCTGATTTCCTTAAGAACTGAGAAGTTAAGGCACCAAAAAAAAAAAAAAAAAAACCAACCACCCAGGCTTCACAACATTGTCAATTTTTCAAGGGTTTCAAGAAAAATAGTCAAAAGCAGCCTCGTCAAGAAGATAGTGACGGGGTGGGGATCCAGAGGTACCCCCAAAGGACCCGCCCTCCCCCAGTAACGGACGGCATTCGGGAGAGTCACCCCATGCGTACTGCACGACCACAGGCCAGGCACTAAGAGTCAAAACAATAGTGAAAGAAAAAACGTCCACCTCTTTGGCCATTCTGGGACTACTGACTGCTCCACTCATAATCCTCAGCTCTGTCAGACCTGCCTTCCCTGTCTGAGACTGGCTATCTGAATGACACAAATGCAAAGTGAAAGCAATGCAATAAACTTAAAATCTGAGGCATTAATTATGTAAAATCATTATTATGCAGGTTATTGAGCCTCTTTAAACCCTCACTAGTTTTCCACGAAACTAGAAGTGAGATGTTCAATATGGCAAAACCTCAACTCACCGGGACAGCTGGCGAATGAGTCACCGCCGACTCGCACCGCTCAGAGCGGAAGGCTTGTTGACGATCTGAGCACAAACTTTCTGGACTCACTGTTCTGGGGAGAGGCTCCAACCCGGACCAACACAGTGAACAGCTGTGATTACCTGGGAAGATAGTCCCAGGACACACAAGGCTCTCTGTCCCCACCCAGGTGAGACCCCAGACTGCAGCGACCCTGCTCTCACGCTCCCGTCCCCCACCCTGCCGGCCCATGCCGCGTCCATCTCTCTGACGTCCCGACAGCCAAGAGTGCCAGGACTGCGTCTGAGGAAGAGGCACCTGGTTCTCACAGCTCTGCGGGCAGCCTCCAGACTCTTCCAAGGGAGAGAAAAGAGCACTCCTGCACAGGGTTCTGTGACCTCTATTTCACCTGCTGCCAAAAATCTTTTTAAAAACGTATTTCCTGGGGCGCCTGGGTGGCTCAGTGGGTTAAAGCCTCTGCTTCGGCTCAGGTCATGATCCCAGGGTCCTGGGATCGAGCCCCGCATCGGGCTCTCTGCTCAGTAGGGAGCCTGCTTCCCCCCTCTCTCCGCCTGCCTCTCTGCCTACTTGTGATCTCTGTCTGTCAAATAAATAAATAAAATCTTTTAAAAAAAAAAAAAAGTATTTCCTGGGCGCCTGGGTGGCTCAGTGGGTTAAGCCGCTGCCTTTGGCTCAGGTCATGATCTCAGGGTCCTAGGATCAAGTCCCTCATCAGGCTCTCTGCTCAGTGGGGAGCCTGTTTCCCTCTCTCTGCCTGCCTCTCTGCCTACTTGTGATCTCTCTCTCTGTCAAATAAATAAAATCTTTAAAAAAAGAAAAACAAAAAAAACGTATTTCCTCACAAGGCAATTCTGATGCACATGCTACGGTAGAGACGAGCCCTGAAGACATGATGGTGAACCAGCCACTCGCCAGAACCCAGATACACAGGACTCCACGTCCCTGAGGCAGCCAGAGCTGTCAGTCGTAAGACGGGAAGTACAATACTGTCTGCCAGGGGCTGGCAGGGAGAGGGAAGGGGGGGGTTACTGTCCATGGCCTTGGGATTTCAGTTTGGGAAGATGAAAACACTCTAGAAATGGAAAGCAGTGGCAACTGAACAACACTGTGAATGTAGTTAATGCTGCTGAGTTGTACATTTTAAAATGGGACATTTTGGGATGCCTGGGTGGCTCAGTCGGTTAAGTGTCTGCCTTCAGCTCAGGTCATGATCCCGGGCTCCTAGGATCGAGCCCTGCATCACTGGGCTCCCTGCTCAGTAGGGAGCCTGCTTCTCCCCCTCTCCCCTGCTTATACTCTACCTCTAGCTATCTCTCTTTCTCTCTCAAATAAATAAAATTTTTAAAAAAATAAATAAAATAAAATGTGAAATTTTATGTTACGTATAATTCCCCACTGTTCACTATGTTCTAGACAGGTGACATGCTAAGTGATTCTGTGTTGTCACCATCTCATTCCAAGAATGTTATTTATTTTGACACAAGTAAAAATGAGCTAAAATGGTATCTTAAAATTATGATCCCAAATTACTATGTATTATTTTTAACATGGAGAAAGTACGTTTTACCAAAAATGACCCATAAGAAAGAACACTAGCAAAAACTCTGAGACCAGAAAGCACTCTAATCTGGGGAGCAAATTAATGTGAAAAGAATGAAAAACTACCAGCAACTCATAGGAAGTCTTACCACCGAGCAGATATTACACAGCAGCCCCCTCAAATATATTTTTTAAACTATTCAGGGTAAAAATAATTAATAATTTGGAATTCAAATCAAAATACTTGTTGGTTAACACTAAATTGAATGTCAGCAGGAAAAACTCGAGTTATTTTAATAACAGCTCAATTTCTCCGCCCATCTCTTGTTGTCATTCCAAATACGTGACTGTCCTGCACTTGCCACTGCGACCAACTCCCTTCCCTCGCTCATCGAAGACCTTCTCCAAATGTCCCAGACCAAACACGTAATCTCAACTACCTTATCCACCCCAAATCAATCAGTGTAGCAAGTAACCCATCTCAATTAAGGAGAAATGTCAAAACGGAACCTGCAGGCAGCACCGGACACCATAAGAAATGCCGCCTTGTAGCCTCTCCCGGCACAGCCAAATGCTTGACTCCGAAGTTACCAACTATGAAACCACAAAGTTCGAAACATATTATCTTGTAGCACAACATACAGGCTACATCTTTTGTTTTTTAATTAGGTCCTTGAGTGGTCATCTAAAAATTAAGCGAGCTGAATAAAGTTAAAAACATCCTCTTGGATAAGAGACTAGAAATCAATCAGATACAAATCTTCAGGTGCCTCTGAGTTAAAGGCAAAGGTTTACATTCAAACTTGTTAAAACTTCTGCAGTGAAGTCATAGTTTTTCTACTACTAACTTGTCTTTGTTCTTATCCTCTCTCCCACTTTTGTAAAATTTAAATATGAACTTGCAAGAACCTGACCACATCCTTTTTATCTTAAATCATTTTCCAGTGGGGCTAGTACCACTTGAAGAAACAGTCATATCAAAATCCTGCTCCCTAAAGCCTAATGGTTCAAAATCTCCCCCAGTAACCAAAATCCCTAGAGACTTTTATCCAATTTAACAACTATGTATAAGGAGAAATATTTTTTAATTACAAAACATCCCAGTTAGATAACAAATACTATCTACTAAAAGAAAACTACCCTGCAATTACAAAGTTATAGGAAATCATAAGATAGAAAATCTTTAATATAAAAATTTTGACATTCAAAATACCTGCCTACATAATGGTCTGCTTTCTGGATTGTATTCATTTATTTAATATGAACATAACATGAAGTTTTAATGGAAAGGTCAATGAAGTTTAGACAGTCACCTGTTCTATAGACTTCAGAGTCAAATGATGTCTGCATCCACACCCTCACTCTGTAGCCAAGCCCAGCCTAGTTACCATCGTGAAAGCAAAAATACCCTACAGAACCAGCAAGGTTATGGACAGGAAAAGCAATTTTAAAGAGAAAAATCAAAATTTTTAAAGAAACAAATATCAAAAGAGGAAATGCCCTTTTATATGCATTTTCTCATGTTGCATCTTTAGTTGCATCTCTCAAAATTTAATAAATTTTAAGTGAAATATCTGACAATGCAAAAGTTAAGAAATCTAAAAAGATGCGCACGCATGCACACACACACACAAAACCAGTACATCAATTTTAACTAAGTGATGGATTACTATCTTAGCTAATGATGCTGTGAATCTTGGGAGTAGAATAACCAAATCCAGCTTAGCTGTTGGCTAATCAACTGACTGACTTGATCAAAGAAAACAGAATTATTCAGCAGAAACCATTTCACAAAAGAAAATCTTTGACCTTTGAGGACTATGCCCCCATAAATCTCTACCACAGGCCTTAACACTGTTCCCAACTCTGCATCACACAGGTGTCCTTGCAGTAAAAAAAAACAAAAACAGGCCATTGCGAAGAATTACCAAGAATTCACTGACAACTTCTAACTCCTCCCCTTTAGGAGCAGAAACAAGAAAATGTATAGGACTACATTAAAAGGTATTTGGGAAGAATAAGCAAATTGTTGGAAGTACTTGCTTCAGTGGAGAATATAAAAAACCCAACTTCCTAGAGGGCCAATATAAAAAGGTATCCTAAGCATGTTGAAATTTAAAAAAAAAAAAATTAACCACACCTGGCATAATTTTTAGTTACCTTTTGTTTTTGCTTTCACCACTAGAGTTTTAATGACTTGATAAACCAGGCAAATATCCTGCATATATAAATCAAGTTAATTGCTGTCATTTAAAAGGTTGTTAAAGCTTTATGCCCACATTCTTTAATTCACTGAACTTTAAAAAATCAATTTTCATTCAATTTTCTCAGCAAATTCTAGGCTTTAAGGAACTGATTCATCTACTAACACCTTAAACACTGACTTGTTGGGAAAGTTCATGATCCATCCTCCCAACCTGCTGTCTGGAAATACACCAGTATTCCAAAAATGGGAAGTAACACGTTGGTACTGGGCCTGTGACCACAAGGATGCCCAAGAACCATGGATCCAAATCTGCAAAGCCTTGCCTCAGCTGACAAGTAGCCTTCTGGCTAAGAAGTTCACAATTCCAGGTAGTTAAAAGTGTAAAAACTGTTATAAAAGCATTTAGAGTCATGGCAAAAATGACCATAACTCCAGGTTTACACACCTGTTGTCCTTCAGCTTAATATTGCCCCTCACCCTTAAAAGGGCCCTGTTATGTAAAAAAAATTCACCAGTGGTGCCAGAAGTGGTCACCTTGGGGAGCGGAGAGGTGCCTGCTGAATGAGAGCAATGTAAAGGGAGCCCTTTGGGAGGCTGAAAGCGCTGTGCGTCTTGATCTGAGTGTGGTTATTAGGGCACATAGGTCATGTAAGTTCTTACTGTAAATTAGACCTCAATTAAAAATACATACATAATTTTTAAAACACATTGAAATACATTTGTAAATGTCTTTGTTCAAACAAGAGACACAAAATAACACTAGATGTAGCAACTAAGATTTTTTTTCCAAATGTATTTTAATTAAAATGTATTTATTGTGAGCACTTTTATGTAGAACCTGTCAAAATACAGACTGTGATTTTTTTAATCTCTCATTTTAAAAAGTTGCCAAATTGACATCTGAAAGCATGCAGAAAGATGAGCTATTCATTCTCTGATTTTGCAACTAAGGAAAACCAAATCTTTAGGGTAAGAACCATACGGAGATAAGGCAGCCAGTCAACGACAACAGTAGAACAGCACTGTCCTGAGCTTGAGCCACTCCCGTTTCCACCGGGCCGTTACTTTTGTGACCTTATAAACAAATATGAACTCTGGCTCTACCCATGGCCGAGGAGGATTCAACACGCTCCTCAAAATACCAGGCCAACAGGCCCCAGAGTGCACACACAAAGACACACTCATCTTCCCCCTTTCTAGACAGTTGGCAAATGATCAATTACATTTTCAGGCAGGCATTTTTCTTGCGATGCAATCAAGTGTGACATCTTTAAAATGTGGTTCAGGAGGAAAAGGTATATGCAGGGATTGGCAAAATCCATCTTATTTCCTTTCAAATCTCTTTGATGGTTACTTGGTTCTCAAAACTATGTCACTAAGTAGGACTCAGGAAAACATCGCTAGGGGCCATTCACCAGCAAGGCTTTGGGTGACCCGCCGGGAATCACCCCCACTAAATAGAAATCTTGCCTCTGCCCGAGGTGTCCCACCCAACTCTCCGCACAGAACAAGACTTGCAGGTGACCTGTGCCTTGCGGCTCAGTTTCCGATCCCAGTGAACAGCTGACATCTCGCTAAAAACTTAACATACATCCTTTCCGCGGGAATTTATTTCTGTTCTCACAAGGCGTTTCTGCTCCCCACCAGAGCAGGCCTTGCTTCACAGGACTCTCTGCTCGCCTCTCCACCGTCTCGTCTTCACGGTTTAAAACGAGACTTGAACAGAAATCGAAACGGTCGCGGCCCTCCCGAGCGCAAGTCGGGGCCCGGAGCGAGCGGGTACGGCCGGGGTCGGCCGGCGGGTGCCGGGCGAGCCCACTACCCGCTCGCGCGCGGCTCCGGGGAGGCCCGGCGCACTCCACCACGCTGGCCCGAAGCAACCGGTTGCGGCGGCCGCTAGACGCTCTCCAACAGCGCAGCGGCCACCTCGGCCCTCCGAAGTTCCGACCGCCGCGCGGGCAGCGCGCCCCCCCGACCCCCGCTGCGGGTTCGCGCCCCGGCCCCGGAGCGAGCCCGGGGGGCGGGTCCGCGGGGGCTCGGCGGGCGGGAGCGCGGGACGCGCCGGGCCCAGCGCGCCGGGGAACTTGGGCGCCCGCCGGTACCGCCGCCCGGCCACTTTCCTTTCACGCCCCCGAGGCGGCCGCGCATTGCGCCGCCCGCCGGGGGCCGCGGGCCGCCGCAGCCGCCGCTAGCCGCCGCGGCGAGGCGCCCAGGCGCGCTCCTGCAGCCCGCCCGGCCGGCGCGCGGGGCCGCGGGGGCGCGCGAGGCCGCGCGCGGGCGCCGCGCTGCCCCCCCACCCGCCCCGCCCCCGCCCCCAACGTGCCGCCGCCGCCCGTTGGCGCCTCAGCCCGCGCGCCCGCCGCCCGCCGGCTCCGGCGGTTTTTCGTTGGCAAAGTTGCGCGGCCCCCTCCAGGGGGGCGCCGCGCGGTCCCCCGCCCCAGCGCCGCCGCCGCCCCTTCAGGCCGCCGCGCGGGAAGGCCCAGCTGGCGGCCCCGCTTTTTTACCTGCCGGGAGTTTTCGCGCGCGCCCTCGCTCGATCGCTGGCTTTTCCCCTTCTCGCGCTCGTTTTCTTTCTTTCTTTCCTTCTTTTCGCTTCCCCGCGCGGGCGCTTTTTCCGCTCGCGCCACCCGCGCTCGCCCGCTCGCGCCCTCCTTCCTGCTGGGCTCGGCGGAGCGGGGCGGCCGGCAGCTCTCCCCGCCCCCCTCCACCCGCGCTCCGGCGGAGGCGGCGGCGGCGGCGGCGCTCCGCGCTCCGACTCATTCCAATATGGCACGGGTGCAGGGCGCATGCGCCCGCGCCCCCCCCCCATCCGCGCTCCTCCCGGCAGCCCGCGCCCCTCGCGCCGCGCGCGTGGCGCCCCCGGACCGGGAGCCCCCGGGCCGGGCCTCCCCGAGCCGGCCCGCAAGTCTTCCAGACCCGCTGGGGCCGCGCGGAATGCGAGGTGTTCGGGCAGTGAGGGGTCGGGGAGGGGGTGCTCGGCCCGCCAGCCACCCCCGCCCCTCGTGCCCCAGCCACAACTTGCCGCGGACATCCCCGAGGCCGCGGCGCAGGGCAAGCGGCGGCGCCTCCGGCCCCCGACGGCAAGGCGGCCGGGTGCGGGCGGGTCCCGAGAGGGAGACGCGCTCCAGGGACCCAACGCCCGCCCTGTCCCTTACCCGACTCACGAGGGAAGGGCCCTCGCGCCTCACCTCGGGGTGTGCACGGAGCCGCACGGAACCCACTGGCGTCCACCGGTCGGTCCCGGCGCCGGGGCCGGGGCGAAGCGCGCCGCTGTCGTCCGCACGTGACCGCCTCGGGCAAGATGGCATGAGCGGAGATACGGACCGAGCGGCGGCTGAGCCCAGATGGGCGCGTGTTGCAGCCAGAGAGGGCTGCGTCCACCCACCTGGCCCACGTCGGGGATCTGATGCGTCCTTCGAGACCTGGAAGGGCACCCAAGTGCCCGGTGTCTGCGAAGTCAGCCTCGGGCCCCCAGGCGCACTGGATGTCTTCAGGCCACCGCAGGAGGCGCCCTGTAAATCCGAGTTTTCCTGCCGCTCGGGGCCCTAGCGAGGGGGCATAAGACGGCTGCCGAATTCGGGCAGGAGAACCGGGGGCCCGGAGCCGGAACGGAAGTTCAAAGGTGGCTGCAAGGATTCCTCGCAACCCAAGGTGCCCACCAGCGGTTACGTTCTCCCAGCTCGCCCCTTCCCTTGCGAGTGCAGATGCCGGTGGGACACCCTCCTCCTCCCCTCTTGCTATGGGAAGTTGCCTCCGGAAGGGAGTCCTCCTGCAGCCGAGACCCAAGAGTGCCCCGACTCCCCGGCCGGGGAGGAGGTCTCCGACTGGGCGCTGATGACTCTTTCCTTTAAGGAAGGAGAGGCCCCACCGCAAGAACGAGATCTGAGGTGCCAAACGCGCTGAGAAATATTACCCCACTTTACGGACAAACTTGCCCAAAGTCACGCTGCTGGCTGAATTTGATTTTTTTTTTTTTAACCATCACTTAAAAGACAACATGACAACTAGAGCAAGAAAAATGTACAAATAAAGTATCCATAATACTAGGAAACCCATAAAACCTTCCACCTATATACATGTCTTTACAAAGTTGCAACCAGCCACGCATTTTTCTCTTGTGTTTGCTACTATCACTTCACATTTTCTTCTATTCACATGATTCATTCTGAAGGTGTGCAGGGATCCTCCTACATTTACTCAGTCTCCCAATGTGGTATATTTGGGTTCTTTACCCAAAGAACCCAAATACTGTTTGCTAATATGTCCTTTAATTCTGCACTCAGGACAAATTCCTGGCAGTTGCCAGGTCGAAGGCAGAGGGGTCTTGCTCCACAGTGCCATAGGACCTTCCCAGAGCACCACCCGGCTCACTCTGTTGCCTCCCACTCATGAGTGTAAGGAGCATAATAGACATCACTAAGCAGTGGGCACCATCTCTTTTGTCCCCTCCTACTTTACTAGTATGTCAGTAGTTCAAGGTTCCTTTAGCCTTTCTTAGATGACTTTAAAAATGAATGTTTTTTCATCATTTATTGTCTGGTTGTTCATATCCATTCATCTGCTGGAGACTTAAAAGTTCCTCCAACGTCGAATAAGCATTTTTTAGATTATCAATATTATTCCTGTGTCATCAATGATGTAAATATTTCCCAGTCTGTTTTTCTTTTTTTGTTTTACTTTAATGTTCAATCTGTCATTCTAGTCCTTTGTGATTTTATTGCTTGAATGTTGACAAAATGAGCTTTCTTCCACCCATCTGATGGTCTGTTTTCTGCTAATCTTCTAAAATTTCATTTTATATTTAATTCTTTGATAACTATCCATCCCAAGTTTATTTTCCTGTGTGGAATAAAATATGGGCTTAACTCACCACCAGTACCAACCAGTTTTTATTGCTTGTGCATCATCATTTATTAAATAAATTTTCCCTACCCTTTGTTTAGTAAAATCTATTTTTACAGTAGGCTTTTGATTCTGGTCAATCTGTTTCTTCATTTCTTTTCACAGACCTCAGTTTGAGCAGATACTATATGGATCTAAAGATTGGTTCTTTAGCATAGGTTCTAACATCTAACAGGGCTATCTTGCCATTCACAGAGTTTTCTGTTATTCAAGATATCACTTGGTAAACACACCGGCTTCTGTGTCCATACATATCCTAGTTAACCTAGAAGAACTAAGAATTCCTTGAAGATAGAACCATCCAGCCCCATGACCTTGGCAAGTTACTTATCCCACCAAGGTCTAGGGGATATATTAAATGAGGATAAAAGTAACACCTGCCTGACAAGCTCAATGTTAGACACATAGTAAATGCTCAGGAAATGTCAGTTGTTGTTACTGATATTTTTAGTTCTAAAGCAAAACTGAGGTTTTTGCATGAAGTTGCATTAAACCTATGAATTAATTTAAATAGAATATTCCATAATATGTCATTTCCCCAACTGGGACATGTACTATCAATTTATTTGAATATTTTAAAACTCAGAAATCAGGTTCCTTGTTGATTCCAGCCTCCCTCTACTTCATGACACCTGAGGAAGAGGAAGAGTGGAGATCTGAAGAAATCTTTACAGTGGAGGAAGATTTAAAACTTACCATTTGAGAGTCAGCCTTGTGCCTGGCGGGTATAGGTGTGGGTGTGGGCGCACACGCATGAAATCTCCTTTCACCCTTGCACCATCCCTCAGGATAGATCGTGCTGTTCCCTGTAGACAAAGAGCAAACTGGAAACTTCCAGGTCACTTAGTGAAAGGCAGAGCTAGGCCACAAACCAGGTATGCTGGTTCCTGCTGCTTGGAAATTCAGGTGGGAGTCCTGCACAGAAGAGCACAAAGAAAACGGACTTCTGGTCATGGCATCCCCCTGCCCCAAAGCCTCCCAGGGCTTTGCCACTGCAATGTCCAAAAGACCTACTTTGGCCTGTGAGACAGGCCCTGTCCACCCTCCTCACTTACCAGTCACCACTCATCTGCCTTGCTTGCCGAAGTTCAGCTGTCTGTCTCCTTTCCACCTCATAAGTATGTCCAAGTCCTTTCCACCACAGGGCCCTTTCACATATTGTTCCCAATGCCTGGAACACTCTTCATCTCACCTCCCCCACCCACATTCACATAGCTGGTACCTTCACTTTGTTCTGGTATCTGTTTAGCAAGGTAAGGTGGTCTCCTCAGAGAAGATGTCCCTACTTAACCCACATAAACAGGTTCTCTCTCTCTTTCTCTCAACCTCCTTCCCTCCCTTCCTTGTTCCTAATTGTTTCTTCACAATTACTTTTTTTTTTAAGATTTTTATTTGTTTATTTGACAAAGCAAGAGATCACAAGTAGGCAGGGGAGGGCGGGGGGAAGCAGGCTTCCCACTGAGAAGAAAGCCTGATGCAGGGCTCTATCCCAGGACCCTGAGATCATGACCTGAGCCGAAGGCAGAGGCTTAACCAACCTGAGCCCGCCCAGGGGCCCCTTCACAATTACTTTTTATAATTTAATCTGTATTTGTCATTTGTTTGAGTTCTATCACCTCGTCTAATCCCACAGAAAGATATCAGTTCCCCTGAGGGCAGAGAGGAAGCTAGCTAGCCCTTTCCCTGCAGGCAGTGGGTAGATGAGAAGGTGCCCACTGGTCAGCTGGTGGCATCTAAGACCAGAGGTTGGCACACCGTGAGACACCTGGGCCATTCCCAATGCTGTCTCTATTTCCTACTGGCTCTGTTGGGTAGAGGTTTTACACCCCCCCCCCCGGCCTCAGTGACCACGGGGTGAGTGTTCAACCACCCCATATGAATGCCCTATCCCTCGAACCCTTGCCTGCTACCCCAGGCGGGCCTGTTCTCTGCCATGCTCTATCCGCCCAGGACCTTGTTCTGGATGAGAACGTGAGAGCCAGGCCTGGACCCTAGGCACCAGTAGAGCCCTCGGCCAGGGCTAGGGGCTGTTTTCAACTCCAGAAAAACTTAATTCCAAAGAATGCCAGGACCTGCTGTCAGCCATCAGCAGTCCTCCATTGCCACTGGGCAGGCAGCTCCCTTTACCCAGCCCAAGGGAGACAAGTCCCATAATGACTCCCCATGGCAAATTACCCAAGTGATCAAGTGATTACCACCATCAAGTCACTGCTCACCTCACAGAAGCCTGGTCCACTTGCTGGTCCTGCTGCTTGGGGGGCACAGGCCACTGACATGTGTCACCCCCCCCCAGCACCCACCCTGCTCCACCTCCACGGTCTCAGCTCCTGCAAATGCCCCCACCAGGCATCCCTCTCTCCTATCCTGTTTTGGAATAGAAAAGGCTTCCGTCAAGTCCAGATTTAATCATCACTTCTTTATAGAACCTTCTTTATGGGAGTCTTCACCTCTCTGGGCCTTAGCCCTCATCTCTGTAAAATGGGCATGAAGCCACCTGTCTCCCTGGGGCCCGATAATCCAAGGACATAATGTTTGTAAATATTCTTTGCAAACTGTAAACAACAGAGATATGAGAGATAATTGGCCCGGTCCCAAAGCCACTCCTCCAGGAGACCTGTCACGATCTCTCCATTCCTTTCTCTGTCTACCTAAGCCACTTAGCTTGTTTTCTCCCAGTTGCCTGTCTCGAGAAAGGCACAGGCCTGGACCCCATTTTCCAACCTTGAGTACTACAAGCCCAGAGCCATGCCCCATTCATTCTCAGGGTCTCTCTCTGCCTCGACACCCCTCTTTTCTCAATTGATGAAGGAAAAATAAATGAACGGACACAATGTTCTCAATTTTATATTACCGGGCCATGTATTTTTGCACCTTCAACTTCTTATCTGTTAATAAGAGCTCACAGGTCCTGAACAGGTGACAAGGACACTCAGCAGTGCAAGGGCAACAGGGCTGGGGTTACTCTTTGGGGCAGGAAAGTATTCTGAAATCAGACATGGTGATGGTGCACAACTTTACGATAAACTAAAAAACACAAAATTGAACATTTTAAAAGGGTGCAATTTATGGTATGTGACTAAGATCTCAATTAAAAAATCATATGAGAAGAGCGCTTCGCTGGCTTAGGGAGAGCATGTGATTCTTGATCTCGGGGTCATGAGTTCAAGCCCCACACTGAACATAAAGCTTACTTTATTTTTTTTTTTTAAGATTTTATTTATTTATTTGACAGACAGAGATCACAAGTAGGCAGAGAAGCAGGCAGAGAGAGAGGAGGAAGCAGGCTCCCTGCTGAGCAGAGAGCCCGACGTGGGGCTTGATCCCGGGACCCTGGGATCATGACCTGAGCTGAAGGCAGAGGCTTTAACCCACTGAGCCACCCAGGCGCCCCATAAAGCTTACTTCAAACAAAATGTAGGGGCGCCCTTGTGACTCAGTCAAGCATCTGCCTTCAGCTCAGGGCATGACCTCAGGGTCCTGGGACAATTCCTGCATCGGGCTCCTTGCTCAGCAGGAAGTCTGCTTCTCCCACTCCCTCTGCCTCGCCCAGCTCATTCTCTCTCTCAAATAAATAAATAAAATAAAATAAAAATTTGTGAGAAAAGTCTATAGTGACTGTCACAGAGGACGGAAACTGGTCACCCTTGGGTCGGATATGACCCATGTGGTGCATTGCTTGGGCACCATAGTGAGGCTGTTCACAATACTCCTTTTTTTTGGTTTAGGTATAATTTGCATACAGTAAAATGCACCCATTTTATAGGTGTACAGTTCTCTGAGCACTAACAGAGGTAACCACCAGCACGATCAAGACGCAGAACATACCATCACCCCAGAAAGTTCCTCTCATCCCCTTCCAGGGACTGCGCCACTCATAGGCAACCGCTGATCTGATTTCTCTCTCTGTAGATAGATAAAAATTAAAAACTCATCATGGAATGAATTTTTTGTGTCTGTTTTTGAGATTCACCCATGTTGTTCAGTGTGTCAGAAAATGATTTCTTTTTACTTTATTTAATTTTTTAAAGTAGGCTCCATGCCCAACGTGGAGCTTGAACTTGTGACCCTGAGATCAAGAGTCACATGTTCTACAGACTGAACCAGCCAGGTGCCCAGGTGATTCCTTTTTTTTTTCCCCTCTACTATTCAACCACCCCTCTATTTCAGGTTAAATAATATTATTTCAATCATACAGAATTCCCAAGGAATAGAAGTTCAGCAGCTCCATATATATATATATATATATATATATATATATATATATATAT
>NW_019154094.1:10858372-11046506 GCF_002288905.1 Enhydra lutris kenyoni
ATATATATATATATATATATATATATATATATTTAAGATTTTATTTACTTATTTGACAGAGAGAGAGATCACAAGTAGCAGAGAGGAGGCAGAAGGGGGGGGCGGGAAGCAGGCTCCCTGCTGAGCAGAGAGCCTGATGTGGGGCTCGATCCCAGGACCCTGGGATCATGACCTGAGCCGAAGGCAGAGGCTTAACCCTCTGAGCCAACCAGGCACCCCAGCATCTCCTTATATTACCAGTCTTCAAAATACTGTGTTCACACTGGTGACATTTTGAGTACATATCCTTCAGTATGTTTACTTCCGTTTTATTATTTTATACATAAATACTACTTAAGCAAAATATCACAGACATTATAAAACATGCTAAATATAGAAATTTTAAGAGATGAGAAAATACTACTTTTAAATAATTTTCATTTATCAAAGGCTATAACCATTGTGCCCCTCACAAAATATTATATTAAATGATTATATAATAACATTAAAGAAAATTATGGTATCTACAATATTGTTAAAGAAAGGAATGTGAGGGGCGCCTGGGTGGCTGCTTCCCCTCTCTCTCTGCCTGCTGCTCTGCTTACTTGTGATCTCTCTCTCTTTCTGTGTCAAATAAATATATAAATAAATAATCTTTTAAAAAAAGAATGTGATTAGAAATCACATTTTTTTCTTTAAAGATTTTATATTTATTTATTTGACAGAGATAGGGAGATCACAAGTAGGCAGAGCGGAAGGCAGAGAGAGAGGGGAAGCAGGCTCCCCGCCGAGCAGACAGCCTGATGCGGGGCTTGATCCCAGGACCCTGAGATCATGACCTGAGCCGAAGGCAGAAGCTTAACCCACTGAGCCACCCAGGTGCCCCTGGAAATCACATTTTTTACATTGCTGAAGTATAGGAAGACATATGATAAATTACACATACTTAATTGTAGAACTTGATTAGTGTTGATATACAACTATATCTATAAAACCATCAGTACAATACAGAAAACAAAGATTTTTGTCATCCCCCAAAGTGTCTTCACATCTCTTTGCAATCTATCCCACCCTCCACCACCACCCCCAGGCAGCCACTGGTTTACTTTTTTAAACTACATATTAGTTTGCATGTTCTAGAATCTTATATAAATGGAATGATATAGTAGGTACTCTCTTTTGCCTGTCTTCTATTATATAGCATCATTTTGAGATGTTTTCATGCTATGGCATGTGATAGTAGCTGGTTCCTTTTTCTTTTTTTTTTTTTTTTTCACTTCTCCAACAGATTTATTTGAAAGGAATGGATTTTGAGGAGAAAAAAACATGGGGCAGAGGTATGGAATAGAAAATAAATACAAATGTAAGCTGTTTTGCTAATTGTTTTATAACCACAACAAATTTGTACAGAGAATACCCTGCACAAAACAACACAATAAAGGTTCAAAGATCGAGGTGTTCCCCTAGTCAAGGCTGAAGATTTCTGTCTCTGGTATTTGGAATTTAGGCTGCAGTCCTTGGTTTTGGATGGATCACTGGGTGTGTGACACAGTCCATGCGTTTAACCAGATTTGAACAGAAGAATGGCCACTTGGCCCAGGTAGAAGTAGATGAAGTGTTTGGTTTCATGTGTCACATAACTACCGAAGTTCCTCCCCACGATGCAGTGCCAGGTGGGGTTGTACTTCTTGTCAAACTCCTTTTTAATATGGGCCGCAATGTCCTTCTCTATGTTATATTTCTCCAACGCCTGAGTTGCACACTCCACCGAGTCCTGTTGCATCTCCTCCGACATGTTGGCGTTTTTGATCACGGCCTTTCGGTCGCACATGGTTACCGAGGAGCAGGGGGCGACCAACTGCAACGGTCTCCTGGGGGAGGGGCTGGCGACACTCACACCCGGCGGGAGCTATGGTCGCTACCAAAGCTGTGGCGCATCTCACTGGTTCCTTTTTCTTGCCAAGTAGTATTCCTTGTATGGATATACCACAATTTGCTTATCCATTCCCTTTTTGATAGGCATTTGGGTTCTTTCCAGTGTAGGGCTACTATGAACAAATAATGAGTAATTAATAACTAGTAAGATAACATTTTTAGGAACATATAATGTATAATAAAATTTAATGTGAAATGTTAAATGAATACGTATGTGTAATGTGAGCTATGTAATGTGTAAATAAAAATATAATGTGATTATATAATATATAATATATGATGATTCTATAGTAATATAGAGCATGTATTCAGTATGTTCATATATAATAAATGCCTTGTTAACAGTCAAACATATCAAAAATATATGTATATACACATGTACACATATTTATATATTTAAATACATAAATATACACACACAGTTATATTTAACATGTATGTCTTTAATGGGGCATTTAGTCCCCATTCCTTGCAGTCCTCTACCCATATTTGCTCTGGGTAGCACATTCAAAAAAGGTAGTCACCCACATGAAAAAATGTTCATCCTCACTAGCCATTAGGGAGATTCAAATTAAAACCACATTGAGATACCACCTTACACCAGTTAGAATGGCCAAAATTAGCAAGACAGGAATAACATGTGTTGGAGAGGATGTGGAGAAAGGAGAACCCTCTTACACTGTTGGTGGGAATGCAAGTTGGTGCAGCCACTTTGGAGAATAGTGTGGAGATTCCTCAAGAAATTAAAAATAGAGCTTCCCTATGACCCTGCAATTGCACTACTGGGTATTTACCCCAAAGATACAGATGGAGTGAAAAGAAGGGCCATCTGTACCCCAATGTTTATAGCAGCAATGGCCACGGTCGCCAAACTGTGGAAAGAACCAAGATGCCCTTCAACGGACGAATGGATAAGGAAGATGTGGTCCATATACACTACGGAGTATTATGCCTCCATCAGAAAGGATGAATACCCAACTTTTGTAGCAACATGGACGGGACTGGAAGAGATTATGCTGAGTGAAATAAGTCAAGCAGAGAGAGTCAATTATCATATGGTTTCACTTATTTGTGGAGCATAACAAATAACATGGAGGACATGGGGAGATGGAGAGGAGAAGGGATTTGAGGGAAATTGGAAGGGGAGGTGAACCATGAGAGACTATGGACACTGAAAAACAACCTGAGGGTTTTGAAGGGGCGGGGGGGTGGGAGGTTGGGAGAACCAGGTGGTGGGTATTGGGGAGGGCACGTATTACATGGAGCACTGGGTGTGTGGTGCAAAAACAATGAATATTGTTACACTGAAAAGAAATTTTAAAAAAAGATAGTCACCCAGGCTTCACCCCAGAGAAGCAAGTTCTAAGACCTGAGGGTCAGGTTGGGACTAAGGGGCTGGCATTTGAAACCAGGACACCAATCTCCCTGTGCTGGCCAAGGACTCCTATCTCTGGCTGCTTAAAGCCCAAGAGCCAGAAGGGAATTGGGAGCAGAGCCAACTCAGCCAAAAAGCATTCTCCAGGCCTGGCATGGCCCTCCTGGAGGTCAAAGTTGAGAGATTCATGAAGAGAGCTCACTCTTGGACCCTTGGAAAGGAGTTGGCAGCTCAAGCCCACCAGGAGAGGAAAAGGTAAAGGGAGATATGACCCTGGACCCTCCAGTTTCTCCTCAGAGACACCTGTGGGGCTTGAGCAAACTTAGCCTGAATCCCCCTGATGTTCAGGGTCCTCTCTCCATACTCTGCCTGCTTGCTGTAACTGGAGACCGTGGTCCCCACCCCTTCCCATGCTGCCATTTTTCCTTTTTTATTAAGTTTAGCCTACATATAATGATTGTTAGCATATCAGTGTGAATCCATAAAATGTTAACAAGAATATTTAATATGTTTGTTTGATGCCCCTTATAGCAACAGGGCAGCTTAATCTCCCTGATGAAAAAAGCCTCACAGTTACCCAACAGGGCTTACCCGCCAAAAACATGATGCCACCTATAGGCCCCCAATTTAGTCCCTGCTTATCAGGGGTTTAGAAGGAAAGAGATTTCTGCATTATACAGACAAAATCAGGAAAAATGCCAATGGACCTTGCTTTACCCAGTGGCTTTGTACAAAATGAAGTATGGTCAATTGAATCCTAATTTTCTCATTACTTACTTTGTAATTCCTGAGATGTGTGCTCTTTATTCCTGCCAGGTCTGGCTCCTGAGGCCTCCAATTTCCACTGTCCACCGTCCTCATCCAGTCAGGTCTGGAGTACAAAACCTGAGGCAGTCACTTAACATCTTGGTATCAATTCCTTTACCCTTAAAATTCGTCTGGAAGCACCCAGGCTGTTGAAAGCAGAACACGGCGCTCAAAAATGTCTGGGGTTCTTTCAGCTCCAAGATCCGGGACTGAGCTGTGAACACACTCGTGACTATTTCAGAGAAGGGGTTTTCTAGCATGTTTCCAAGCAGCAGAGCCAGACTGAATCACTCATCCATCCTTCCTCTCCTTGACACCTGCTGTGTGCCTGAGCAGGCTGGATTGAGTCCTCACATGCCCTACCCCCAGAGGGGCTCTCAGCTGGGGGACGCTCTCCCTAGGGTTGGTTCCATGACAGGGGGTATAGACAGAGCTTCCCTCCAAGGGAAGAAGCCTGATTTCCTCTCCTGAGAAGGAAGCAGGAAACCTGAGTCGTAGCCCAGCTCTGCTTACAAGTGTAGGGGCACAATCCCTTCTCTCTAAGGGCCTTGCTCTTCGTCTGTGCAAGGGGTAGGGTGGGCAGGTTGGAGAGAGGGTCTACAGACCTTCTCAGAGCCTTTGTGCTGGGTCATGGACTAGATCCAACATGGTGGCAGGGGAAGGGCTGCTAGGGACAGACAGGGAGCCTTGAAGACGGGCTGTCTTCAAACAGCAAATATCTTGTGTGCACTTCCTGACAGGACCCCAGCAACCAGAGGATTTGATAAATGCATGTACCTAAGGGCCTTCATGGGGTGCTTGATTTGTGGTTGGTGATCACCAAATGTGAGTTTCCTTTCTCCCTCCCAGAGGGTGCAGCCTGCACGTGCCCACATCAGCCAGACACCATCCCCCCATTGCAGTAGGATTCTGGGTCCCTGGAGGATGTCTGCCACTCCTAACAGGCAGGCTCATCTCCAGATGGGGCAAGGAGGTGGGGTCTTTGAGGCTCCTGAGGGTCTGGAGCAGAAGGACGTCCAAGGATGAGAAACAACTGAAATTTGCATACATTGCTATTGGCGGTTTCTTATAAAGTTCAACACACATTTACCCTGTGATCCAGTTTCTCCACTCATTGGTGGAGAAATAAAAACACAGACATAAAAACGTGTCCTCACACACAGACTTGCACAAGAGTATTCACAGCGCTCTTATCTATGATAGCCGAAAACTGGAAACCACCCAAATGCCCGCCAGCAGAAGCATACATTAACAAATTGTGGTACGCCCGTACAATGCAACACTACCCAGTGTTGCAAAAAGGAGTGAACAAATGTCACGGACAAGAACAAGGATGAATCTAAATAACATTATGCTAACCAGAAGAAGACAGGCCAAAAAAAGAACATACCGTATAACTACATTTACCTGATAGTCTACGAAGGCAAAACCAGCCTCTGATGATAGAGGTCAGAATAGTGCTTAATTCTGGAGTAGGTTGTTTTGACTGGCAAGGGACATGAGGGACTTTTCTAGAACAGTGACCCTTGCTCAGGGTCACGGTTACGACAGGTGTCTGTTCGTCAGGTTGTACAGTCATGATTACCGTTCTTTACTGCATGTAGGTTATTCCTCAATAGGAGAAATAAATGTCTAGTGTGGGCCCTGGGCACGGGGCAGCTGCGGGGAGAAGTGGGCTGAGCCTCCACCTGCACGCTAGGACTCCCCACGTCCAACACGTCCTGCAGGACCCTGGCTGGGGATTCATCCTCCTCGTTCAGGTATCAGTCACAAACGAACGCCTAGCTCACCGGCTGGTGACTGAGCTCGTTAACGGGTAAGTAGAGTGGACAGCATGGAGGCTTGCGAAGCTTTTCCCACGGCACACCAGCCGATCACAGCCAATGGGCCACATCCTGCCCTCTAGTGAGCTGGGCCACCTTTCAGGGTTGGACCCAGGGCTCTTGTGAGGCCCTCAGACTGCCCGGCATGTAGGGCCTGAAGGCCTGCTGTGGCCAACCTTGCTGGGGCGGGGTGCTCAGCACAACCCACTCCTGTGGGCCCACTCTGGGGCAGGAGGCCACAAGGTTGGACCCCAACAGACCTCAGCCACTGTACCCACTCTGGGGTCACCTGTCTGTGTTTTTTTCTGCCCTGTTTTTCCTCAAGCTCGGCCTGTCCGCTCTTCCCTCCACCCAAGCACCAGCCTTCCCAGATTGCCCCCCTACCTATTGCCTTCTGAGCACCGATTCTATGGAAGAAATGATCCCCAGGGACGTACCCCCACACCTGTGCCAAGACATGGTTTCTGCTCGTTGGAACAGACCACACACACACGCGCACACACGCACACACCCCCACACCCCAGGAGAACCCCCCAGCTAAGGCATGGACTTACAGGTGTGCACGGGTGCCTGTAGGCATGGGCCTACAGACAGCTGACCCTGGGATTCCAGTCACCATTACTGGGCATCTATCTACTAAACCTAAACCCTGGGCCATTTTGGATGAGTGAGGGCTTGTGCCCCGCCCCCAATACGTGTGGGTGGTCTGTTCGCACTCTGGCTCATTCGGTTCTCACCACAGCCCTGGGACTTAGGCAGCATGCTGCCCCCTTTACAGATTGTGAAACAGAAGCGCTGAGAAAAATCACCTGCCCAGACATTCTCTAACGTAACCCCCAAAGTGCCTCAGTCAGGCAGGAGGCCCCTCCCCCCTCCCCTCTCCCCCCTGCTCCCTGTCTCTACCGACCCTCTTCCACTCAGAGCCTTCTTTGGGCAAAGGAAAGTGAGCCCAGGGCCTCCTAAGAATGGGCTTTTCTTGGTTTGCCCTCTCTTGCTCTGGAGCCCCTGGTGGCTGGCCAGAAAGCACCAGAGCTCTTTGCTCGAGGGCATGGAAGAAGGGCAATGTGCTCGGGGAGGGTCTGCAGAAACACCTGAGACAGGTCCAGGATACTTCAGCCTCTCCCAGCACCTAGCGTGGGGGACACTAAAACCCACACGGAGCTCCCAGGACCTGGGCCCCACCTTTCAGCTGCCCGAAGCACCCACCTGCCCATCACCTCTCTACCTCCTGCCCCAGATCCCCCTTCACCCCATATTCTGGAGGCAGGAAGTAAAGCCGAGAGAATGAGATCGCTCTTCCAGAGACAGAGGTCCAGGAAAGGTTGACCTTTCCCAAGTGGGTCACTTTAGGCTCAAGCAAAGACCAGGCCAGCCACATCTTCAGCCAGCCCAGCTGTCAGTGTCAGGGAGAACTTGGGGCTGGGGTGTTGTCCAGATCCAGCCCAGAGGAGAGGGCCCATCAAACAGCTGACCCCAATCTCCAGGGTCTCCCGGACTCAGGGAAGGAGCCAAGTTCAGGAGTCGGTAGGCTGTGCTTCAGGACAGGGCTCACCAAGCAGCTCCTGCCTCAGTAGACACAAAGACCTTGGGGGTGGGGCCAGGTGTCTCCCACTCTGTAATCTGGGCACGTGCCATGCAGTTGGGCAGAGGTCAGGCCCTCGGGTGATCTTCCCAGCTCTGCCCCTGCCTTTCCACAGGAGCTGAGTGTGAGAGGTATCTCCTTGGTTCTGGGGGAGATAGGAGAGCAGGATAGGCTGCAGGCTGCGGTGAGATCCTCTGTGGGCCGGGGAGCAGGGGAGGCTAACAAGGGTGAGAGGCACCTAGCTTCCATCCCTGAGAAGAGTGCCATCAATGGGAAGACCCACTGGGCCCCAGATCACAGTAGCTGAGGACCAAGGGCATGGGGTGGGCCACTGGAAAGGGAGAGAAGTGGGAGGGTTCTGGAGTGGGGTGGGGTCTCATCCAATGGAGGGGGATGGAAATTTAGGGAGGGTAGACTAAGAAATTATGAGAGGCCTGGGACAGGGAGGGACAGAGAAGAAGAATGAGACAGGCGAAGACAAAGTCTAGAGGGGGGACACGGGCAAGTGCAGGGAACAGTGAGGAGGTCCCCTGGCCACGGTGCAGGAGATAGGACTGGGAAGGGTTTGGGGGTTGATCACAAAGGGCCCGGATGCAGGGAATGTTAGTGATACTGACAATGAAGGTACCAAGGGCTCACTGGGACTGTGATCTTCCCACTGCAGCCTCATGAAGTGGGGACTGTCATTAGCCCCTTTTACAGCTGTGAACTCCGAGGCTCAGGGAGGGCTGCGCAGGGAGGAAGCAGGGAGGAGGCTCTCAGTCCCTGTGCTCCCCTGACAGGCAGCAGGCATGCACTGCCCTCTGGGGAGCCAGCCAGGAATTTGCGCAAGGCGGAGACAAGGTCGGGAACACATTTTAGAAAGAGTATACGTGTGTGTGACAAATGACACCATAAACGAAGTTAAAACGCAAGTGAGAGACTAGAGAAAATACTTGCACACATGTAACAAAAGAGTAAAATCCCTAACGCAGCGTCAGTAGGAAATAGATAAAAGCGTAACGGGGTTGGACCAACGATATAAACAGACTTCACAGAAGAGGAAATACAAGTGGTCGCTAAAGGGGCACCTGAGTGGCTCAGTTGGTTGGGCATCTGCCCTTGGGCTCTGGGCTCCCCGCTCAACAGGAGTCTGCTTCTTCTCTCCCCCTGCCCCTCCCCCTGCTTGAGCTCTTTGGCATGAGCTTGCTCGCTCTCTCTTTCTCAAATAAACAAAATCTTAAAAAAAAAAAAAAAAGTGGTTGCTAAATAAGAAAAGATGAGTTAGCAAAACGAAAAGGCAACCTACGGAATGGGAGGAAATATTTGCAAACCTTCCATCTGACAATGAACTCGAACAATGCTACAGCAAAAAAAAAGCAACAACAACAACAAAATAACCTGATTAAGAAATGGGCAAAGGAACTGAATAGACATTTTTCCAGAGAAGACATACAGATGACAAATGGCCAACAAGCATATGCAAAAATGCTCACCACCGTGGTGCCTGGGTGGCTCAGTGGGTTAAAGCCTCTGCCTTTGGCTCAGGTCATGACCCTGGGTCCTGGGATCGAGCCCCGCATCAGGCTCTCTGCTCGGCAGGGAGCCTGCTTCCCTTCTTCTCTCTCTGCCTGCCTCTCTGCCTACTTGTGATCTCTGTCAAATAAATAAATAAATATTTTTTTTTAAAAAATGCTCACCATCACCAATCAAAACCACAATGAGATATCACCGCACACCTATTAGGATGGCTATTAGAAGAAAGAAAGGGAGAGAAAGAGAAAGAAAGAAGAAAGGAAGGAAGAAAGAAAAAAGAAAGGAAGGAAGAAAGAAAGAGAAAAAAAGGAAGAGAGGAAGGAAGGAAGGGAAGGAGGGAGGGAAGGAAGGAAACAAGTATTGGCAAGAGAACCCCAGCACTCTGTTGGTGGGAACACAAACAGCACTACCACATGACCCTGCAAGGCTACTTCTCAGCATCTACCCAGAGAAATTGAATTCCAGATCTCAAAGAGACATCTGTACTCCCAGGTTCATTGCAGCATTATTCACAATAGCCAAGACATGGAAGCAGTCTAAGTGTACACCAGTGGATAAATGGTTAAAGAAATTGTGGTACGTGCACAGGCGCACATGCACACTCACACACGGAGGACTATTATTCAGCTATAAAAAAGGAGGAAACCCCACCATTGGCGAAACGGGTGGACCTGGAGGGCATTATGCCAAGTGAATTAAGCCAAACGCAGAAAAACAAAAACTGTATGATCTCACTTACCCGTAAAATCTAAGAAGCCAAACTCACAGAAACAAAGAGTAGAATGGTTACCAGGGTCTGGGTGGGGTGGGGGGAGGAGATAGAGTGGGAGACATTGATGAAGATGTACATAGTTTCAGCAATGCAAGATGGAGGAATTCTGGAGAGCTGATCTGCAATATGGTAACTATGGGTAACAACACTGTATCGTGTACTTGAACTTTGCTGAGAAAGGGGATCCTAAGTTCTCATCAAACACACACAAAATAGGTAACTGTGAAATCATGGATATGTTGACCTTCTTGATTATCACAATACATATGCATATTAAATCACCAACTTATACACATACATACAAATAGATAATAAGATGAGCAAATTCATGAGTAATGATGAAAATTCACATTGAAATGAAATGTTTTGGCCTAGTATTAGTGCAATAAGTCTCCTTATCCAGGGTGGGGGCACAGGCTTCTCCCACCTCCCTATTTGCTTCCATCCCAACCCAAATCTAATTGTGGAGGGGTGGGGAGAAAGGAGAAAATAAGCCCTAAAAATAGTTCGAGATGTGAACTTTTAAAGAAGGATTGAGTCTTGAAGCCAACATGAGGGGACAGAGAGAGGGAGTCGGGGCCTGACTCCCTTACTGATGGGCTACCTATAGGACGAGGGCACTCAGCACCACCCAGGACCAGCACCAGCGGATCTGCAATCATTGCACCTTCATAGGACATTGGAAAAATCAGCTATGTATGTGAAACTCACATACTAACGAGCATTTCCTGTTTTTATGTAACAAACCTATTGACTGGGTAGCACAAATAGTATTATTCTATTTTATAGAGAAATACTAAACTACTAACTCTAGCAAACCATGAACTTGCGGGGAACAGGCCATGGGACTCTTCTGATTTAATCTTTTTGTATTACATTTTGTTTTATTATTTAAAAATTGTTTTGTTTCTTTTTTAAAGATTTATTTGTTTATTTTAGAGAGAGAGAGAAAGAGAGGGAGGGAGAGCACATGCATGTGGGTGCAGGCGTGTGTGAACAGGGAGAGAGGCAGAAGGGGAGAAGAGAGAGAGAGAGAGAGAATCTCAAGCAGACTCTATGCTGAGTGCAGAGCCTGATGCAGGGATTGATCCCAGGATCCTGAGATGACCTGAGTGAAACCAGGAACTGGATGCTTAAGTGACTGAGCCACCCAGGTGCCCCTAATTTTTTGGTATTACATTTTAAAAAGGAAGATATGTTCATGTATTTTTACATAATAAAAACTAAATAATTACTTTTAGAATTTAAACTATTTTTTTGAAAGCTGAAAATAAGGAAGAAAAAGAGAAAACTAAAGCCAAGGAGATTGGTGAAGAAGCTGTTGGCAAAAGGGTGGTGAGGCCTGAGGCTGGGTGTCCTCACCTGTAAAATGGGTACAGTGATTCCATTGGACCCTGGAGCTGCTGAGGGGACCTTCGCACTAATGGGGGTGTGCTCTGCAGTCTGAGGGGTTTTATTCCCCAGATACTTGGCCAGAGGGCAGGGTTCCCCTAAGTCCCTCATTTGTACCTGCCTGTGCAGCTACTCTCCCAGGACTGCCTGATGTTGATGGTCTCAACACACCAGGGGCCCCCATCTGGGCTACAGAGAAAGATCTGGTTCCAGAGCTACCTCTCCCATCGGACCCCGGACCCTGCACCCTAACCCAGCTGCTGAGCTGAGTCTATTCACATCAGCCTCGTTCATGAGCCTTACAGGCCACAGCCCAGCACCAATGCCACAAACAGGCCCCCAACATACCCTCGATCTTCGGTGCTCCCTGACAATAGTGGGAGAGCCGGCCTCAGCCTCCAACTGCTCGGGCTCCCACTGGGGATATGATGCCCAGCAGCAGCTCTAGGGCCCGAGGCCTTCTCGTTCTGTCACAGGGCAGAAGTGGGGCTGTCTGAGGCAGGAATTACCCCTCCCCTGCCCTGTTCAGAGAGCTCCAAGCTTGACTGGGAGAGCCAGGCCAAGCAAAGGGCCCAGAAGCAGGTCCTTGATCTCCGGGGCTGCAGGCAGGGCCTCACGAGGTCAGCAACCTGCCCTTAAAGGGCACCCACTTCCCGAGAGCACCGAGTGGCCCTACCTGAGGGGCACTGCTCAGGCATAAAGCAGCTTCTTCATGGCTCCTCCTGCCCGGGGGAGAAGGTGGGCATCCTCATGGAGAGCACAGACCCCAGAGGCAGCGGTCCTTGACCTCGCTGTCGGTCAGGTCCGGACGAGGGCAGATGGCAGGAGCCTGGCACCCTGTTCTTGCCACAGCCACCAGGCCCTGTGTGCATGCCCATGTTCTCGTCGGGAGGGTTACGGAGGATGTCTCTGCTCGGCCATTACCTTGTCTGGGCTGGAATCCGGCTCCCACCCTTGCTATGGGACCTGAGGCAAAAGAAAGCCTGTCTGAGCCTCAGTTTCCTCATCTGCAAAAGCGGGGTGATTCCAATAGCAACAGCCCCGAGGAGTTATGGTGGGTGCCTGGCTCATGGTCACCTCTCAGGAAATGTCTACCCCAACCCAACTGACAGGATGCAGTCAGGTATGTCCTTCCCTGCCTCAGTTTCCTTAACGTGCTC
This sequence comes from Enhydra lutris kenyoni, assembly GCF_002288905.1. Classification (NCBI taxonomy): domain Eukaryota; kingdom Metazoa; phylum Chordata; class Mammalia; order Carnivora; family Mustelidae; genus Enhydra; species Enhydra lutris. Next base: position 10,870,713 of record NW_019154094.1, read on the forward strand.
AGAGGAGGCTGGAGGGCCTCTCCTGCTGATGTTCTAAGAAGGGAAAGGGACGGGGCAGGCTCAGGACTGGGCCGGCCGGAAGTGAAAGCTTGAAGGCGCAGGGAGGTCTTGTGGGGTCTGGGGCACAGGTGGACTCCTGGCCAGTGTCCCAGCGTCCGCTGGAACCTAACAGCAGTCCTGCGGCAGAGGACGTCCACATCCAGGGGTCCACTAGGTCATTGTTTCCTTCCAGCCCGGCTCCGCTCACTAGACTTCTGGAAGAAACACATGGGAGAGTTCCGCCCTCTAGTGGTCACTGGTGGCTGGGCCTCTCCCCAGCTCCCGGGCCTCTCCCCAGCTCTGGAGCCTCAGAGGAGCCCACTTATCCCTCTCTGCCTTCTCCAAGTGCCTTCTTGCTGCACAGGAACAGACCCATTGCACAGGGGCTGACACAGGCTGGTCCGTGGAGCCAGCGCCCAGGAATCTTAACCTCTGAGCACCCTTGAGCTCTGAGATCCCTGCTTCCGGATGTGAGCCCCCCAGCTGAGGCTCTGGGTGGTCCTAGGGCGACGGGGTCTGAGTCTGTCACGAGGGAGGCCTGCCTGTGCCCAGCATGAAAGCACACACAGATAGCGGTCGATGCAAGTGCTCTAGGGTTTAGGAGACCTAAATGGTCTGGAATGGAGAGTGTCCCTGCCCAGCTGGAGTGGGCCCTTCCCCGACTGCAGCCTCTAACATCAGGCTGTGGCCAGTGCCCGTCAGTGGGGAGGTACCACTGGAGTTGAGAACTTGGCCTAGGGCCCTGAGCCAAAAGGTGCTTTGCCTCTGGACACCTCCATCTCTGCCCCAAACCCCAGGAGGGGGGCAAGGGACATGGGGGAGAAGGGGAACATAAGGGGAAATCCCACCTCTCCAGGGAGGCAAGAGTGTGTGCCTGGGCAGACAAGCAAGTCTTTCCTTGCCTTTACTGAGCCGTGGGTGGAGACTAAGACCTCAGCCTCAGGAGACCCTCCCCCCACCCAGTCCCTCTGCACCAGGCCCTCCGCATCAGGCCCTGAGACCTCCTGCCCTTCGTTTCTATCATCTGAAACTACGAAGAGTCATGACTCCTGCCAGGCACAAGATGCAGCGTGGACCAGGTGGGCCTGCCCATCCCTAGGGGCAGCTGGCACCCGGGCCAGGACAGCCCAAGCTGCAGCGGCTGAAAGCCTTCCTGCCTGGGTCGTACAGGAGACCCTGCAGCTCTGGGGAAGGGCCTGTTGCAGGAAGCCTCTAGGTTCTGCCCAGGACATCAGAGCTCCAGCACCCCCCTCAACTTCCTGCTCCCAATTAGCACTAATTGGACAAGAGGGAGAACCCACATGCCATGTAGCAAAGCAGTCACGTCTGCAGGGTCCCAGGGAGGCTCCACCAGGGCCCAGGTGAGCCAGGCTTTGGGGGATGGGCCCTGGGGTCTCGGTCTCTCTGAGGGGGATCAAGTGACAAGGCCACATCTGCCAGGGACCCCAGTGGTCCCTCTGGAAGACGGGAGCTTCTCCAGGACTAGGGCAGAACTTGGGGACGGGGCGCCTGACATACAGCCCCCTCTCAGCCTAGTTTGAGGCTTTCACGCCAGCTAGTCACCCCAACCTGGCCTCCCGTCTCTTCTGCTCCCAGTCCTCACACATCCAGCTGTCCGCTCATGCATTCACTCGTTCATCCCTGCACATAGTGTCCACGGAGCCCCTCCTATGGCCAGGCCCTGCAACCACAAAGATGACACGCAGCCATTGGCGAGGCCTTGGAGGTCTGCTGAGGGCCAGGACCTCCTCCTATGGGCCCTGGATGGTCAGAGGTTGAGCAGCGATGAGGTGGGCCTCAGGCCTGGGCCCAGGCTGGCATGGTCCACACTGGTAACCCATTGGGCTGGCTCCATTTCATTTCTGGTGAGGAGGAAGGGCCAGACTGGCAGCGTGGTGTGCTGGTGAGTGGAAGGATTGGTCCCACATCCTCCTGCATGAGGCTGTGGTTTGCGCTCTCTGATGAAGCTGTTTCCTCGATCATCCAGACTGGACTCAGGGGCTGTGCCGTCCGTGAGCAGGCCCAAGGGCACAAGCATGGGCAGGAAGGCCCAGGACTGGAGTCAGGCGGAGCAGGGGGCTCCAAGTCCAAGCTGCTATGCGGTGGGGCTGGAACACAGACGCCAAGCCACCTGAGCCCAGCCCCCAAGTGCAGGCCCTAAGCCAGCCAGCCCCCCTCGGCCCCACAGCACGCGGCTCAGGCCCGCAGTCCCGAGCTGGGGGGACAGGAAGAATGCCGGTGGGTCCAGCCTGGCCCCCGTTCCCCAGAACATCCCTGCCAGTGAAACAGAAGCTTGGCTCTGTTCCCCTCCCTTCTCCACCTTAGAGATCAACCAGTCCTGGGCAATTTGGTGTTGCCATGACAACCACACACTTTCTTCTTCCCTACTTAGCCAATTGAATCTGAGTTGCAGATTAGATCCTGGTGAGTTGTCTGTTTAGAAAGTGTGCAGCTGCTTGGAGGGATGTCTGCATCTTCAATTTCCCAAGTGCCTCTGATGCCCACTCCTTGTTTCCTGATGGCTGAGGCCAAGGAGGTTCCCTGGTCCCGGCATTTTTCCTGGGGTGCTGCTCCCAGGGGTGGTCCTGGCCCAGGGGCAGACCCCCTGAGATGTGGCTTCGCACTGGCACAACCACATGGATGGCACTCTGGTGTGTCGCCTCCGAGGTAAGCCGGACAGAGGCCTTCAGTGGCCCCAGACAATGACCAGGCCTCTTTGATGTGAGGCACAGGGGTTTCTGGCAAGAGCTCTGGACTTAGGAGGCTTTCTCTGTACCCTTCAGGGGTGTGTGGTGCTTTTAGTTACTCAGGCAACCATGGCTGAGGGTTGCCTTTGTGGGAACAACTGGATGGCTGGGCCCTCCACACTTTCCCCAGAGCTGACCTTAGCCAACTCTGAGCAACAAAGATCAGAGCTCACTGGGAGTGGGGTCAGAGCTCAGCACCCTGATGAAGGAGACTTGGGAGTGGGGAAGAATGACCCTGTACGGGATGGGGGGTGGTGGTGCTGGTGGCCCTGGAGGCGTGCAGGGAACTTGGGCAGGGGCCTCATGGGCACTGAGTCCTTCTCTGGGGCTTGGGCTGTCATTGGTCACCTCCTACCCTGGATGCCAGCTGTTCCCAGGGCCAGGCAGGTCACTTTGTTTGTGCTAAACGCTCAGTACCTGATCTGGAGCCATGACTCTTCACAGTTTCAGCCTCGTTGAGCACATTTAAGGGCAGGTAGTCAGAAGGTGGTCAGAGAAAAGTGTGACCCAGCCTGTGGTCAGGTCTACCTGGAGTAGGGATGGAAAGGGCATGGGGGAAGGAACATTCAGGACAAGCAGGAGGAACTGCCTCTGCCCTCTGCCCTCACGTGCAGTCCTATTAAACCTTCCCTGTGGTCCTGCTCACATGGCTGTCACCTCTCTGGGCTGCAACAGCCTCAGGCTGGGGGGTCTCTCCTGGTTTAGGTCTTTATGGTGTTTGCACAGAGTTTTCTGATATTGTAGGGTAGAACGTGAAGAAGGAGGAGGAGGGGGAGGAGAAGCGGCAGTCGCAAATGGAAAGAAAAGAGATAATAATTAGTAGCTTGAGGAAAAACAATGGATTGTAGCAGAAAGGAAATAGTATACTATTTGGTTTAGCAGAGAACAATATTTACATAGTTTTAAAACATATAAACACTGACTGTCCATTTGCCCCAGACTGTGCCTTTGGAAGGATGGAGGGAAGTATATAAAGTTTGCTCATTTCTCCATACTATGAGGTCTATGTTCTAACAGGGGAAAAATCAAGAAATAGCAATATAAGCAAATTATTTAGAAATGAGAAGGGAAACAGAAGAAGAACCGGCCAGAAGGACTGAAAGGAGGGGCCAGGGAGAGGGAAGCTCAGAGTTGGGGGGCGGCGGAATCTGTCACTTTCGGGTTACCAGCCTTGTAATATTGCTCCACTTTTAAAACTTTGGACACGGATTATTTTGATCAAAAGAAAAATTGAAAATAAAAAATAGGTAGCATTTAGATAGAGTTCAGGCTGAGGCTCAAGAAGGAGTAAATCACCCAGTAAATCATGAAATCAGGAGACAGCGTAGCGGGGATCTGCACTCAGGTCTGTGGCCGAAAGCACGAGAGCTTGGGGTGACTTTGTCAAGACCAGGGACTCAACCTATGGACTGGGCAGCTCTCTAAGTACCCACAAAGGCTGCAAAAATGGGCTTGGAGCTTAATGGGATGCACTCCATGTCTCTGGGCAGGGAAACAAGGGCTCACAGCCACCAGTCCGCGGAGAGCACGTCTTCCCCAGGGTAGGAGGAGTAGCAGGCAGAGACGCTTACCTGGGCTGTTCCCTTCCTTTCTCCTTATTGGTGTCTTTTGTCCCCAAGTTTCCCATGCAGTCAGGCTGATTATTCAGATTAATCAGAGGAGACCTGGGGCATCAGTGACTTTCCTGACACTTTCCGGGAAGCCATTCTTTGCAACAGACGCACACTCGCCTTCCAGCTGCGGCCAAGGAGGCAGCGGAGCCTGGAGCTTCAGGTCCTCATTGCTGGCTTGTGGTCACCAGGGACACCGAGACCCGCTGTTCCTGGCGTCAGCAGTAAGACTGTTGGTCGAGTGACCAAATGACAGGCTGCTGTGATACCCCGGTTAATGCTGACCATTACTGTGTGCCTGGCATCACGTGAAGCCCTTTCCAGACATGAGACCTGTGAAAGGAGGGGCTTGGCCCACTGGCCAGAAGGTCCTGAGTCCAGGCCTCCAGGCTGGCCGGTCAGTCATGAGCTCAGCACGAGCTGGGCCGTCTTCTCTCCATCCTGGACTTCCTCGGGCTCCGATTGGGCTCTGATTGTTGCTGGGAGGCAGTGACCTGCTCTGATACGGCAAGTGTGCTACCCAGGCTCATGCGCAGGTGAAATGCAGACGCAGGTCTGTACGGAGAGGTCTCCATGTCAGGATCCCGACTCCCGTGCAGTTTACAACATAGCAAAAAACGGGAGACCACCTTCAGGTGCAGACACATGGTAAAAGGATGGGCATCGCAGAGGGCAGGAGGAGCAGGGCGGGGTGTGCGCACCACATATAAGGTGAAAGAGGCAGCGACAGGAGGTGGCCTTTTACACCGTCTGCAGGGCACTGGCTGCTTGGGGAATTTTTTTTTTTTTTTTTAAGATTTCACTTATTTATTTCAGAGAAGGTGGGAAGGGGCAGAGGGAGAGGGACAAGCAGACTCCCTACTGAGCTCAGAGCCTGACATGGGGCTGGATCTCACGACCCTGAGATCAGGACCTGAGCCGAAACCAAGAGTCGAACGCTTAACCGACTGAGCTACGCAGGCACCCCTGCCCCGGGATAATTTATAATTTACAATGTAATATTAGGAAATATATAAAATACATACTGATACATACATAAAATACATACTCCTGATACATAGTATCAGGAGATAAAACCATTTGTTATCAGGCAAGACAGTGCACGCAGACGTGTGACTCTGGTCCACCTCCCCCGTCCGAACATGGCCCGGGCTCCAGCCTTGGAGCGCACAGGCACACCTGCTCTCCAGCTCCCCACTCCAGCCCCAAGAACTGCTATACAGTGACTTTTTCTTGGCTCCCATGATGGTGCCGGAGCAATAGGGAGCAGAGATGAGAATCTTCTGGAGATGGAAAAGAGGTCAAGTTAACCCCTAGGGTCTTACGTGGAGACAAAAGCAGGGCTGGAGTTAGAATGTGATTCTCAGGCTCTCTGGCTCTGTTGGTTATCCGGAACAACAGCGGGTTCCAGGGCCAAAACCTCATCTCCCAGGCTGCGAAGGTAACTGGAGCCCTGGCAGAGGCTGGAGGGGTGGCCCACGGAGGCAGATGGGAATGGGGGAACCTGGAGCAATGGGCTGTGTGGGTCAGAACCAGGCACGCCCAGGTCACAGCTCTTTGAGGAGGAAGAGGAGGACGAAGAAGGCCTGACAGACCCCCACCACTGAGATATGACCCAGACACTCAATGTCAGTAGCCTTTCTCCTTCCCCAAAGATCAGCGCCAGGCCCAGATATGCCTGCATCTGCAAGCTGTCTGTGAGTTCTAGCTGTGGCCAGGACACATGTCCCTTTTTAGGAAACCCTACCTTAACAGTAGCACTCAAGACGGCACCCACTGGGTACCCCAAGAACTGGCCTTTTTCTTCCTCCCAGCTGCTTCTGGAAAGAGAAGACTAGGTGATCTGAACCTGGCACCCTCATCCCCATCCAGCGAAGGAAAAACAGAAGCAAACAGAGAGTTCAGAGGTTAAGTCTGATACGCTGACGGCAGAGACAATGCTTGGTTTTTGTTTTTGTTGTCTTTTTTTAGGGTGAGGAGGAAGAACTCCCTAAGTGTTGCATCAGCTGTGATGAGCGGGTTCGAGCTGAGGACGTGGAAAACCGGTGAGTGACGCCGTGTAGGGGAGCCAGGGCCCCGGGCCTAAAGCTGAGGCCAGGGGGAGCCAGGGCCTGTGGCAGGCCGCCCGCCCACACGGCAGGACCGACTCAGGCCTCTCCCTCTCCTTCAGAAGCAGCCGACAGCGGCTGGCCCGCCTAGGACAAAGTCATGCTTTCTTCTAATCACCAGGGGCCCTTTTTCTTTCTGGTTTAATCTGAGGCTGTGGGGAAATCTAAACCAGCGGAGGCAATTTCTGAAATTGCTGAAAATCACTTAACCAGCTTCCGAAGCGTCCCCTCTTGTTCTGGGAAGCCGCTTAGGCTGAGCCAGAGAGAGGCATTTGCTGGCCACTGGAGGCCCCCTCCGGAAGCCGTGGCTTTGCCTCCCCAGGCCTGGCCACCAGAGTCTGCCAAAATTCAGGGGGCATAAGGCCTGGCTCTGCACAGTCCCAACCCATGTTCTCACCCTCACTAGCTCCTCTGGGCAAGCTGGGCTGAAGAGGAGCTTTCATTTCCTCTTCAAGTGTAGCTTCACCTTCAAGGAAAGGGGAAAGAAATGTTCCTGCTTGAGGAAGAAAAGACTCTCAACCGCATGCATGTAACTTCTGTGGACTGGGAATGGGGAGGGGTAAGCAGGCAGGGGTGAAACCGATGTCCCCAGAGCCACAGTTCCTCATGAACTCTGTGGGGCAGACTTATCATTTCACTCACAGGGCAAACACTAGGCTGGTGCTAGGCACCCCTGCTCAGGGCCCTACAGCCTCTCCTTCATTTTTGGCCACACCCCAGGAGGCACGTGCTCTTGTGCCCATTTTCAGATGAGTCGACTGAGGCTCAGAGGGAAAGTGCCTCGCTCAACGTCACACAGTCTGAAGTGGGGCTGGATCTGCCTCCAGGCCCCTCTCTGGAGAAGCCCCCACAACAACCTGCCTTCCTAATTCTCAAGGAATTGTTGGAAGAAAGGGAAAGGAGTGGGATGGGGACAGAGCAGCCTGGGAGGTCAAATGCACAGGCAACTGGGCCTGATGGGGGCAAGGGCCGAGCAGCTGGGGAGGTGAGGAAAGGTGTGAGGGCTGGAGGTCGGACAGCAGGTATGGACAGCATCCAGGCTCCCCAGGGCATCCTTAGAGTCAGCCCCCATAGGAACCAAGGAAAGGGACGGGGAGCTGGGTTTCCCATGCCACACGCCCCGGATGAATGCTTTTTGTGGGTGACAGAGCCGAGGAAAAGCAGTGAGCTCTGGTGTGTGTAATGCCTTTGCTTCTCTCTCCTCTGCGAGCTCAGCCTGAAATAGGCCTCTGAGTTGGGTCCACAGGGTGGAAGAGTGGGGCCGGGGTGGGCATGGAGGGGGGTAAAGAGTGTTGTGGGGGTAAACCTGGCGAAGGGATGGGGAGCACAAGGGAAAGCAGGCAAAGAGGTGGGCCCATGGGGTGTGTAGGAAGCCTTGCTGAGGCCTGTTTCCCACGGCTCTCAGAGATGCCTCTGCTGGCCTGCCTCTGTTCTTTCACCTTCCCTGGGCCATGCAGGGTGGCTAGTGACAGATGAGAAAGCTGAGCACAGCGGGCAAGCTCTCCTGCAAAGTGAGGAAGTGGCCTGGGACTCCCAAAGTCAGCCGCCTTCCCACTCCTCGGTGGCATCCCCCGGGATGAAGGACACCCACAGTCTGGGCGGGGGGGGGGGGGCTTTTTCTTTGTAATGCAACATCATTATTTGGTTAAGATTGATTTTTCTTGAATATTTCTTATTCGAGCTAATGCTAATGACTATGCAAAGCGACAATCTCAGATTAAGATGGGATGAAGACTGAGGGGCTGAGGCAGGTGTTGTAGGGGGAAATGAGCCGGAGAAGGTCAGGAAAGTGCTTCAAAACATCAAGTCCTGTAGATTTCAAAGTGGATTTTTTCATTTGTTTGTTTTTTTTAACAAAAAGAACTCTTTTTTCAAGCAAATTCTTAAACTAATGACCAAATTTCAAAATGAATAAAAGACAGCAATGCTCTTTCTGGAGAGGGGTGGGGGGGGCAGGGAGCAGAGCAGGAGCAGGACAGTGCCTGCCCCCACTCATGCTCAGGCGTTCCCACCACAGATGGCACCAGGCCTTAGGATCAGGGAGGATGGGATCTGCGGGCAGGGCTCAGGAATCAGGCAGACCCCCAGTTCCGCCACCTTCTTCCTAGCGGGTGGCCCAGGGAAATCAAGTGACTTCCCTGTGCCTCAGCTTCGTCACCTGCATCACGAAGACAACAGACGGCGCTGCTGTGAAGATCTAACCACTGACACTCATCAGGTGTGCGGTCGCCCAGTACCCAGCACGTGGTCAGTGCTCCATAATTGGCAGAGCAAGAGGGGTGTGTTCAAGGTCACCCAGTGAGTTAGGCAAGGGCTGCTAGGCTGCAGTATAACCGACAGCAAGTGTGCGTTGCCACATGCCCTTTAGAAAACCAAACCCTGCTCGAGTGCTTCTGAAGCCGCCAGTGGGTTCCCTCAGTGACCGTGCAGATGGAAGAAACGGCGCAGGCAGGACACCTCTGGGGTCCTGCCCCTGGAGCCTGGCTCTCAGCCCTGTGTTTGCAGGTTTGCTGCAGGAGAGCTGAGAGGAGGCAAGGCCGAGTCGCCAGAGTGCCTGGGCGTCATGCCATCACCCCGCCGGGGAGCCGGAGTGCCACCGGATTTCACTCAAGGATACAAGAGAAAAACTGGCAAGGAGCTCTGTCCCTTCTGTTGCCCCCCACAGCCTGACATCTGCATGCCTGCAAGACATCCTCTTGTCGCTGGAGGGACACCACTCGGGGATCACATGCCCTACATGGGGAAGAAGGAATCTTGGGCTCTAGTTCAGGAACATAAAAATGCACTCTGCTCATCTGGTTTGTTCATAAAACTGTGAATGCCCTAGGGGAAACAGAAAGCTATTTTCGCAACATTCCCTAGTTTGGTTGAGATTATGTGCGGAGGAAAACATTCCCATTTTTGTCATGGCTACAGAGGTTTGCTTTTCCTGTGTTTTCATCGTCCCCCCCCATCCCCCCCGCCACCTGCACAGCCATGCTAGGCCCTGAGGAGGCCTGGATAAGAGCGTGAAGTGTGGTCCGAGACTGGGGAGATTTAACCAGCTGTGGGGGGCGGTGGGTCCGCACACCTACGGAAGGAGGGAGGCACCTGGGTCACCTGAAGTGTCCCACAGTTTGCTGGGGTATGGGGTGGAAGTGAAAAGGCCATCTGGGAGAGGCCCTTTGGTCCCCCATAAGTCATTCTCTTGTGTCACTTTTTGTGATTTTTCAAAAGTAGGTGCAAAGAAGTGAGTGAGGAGTAGATGAGCCAGGAACAAAACCGGCGCTGCTCCCAGTGAGTCATGCTTTCACTCCGGACCGCCTTCTCCCTGCCACACAGGCTTATGGAAGCCACACACTATTACTTCTGCATCACTGGAAAGGGTGTCAGGGTCTCTCAGACACGAACCAGAGACACACTGCTCAGCTGTCACGTCCAGTGTGACTAATGCAGTCATGTCTTAATCTGTCCCTGCACGCTGCCTGCTCTGACAGCCTCAGAGCCCTGCCTCAAGGCCCCGGTTTGTGACAGGGTGGTAGGGATGAGATTCGAGGACTGAGACCCCCACCCCCCCCCCCCAGGTTTCTCGGCTCCTTTCCCACCAAGCGCTGTGAACCAGGTGGCCTCGGCCAAATGCATTTGTCAGCCAGGGCAACACTGACACAGCGAGGTCAACAGGGTCATAACTTTGGGACACATCCACTGGAGGGAGGGAGGAAATGAGGAAAACCAATGGGGCTTTAGAAGATTCCTTCACAAGTCAGCTGTTCTATCATGGGCCCTTACGCAGCTTCTGAGGCTGAGGGGCAACCCTGGATGGCACGTACCACCCTGCCTGGCCCCCACCCAGAGTGGTGGGGTGAGAGCGGACTGACCTGGGCTCAGCTGCCCCATGGGTGGCTCAGCCACTGGCTCACTTATGGCCTTGACCCACGGACTCAGCCCTGTAGGGATAATGTGCGCCAGCTCTCTTTGTCCAGCAGGGGTTTTGCATTGGGAACAGAAGTTAAAGCTGAGAGGACTGGGGGCTGGAGACAAAAGAAAAGGTGAAAGAGAAGGTCTCATCAGTGGCAAAGCCCAGGCTCCCGTCCTGAGGCAGCACCCCGTTCTGAGGATGACTCCTTGCACCGCCCACCAGCCTAAGCACCCCTCCACCCCGCTGTCTGGGCCCCAGGAGAGGCGAGAATCACCCCAGCATGAGGCCAGAAAGAGCAGAGAGGCCCGGGAGCTGCCCTGGTGCCCGCGCCAGGCCTCCAGCCTCCCAGCCAGGTGGCTTCGCGGGCACCGCTCCCTCCTTCCCTGGCTCCCAGGGCCCCGTGTTCATTGGACCTCTCAGGTGCAGCACCCAGGGGCCCTCAACTCCGGAGGAACCTGACCCAGCAACAACATAGTGTGCCAATCTGCCAACCACAATTTTGTGCACGTGTACACTCGCTGTGTTCGATGGCGGGGGCACAGTGCACGGCACTAGCTCTGACAAGCTGGGAGCAGGGTCTCCATGAGGGCGCTGGAGCCTGCAGGGGGTGGCACGGAGGTCTGGGTGCACTGACTCTGGGGAGGATCTAGTCACGAGGGCAAGACCGAACGCCCTACACCTCACCTCCAGCCCCTTCCACCTAAGACGCACTGCCCAGGGATGATGAAGTTGCTGGGCAAAAAACTGACTGCACTTTGGGACAGGGGCACGCAGCAACTTCTGTTCATTAAAAAGTATTTATTGGGGGGACGCCTGGGTGGCTCAGTTTGTTGGGCGGCTGCCTTCGGCTCAGGTCATGATCCCAGCGTCCTGGGATCGAGTCCCGCATCGGGCTCCTTGCTCTGCGGGGAGCCTGCTTCTCCCTCTGCCTCTGCCTACCACTCTGTCTGCCTGTGCTCACGCTCTCTCTCTCTCTCTAACAAATAAATAAATAAAATCTTAAAAAAAAAAAGTATTTATTGGGGCACCTGGGTGGCTCAGTGGGTTAAGCCTCTGCCTTCGGCTCAGGTCATGATCTCAGGGTTCTGGGATTGAGCCCCGCATCGGGCTCTCTGCTCAGCAGGGAGCCTGTTCCTCCTCTCTCTCTCTCTGCGTGCCTCTCTGCCTACCTGTGATCTCTCTCTGCCAAACAAATAAATAAAATCTTAAAAAAAAAAAGTATTTATAAGTCTTCTTCATTAGGCCCCTAAAGGAGGCCGAACGACACTAGGAGCCCAGTTTTCCAATGTTACTGCGATGGACCCAGACGATTCTGGTTAAAAAGGAATTGACATTAAATAGCAAGACTGATAATGCAATGGTAACGGGTCAGAGAGATGGTGCAAATCAACAGAAGTCCTTCCTTCCCCTCAAACTCTTCCAAAAAAGCATCTTTCCCCACTTCCTTTGAAAGTTAATTAGCAAATGAAATACTGACTGACATTAAAAGCTCCCTCACCCAGGCACAGCAAGGAGGGCAGAAGAAAACAATAGCATCTGATCAGCTCACAAGTCCAATGTCCAAAGTAAATACATGGTCCAGCACCTGATAAAGGTGAGAGGGTACTGTGGGCTCCCCCCAAATCACACTAAAATAACACACTTGCTCTACTGGCCTGATATATGAACTCACCTGTCAAGTAATGGCTGCTTAATTTAAAAAAAAAAAAAAAAAAGAAGACCAAGATGAGGTCCAGGCCAGACAGAGAAGACAGGAGAGAGGAGTGCACAGTTAAGCAAAGAGGAACAGCACTCAGGGAGGGAAGGGAAGAGCAGGGGTGCGCTGCCAGGCCTTTCTGCCCTGGACACAGAAGGCTCCCTCACAGAGGCCAGGCAACGGTCCCCCTGTGAGTCAGGACCCACAGCCCAGGCACAGCATCCGTGTGCGGAGAAAAGTTACCACAAGGAATAAAGATGGTTCATGTACTCGAGCCATTGGCCTACCTTCCTTTGGGAATTTTTTTCTTCTTTGAAAGGAAGAGATGCAAAAATAATTGATTTGTTTTAAAATCAGGAGACTGACATGAAACTAGCAACACAAACTTATGATGAAAGGAGGCAGGCAGGAGGGCGTGCCCTGCTGGCATCAGGCTGGCGGGTGGGCGGGAATGGGACACAGCACCTCCGAGCCAGGAGTGAGCAGGAACTGGCAAGGCAGCAGCAGCCCCTCACAGAGGGACCCAAGAGGCCCAATATGAAGTCACCAACTTGAAAGCGCGGCCAGAGCAGCACAGAAGGAATGCCGCTATTCCCACCATCAAAGCTTCTTCGTTTCATAAAAGGATGTGCTTTACAGACTTGTTTCCATGGAGAAGTAGCCTCACGATATCTTAAGTGGTACTTAAAGCCAAACGTGTGAATCCCCCCAGAAGCCCTTTGGGGAAAGCAAGGCAGCTCGGCACACGTGTATGCAAGCTCCCTGGGGCACCCGTGTGGCTTCAGGGAGTCAGCGAGGGAAAGTTCCAGAGGCATAGCTCAGGCCCAACTGCACTTCCTGGAGGCGGCCAAGGGGTGGTGGCAGAGGTTGGTGAAGTGCAGAGGGCCCACTACCTCCGGGCAGACAGCCCAGGGGGCAGGTGCTAGTGGTAAGTAAATAACCGCTTCCCATGGGGCTTTTCCTATAAACAGGGAAGTAGGATGTGGGAAGGAGCCCCAGTCTGCTGGCCCGGCTGGCCGTCTTTCAAGAGGAGCTGCTCCTGCCTCCAGCGGCCCCGTGCAAACAGAAACGCCAGTGGGACGGCTTGGGACGAGGCAAGGCCAGGCGGGCACCATCAGGCACAGCCTCTCTCCACGCCAGAGAGCAGAGCAGAAACCTGAGTGGGCCTGCTCCCGAGAGCTGGGGGGCTGGCAATGTCCAGGCCACAGCGACTCTTCCTGGAGCAGAGGATGGACATTGTGGACAACAGGTCTCAGGCCCTGAAGCAGGTGAGGGCGATGGGGTGTGCCAACCTTGGTTCACTAAAAAAGCTGATCCCAGAGCCCTGCCCCCAGAGACAATGGTTGCAAAGGTCTGGAATGGGTCCCGGGAACCTACATTTCTGAATCACCACCAGCACTTCTGAGGCAGGTAGTTGCAGGGCCATGCTTGGGGCCTGGGGTCGAGTGGGCATGGGGTGGGTAACAGGGTTCTGGGGGAGGCAGTGGGTCTCCAGGGCGGCAGGGAAGGAACGTGTGAAGGCTAAGGTTCACTTCTGTGCATCAAGAGACAAAACTACATGAGAGAGAGGGAGGGCTGCCTCCGTGTGTGCCGCCCCCACCCACCCCGGGGCTCCCCACCATGGGACAATCGGTTCTTCTGAGATAGCCTGACCGAGCCTCATAAGACCATAACCACGGCCATGCTTTTGGAGGGTCTCTGACTGGTCATGATACCTTACGTGTAGCTATTTTTCCAATTAGCGGGAAGCATTCTCCCTTTGAACATATAAAATGCCCAAGTGCCTGGGTGCTAGTCTCAGTGTGTTGATGGGTCTTGATCCTTGGCCCTTCGGCTCTGGCTCCTGGCCAGTGGATTTAAATGTGTGCATTCTGGCCAAACCTCCCTCTGATGCATGGTGCCCTGCTCTCTGGGTGTAAACAGCAAGTTTGGGACATCAGGCCCAGATGATTACTGTTATCATCCTATTGTCTGTGCATGTAGCTGCAAAGGTGAATCACACCCAAAAGGAATACATTATTGAAAGAAAAAAGATGCCTTGTCACCTCAGAACAATGCCCAAACAACGTTGCCTGCTGGGTGCAGGATGCGGGATGCAGGGAGGTGGGCCTCGGCCTGGGCTCACACTGCTGGCTGGAGCACCAGGCCCCCAGGCTTGCCACACTGGTCCTGAAGCTGGCATTCAGGTCTACTGACCAGTGCAGGAAGCAATGGGTCAGTGGGAAGGGCTTGCCATATAGCACTTACCCCATTTTGTTTGAGGGGAAAACATACACTTCACCGTCGGCTGCCATCCCTGCAATCCCCACATGAGCAGTGTTTCCTTCGGGGAAGGAAGGTAGCTCACACCAGATCTCTGCTTCCTTCAGAGCCTTCTCTATCAGGTGGCGGGCCGGGGGGTCTGGCGCCAGCCTTGCACCAGCTCTGGGAAGGCACGCAGTCAAGGGCACGTACAATGACGATGAGGGGAGAGACTCTCCCCAGCTAACTCTGGAAAAAGCAACCTGAAAAACTTTGTGTTCATTTCTTGGATTTCTCATTGAGAAATGTCATTCCCTCTCTAAAAAACCAGACCACAGGGTTTGCATGGGGGAAGCCACACTCCTGGGCCACCTCTGGTCTCATTCGGTGCACATCAGGTCTCCTTCCTGCTTTTACAGTGGCATGTTCCTGTGACATGTAAAATGGCTACCTCTCTCTTTCTGGGCCAGATTATTGTTAACTATCATATCCAAGATAGTTTGTTGCCTTACGGAGCTCCTTAGGTCAATTACACCCAAAAGGAATACATTAACCAAAAAGAAAAATGTTGATGAGAACAAAATGGTGACAAAAATAATGTATCTATTTTAAAAGAGTCTCCGGTCTTCCCTTAGAACTGGAACTCCTCCTTCCCGTTTGAGTCTTCAAACGGATGGCGTTCAGGCTGGCGCTTCTCTCCGACGTCTTGCCCACCGGGGTCGGTTCTCCCCCAGTGCGGTCAGTCCTCCCCCACTGCAGACCCCTCAGCAGGGCTCTCCTGCACAGCTAATGCGTTCTGCCCACAAAACCGCCCCACAGCTGGTCCAGGTGCCACAGGTGTCCATGCCTCTGAGGTCACGAGGTTTTGTCGGCCAGTCTGGACACACCCAACTGAGTCCTCACGAAGTTTATCAGCTTGGTCTCTGTGAGGAACGCCGTCCCAAGAGTCAGTCCCAGACAGAAGGCCCCCACAGCAATGTGTGCCAGCCTGGCTGGCCAGCCCTGCTCACAGCAGAGGAACACCTGCAGAGAGATACCACCGTCACCGCTCGGGCCCCTCCACCTGGACATCGGGGGCAAGCTGGGGGAGCGGAGGCCCAGCCACTCCAGCTTGGAGTCAGATAAAAGGTGTGATGGCTGCATACCGAGGGGCTAACTCTGTTCCCACTAGTGACTCAGTTTGGCCACATCTATCAAGACATGCTGTCTTTGAGGCTTGGGGAAGGGGGAAGAGGAGGCAGCTACTTGCCCAGCTGGTCCAGGAAGAGCAGAGCCAGGGAACAATGGGCAGACTGCACAAGTATGGGGTGGGGGGCCTGCAGGGGGTCTCACCTCAGAAACACCGGTAATCCCACCACTGAGGGCGAATGCCCCGAGGAGGGCTGGTGACAGGTACAGGCCCGCCAGAGGCCTATGGCGGCTCCTTCCATAGTAGCGGCGGATGAACCAAAGGCTCTGTGTGATGCGAACGCCCATGTTAAAGCAGTTGGCCAAGATGAAGCCCACACTGCCGCACCATCGGGTCAGGAGATAGGATAACCCCAGGAATGAAGACGAGAGGGCCAGCATGGTGAAATTGTACCTGGGGAGAGGAAGAGCGGCAAAGCGGGGGAGTGGGTGCCTTGTCCCGAAAAAGCCTGCTCCAAAACGAGCGGCCATGACCATGGAATCTCAGAGAGCACCTCTGAGCAGCAGTAACCCAGCTGATTTTCTTAGCTGTGAACACTGTATGGAGAAGAGTGAGGAAATGAATGACTCAAGGTATTATGGTTTTTAAGGATAACTGGTTAGTTTAAGTGACACTTTGTGATCCAAACACATAAAAATCCTGTTCAGCCCAAGTATTGAATGTGAGGCACAAGAATATGACACGGATAATAATTATACGTGAACACAAACTCTGTGACAGCCCGTCAGGAACACAGGCCTACACTGATGAGTGAACACACGTGGCCCTTGCCCTGTGAGGTCTGGCTGCATTTTAGAGACAAGGAAACCAGGCACAAGGAGGCTGGGCAATTTGCCTAAGGAGTGACCTGACTCTGGTCCCTCAACTTAGGGAAATGCACACCATTTCCCTTGGGGAATGGAGAAACCCTGTAACCTTGGCCTGTGGCGCTCACTTAAAGTAAGTTACCCGCCTTCAAAATGACATGCACTTAGGGAGTAAGGCCAGAACCATGACAGTGACCCTCAGACTCTTACACATCTTTCCCCTGTCCAGAGCTCTCTGGATTCCTCACTGGATAGATTACACTACCCTTCCACTTAGTTAGCTTAGTTACCTTCAGTCCTCACCAAGGGAAACTGAGTCTCAGCAAAGACGAAACAGCTGCTGTAGTCTTCCAAGAGGCTTGTGGTATAGCCATGCACAAAATTTTCCAGCATCTGGTTTCTGCTTAGTGAGCAGCAGGCAATTCTAAGTACACAGTTGTTGAGGGAAGCAAACTGTTAGGTCCTCCAGCCCTGTCTGCTAGGTTAGGGAGGCCACTCAGGTTCCGCACATGAGGGGTGGTAAGAAAGCCACGTGTCTGCTGAATGCCCAGGTATTGGTCCTTGGGCTGACGAAGCCCAAGGTGCTATGGAGATATACTTTATCAGAGGGGGTGATACTACAACAACTACTACTACTACTATTACTACTACTACTAACACACGCGTGCGCGCGCACGCGTGCACACACGCACACACACACACGCACACACACACACACACACTATCCCCCAACAGGGGAGGTGTGCTTTTCCCTAACTACTGATCAATGATCAGAACAGCCAACTTCATAACAAGCCACTGAGGGTGGGGGCCATCCCAGATGGGTTAGTTATCTGACCTCTTTTCCAAAAAAGAGCAGAGATGTATGGTCTTTTTCCCCCAGAAACCATCTCAAATCCTTGGAGTGGGGACTATAGGTGCACAAACTTTCAAAGTCATCCTCACCCAGCTCCAAGTAAAATGTCAGTAATGAATGAAATCGGTAGTTAATTTATGCTAATTCAAAAGTGTGGCTTCTTTGGTGTAGCCATTTGGGAAGAGCTGATAATGGGGTCCACTGTTTTTCACTAGAATAGGACTCTGCAGCTGTGGAACTTTCCAGAACTCACAAATCTAGAGCCTTAAAAGCATAATCCACTTCAGGAAAAAAAGAAATTTAAAGATGCAATTAAAATACCACTTTTTTTAAATTGAATAAACCTGTTGCAAGAGGGTTCTCTTACAAATGAAAATAAATAAAGGTAAGCAAAATTGCCTTGATCTCCACAGTACCACTCAAGTTCACATAAAAGGCAGAGGTTCCTGGTTCTATCCCACAACTCCATGGGATCTGTAGAATACTGAATTTCATACAAAATAGTCAGTAATGATATTTATACTGGTGTATATTAAAACTGATGGAAACTGAACATGAGGTAAAGGAGATGAATTTACCTTGAGATTTGTAAGCTAGCAACCAGTATTAGGATTGAGATTGGTGGCCATCAGATAACCTTTTAAGTGTGAAGATAAAAAGTTAAAGTTGGCTTTGATCAGAATTTTAAATGCTTTATCTGTGGTGTCTGTGATCATTATGAATCCACAAGCCACCTTGTGGAAAAAATATGGTTGGCTTTACTTAAAAGTACACCATTGCTCATTCCAAGTCTTAAGTCATCTTGGGTGAACTCACCTTATCCATTCCTACAGGCTACCGAGAAAAATAATGTAGTTGGTGTCAATACCAGTTTATAGTTTCAGATCTCACCTTAGGTGTTGTCTACAGTCACTTTTCTCATTGTTGCTCAACCCCTCAAAATCCTTACCATTCCACCATAAACTTGCTGGCCTGTCAACGGCGCCCATCTTGATGTCAAGCAAAGCACCACACTGTGTTTCTATCTATCTTCAGTACACAAGGTTTCTGTTTCCCAGGGTGAATCTGAGTGTGGGAAACACAAAAGAGGAACTGCCCCAATTCTAAGTTTGCTGACCCAACCCGCAGTTCGATTTCAAAATCTAATTGCCGGTTTCCTTGAACCAGTTTTTGTATTTTTTTCCAGGGGTCTTAAGCTCAGTTAAATGATTTCCAGAAAACACAGCAGGCTCAAAACTTCTTGAGACCTAAATTCCTTTCCACTCAGAAAGAGATCCTAAACCATATATATATTGTGTGTATAGACTGTTTACCTAAAGGAATAAATGCTTATTAAACTAAAAAAAAAAAAAAAAGCCACTTTTAAAATCAGTGCAAAATTAGTGACAATAATGACTATTTTTTAAGGTTCAGTTAACATAAACAGTCAGTTATTATTTATTTATAAAACAGTCAACGCTTAGTTTTTCCATGGCCCCAAGAAGATACTGGGATTAAAATCAGGCTTATCAAGGATGTTGACCATGGCAGCAACCAAAGCGCCCCCCAGTGGGTGCTGGCTGAACACATCAAGACCCGCCATCCATCAGTGTAGCCTCGGCAGCCACGGAAGGGATGGCGCCAGCCTCTCATTGCCAAAGTGAGAAGACCGTGCTCACCCTTCACTTCTTGAGTTACGGAGTCCAGCTCCAAGGTGGGCATTCACGGGCCAGCAAATCAGACAGTCTTGGGCTTTTGCATCACTGACCTCTGTGCCTGGCAGACTCTGCTTGGTCATCCAGCCTCAGCCCAAATGCCATCTTCCCAGAGGGGCCTCCCAACCTAAAAGAGCCCCCACTCTCACTGCATAACCTTGTTTTAGTTATCCATACGGTGCAATATTTCCTTATTTATTTACTTGTTTGCTGTCTGCCTCCCCGACATCAGCTCCAGGAGAGCAGGGATCTCGTCTGTCTTTTTACTGCTATATTCCTGGGACTTAAAATGAGGCCCGGTAGAGTAGAGGCTCAAAAAGCACTTGTCAAACGAACAAAAGAAACTGATACAGACACCCTTAACAAAACAGAACAAAATTCTTCAATGGGGCGGGTTGAAAAACCCGTCAGTCATATTCGATATATATTATGCAGTTATTAACAAAAAAGCAACTTGGAATTCGAAGGATGTCCTAATATTTCACATCCAATCAAATGCCCTATTTTTATTTAGAAAAACACGGATTGACCTGAAGTTAAGTAAAAGCCCATGATTTTATCAATATGGTATTTTTTTTCAATTCAGAATCTGAAATGTCAATCAATGATGGCATTTAATGAAGCCACCCAATCCCACCATAAAAATCCTTACTAAAGTTTGGTAGTCTGGTAGTTTGGTAGTCTGGTTAAATTCACAGAGATGAAAAAATGCTGGGGTTTGTGACGAGCCCAGGTGCCATGTGCTCAGACCACAGCTGGGGGCTGGGCCAGGGGCCCAGACAGGACCTAGGTTGCTATGGTTATACACATAGGAAGACCATGTTTAAAGTCACATTTAACTCTTTGGGGAAGTGCGTTACTGCAGATGAAAAGTGCATTAGAAGGCGCTCTGGGGGGGCGCCTGGGTGGCTCAGTGGTTAAAACATCTGCCTTCTGCTCAGGTCATGATCTCAGGGTCCTGGGATGGAGTCCCGCATCGGGCTCTCTGCTCAGCAGGGAGCCTGCCTCCTCCTCCTCTCTCTCTCTGCCTGCCTCTCTGCCTACTTGTAATCTGTCTGTCAAATAAATTAAAAAAAAAAAAAAATTTTAAAAAAAAAAAAAAAAAGAAGGCGCTCTGGGTCTGTCTTTTCTCTATGTTAACTACTCATATCATGAAAATAATTTTCCAGATGTTTATGTATCATCAAAATCCTATTACAGCTAACTTAAAAAGTTGTTTCTTTTGGTTCAATGCTATGTAAGAGGAAAGAAAGCAACTAGCCACTGTCTTTATTCCCTCATGATTTGATTGTAAGATCCATTTTTAACATTTTAAGCAGGCTTAATGCTGACTCTCCCCCTCCACACTAACACTGAAATTATTACCACAAAATTCCCTTAGAAGAGATAGATTCCTAGTCCAGAGCTCTTTCCACCGGGGCTCAGTGTCTCCTTTAGTATATTTCACATTGTATCTAAAAATTTTCTCATGTTTGAAGCACGTTTTAAATAAAAACACATTATCTCAAAATCAAACTTAAATCGGCCTTTTCATCCATGAAAAAAAATAAGGGGTGGGGAGGATGGCCTCAAATTAGTTTGCCAGCTATATATTTAACTCTCTGACGTAAAAACCCTATCTGGACAAATATTTGAAAACTATGGGCTGGGAGCTAAAAGTGGGCAGGGAAATCAACTGACTCAGGGAATGAGTCATGACATGGCAGTCTGAAAAATGAAATAAAACGGAAGTAAAATCCATCAGTGCATCCTGCACGTAACTGGGGCATTACTGCTTTGTGAAAGCTCCACTCAGTCATGCCCACCGGCCTATGTAGAGAGTCACAGGGCTCCGAGAGGTTTTACTGATAAGCTGGTCTGGGCCCGAGGTTTCTAAGGCCCTATCATCGGAAATCTCCTGGGGCTGTGATGACAGGTGATGACAGGTTCCTTGGCCCAAGCCCCTCAGTGCTAGTACAGTTGGTCTAGCCACTCAAGGCCTTACAGAGACAGCACGAAAGCCCCCAGGAGACCCAGGCGTCAGGGGGCAAAGGGATAACAAGGACCGTGTGCCCGATTCCCTCTAGCCACCCCTCTGCTGTCTTTGCCTTCTCTTCCTCTCCTTTTCCCGTCAATTCTATCCTTCTCCTCAACCTCATCTGCCAGCGGCGGAGTATCCATGCCACTTTTGGCGTTTGGGACACGCCCTGGGTGTGCGTCGGAAGCTCTAAGCCAGTTCCCGCAGAATCCCTGAGGGGGATGCTGGTCTGCAAGTGGCTAGGAGATGGGGTGGAGGAAGGGCGGACAGGGATCTGCACGTCTAACAAGCTCCACAGGGGACCGTGACAGGCACACAAGCAGCGTCAGGCACCACTGTCTGACGTACCAGGGCAGAGGTCCTGATCTGGGGTCAACGGATAGGAAAAAATGGTGGCAAAATGTGTATGTGCACTTGGGCCTTTCTTGGAGGAGAGACGACATAGATGTCTGAGCTTCTCCAGAGCCTAGGAGAGTCTCGGGGATAGGATGCTGTATCTTGAAGAAGATCCATGATAACCCACTGAGGCGCTGGGCATGGAGGCAGAGGAGGGGAGCTTGTCTTGTGCCTGTCGCTGCAAACCTAGGCTAACACAGCCCTTCAGGGCCCAGGTTTCCTCCCTCCTCCGAAGGGAGTTGTGAAGGGCAGCTGCCGCCCCAGTCCTGCATGGGGAGAACTCGCCGCATGGCTCCCGAGCCAGCACTGGCCACCCAGCAACGGCGGGGAGCGCTACCTCTACAAGGCTTTCTAGGAACGCATGTTCAGGATGAAAAGAAAGAAGACGGGCAAGTTACTTCAGTTTGGCCCAAGGCCGTGATTAAAGGCAGGTCTTTCTGGGTACCTACCTGTCGACCTCCTCTTTGCTCATGGCAGCAAATGTGAAACACTCGGTCACTCCGTTGATGGCAAGCAGGAGGACATAGAGACAGTAGGAACGCAGCAAAATAGGACCTATAAGGAAACAACCCACTGAGACTCTAGAGTCTCTCTAGACTCTAGAGCCCAGACAGGAGGTCTGCATGTACCAGAACTGGGTCAGGATCCCGGCTGGTGTCTTCAATAGGCAGACACACACTTGAGCCTGTGGTCTTAATCCTGGAAGGACTTCTAGTACTCTATGGCACTGATTAAAATAAACAGTTGAAAAAGAAAGGGCAATTATAGGGGAGGGTATGTGATATGGAGTGTGCTGTGAAATGTGTAAGCCTGATGATTCACAGACCTGTACCCCTGGGGCAAATAATACATGTTAATAAAAATAATAATTAAAAAAAACAATGAAAGGGCAATTAAGAATAAACCTCCAGGGGGGCCTGGGTGGCTCAGTCAGCTTAGTGTCCGACTCTTGGTTTCGGCTCAGGTCATGGTCTTGGGGTCCTGGGACTGAGTCCCATATTGGGATCCCTGCTCAGCATGGAAGCAGCTTGTCTCTCTTCCTCCCCCTGCTGTGTGCACTCTCTCTCTCAAATAAATAAATAAAATCTTTAAAAAAAAAAAAAAAAAAAAAAAGGAATAGGTCTACAAAGGTCTCGCTTAACAAAATGTTATCTGCCCAGGAAGCAAATCTTCTTGCTTCTTAAACTAGCATGAAGAGGTCTGGTGGTTTGAGCACTCAAGGGTCCTGCATAGCAAGAGAATTTGGCTAAAGGGGTCCTGAAGACAAGACCATGGGGAGAAGCCCAGGACTTGGGAGCAGCAAAACACTAGAGACAGAACACACCTACAAATCTGCAGAGAAAATCAGAATAACCATGACATTTTCTTCTAAAACATGGTGATGCAGACCTATAGCTGATGAAAAAATCTGCTAACAAAAGACTGGGAGCCTTAAAAATGGAATGGGTCGGGGTGCCTGGGTGGCTCAGTGGGTTAAAGCCTCTGCCTTTGGCTCAGGTCATGATCTCAGGGTGCTGGGATCGAGCCCCATATCAGGCTCTCTGCTCAGCGGGGAGCCTGCTTCCCCCTCTCTCTCTCTGCCTGCCTCTCTGTCTACTTGTGATCTCTGCCTGTAAATAAATAAATAAAATCTTTAAAAAAAAAAAAATAAAATGGAATGGGTCCTCTCTTTTGGGAGGGCCATTACCAAGAGGCAGCCAAGCAACTTCTAACAAAACAGCCTAGGACCCAGCAATCCCACTCCTAAATATACAACCAACAAAAATAAATGTACATGTTCACATAAGCACTTGTACAAAAATGTCCATAGAAGCTTTACCTATAATAGTCCAAAATGACCATCAATAAGAGAAAGAATAAATAAACTGTGGGCATCCATATAAAGAAATACCTTTCAGAGAAGGAATCCAAGAGGAAAAAAGTACTGATCCATGCAAAAATATGGATGAATCCCCAAAAATATATCTTGAGAGAAAGAAGCCAAACATCAAAGTGTCCATGGTGTATGATTTCACTGGGACAAGGATCTGGGACAAGGAAGTCCCTTTTAAAAGCAATACTAATCTGGGGTGCCTGGGTGGCTCAGTCGGTTAAGCGTCTGACTCTTGGTTTTGGCTCAGGTTATGATCTTGGGGTCATGGGATCAAGCCCCATGACGGGCTCTGCGCTGAGCATGGAGTCTGCTTCTCCGTCTGCCCCTCCCCCTGCTCAGGCTCTCTCTCTCGCTCAAGTGAAAAAAATTATAGAAGCAGTACTATTCTATGGTGATAGAAATCAGAAGAGTGGTTGCCTCTGAGATGGAGGATAGGCAGTTGACTGGAAAGAGTCCTGAAAGAGCTTTCTTGGGTAAAGGAAAGGTTGCAGATCTTAACCAGGATGTTGGCCCCCACTGATGTAGCGTCCAGGTCCCACACATGGAGATGACAGCACGGGGGATAGGGGCTCAAAGAGGCCAGTTCAGGTCATAGGTAAGTCCACTTCCCAGGTGAGGACAAAGACCAATACACAACTGGGACAACTGAGGACAGCAGTGTTGCAAGTTTCACTTTCACAAAACTCAGGTTGGGGCACCTGGTGGCTCAGTTGGTTAAGCAGCTGCCTTTAGCTTGGGTCATGATTCCAGGGTCCTGGGATTGAGCCCCGCATCGGGCTCCCTGCTCAGTGGAGAGCCTGCTTCTCTCTCTCCCTCTCCCTGCCGCTCTGCTTGTGTTCTCTCTCTACCAAATAAATATATAAAATCTTTAAAAAAAAAAAAAACAAAAACTCAGGTGATTCGGTTGAGCCACAAAAGTTGCCATTCTTTTCTTATTAAATTCAGGCTAGAGACAGTCAAGTTTTGTGGGTTTTTTTTTTTTTTTTTAAAGATTCTATTTATTTATTTAGGGAAAGAGGGAGCACACGAGACAGGGGAAGGAAGAGGGAGAGGGAAAGAATCTCAAGAAGACCCAATGCTGAGTGCAGAGCCCCATGCGGGGCTCAATCCCACCACCCCGAGATCATGACTTGAGCCAAAATCAAGAGTCAGAGGCTTCATTGATTGAGCCCCCGAGGTGCCCCAAGCTGTGTGGAGTATTTAGGTGAATGAAGACTAGCAGGGGAGAGCACCAGCGTTCATCTTTTCCAGCACAGGAAAGATGTTTGGATCCACAGCACTAGTCTGAGGAGTTAGGAACAGGGCAAGGAGATGCAGGGTGGCATGGAGATGAGGGAAGAAAGCCAGCAGGGGCCCAGAGGGGACGGACTACCAGGAGCCACTGTGGGTTACAGAGAGCCCGAAGTTTGGTCAAAGTGTGAGGCAGCTACAACAAGGAGACAGATGCTAGAAGACCCTGTTGGGACAGTGACAATGATAGAGCCCTGGGCCAGAGAGGACAGTGGTCCTGGCTCACCAGACAGCACATTCTTTCCAGAGGCTGAGAAACCAGACCATTCTTAAGACTTTCCTCTTTCAGAAGACAATACCAAGAGAATATCTTTTTGAATCTAAAATTCTTCTTCTTCTTACAGTGCTGTATTAGTTTCAGGTGTACAATACAGTGATTCAACAACTCTATACATTACTCACTGCTCGTTGTGTTGAGTCTAAAATTATTAATGGCTCTGACATAAGCCATTAGAAACAGAATTTACGACCTTAAAAATCAACTACCACTGACCCTTTTAACTGGTAACTCTTACTCCCAATGCTGAAAACTGGCACCAGCCTCTCACTTGCACCAAAGGCCCACACGGGCACAGCAGTCTGCTTCTAGACCTTCTAGACTAAGTACTCCACCAGGTGAACCACTGTGCTGATGGGACAGCCTTCTCCGCATGACCATGTCCTGTGACTGCGTGACAATCAAGGCTGTTCCTTGGGGAATCACCTTTCTGGAGAGGCTGTGCGTCTGCAAAAACGGTTGAGTGCCCAGTGTCTGCACGCGACTTACTAATGGCTTCCTGATGAGCCTCCCTGCCTGCCTGATGGAAACGCAGGTCTCACAGCACGAGCCCCAGACAGCTGCAACCACATCATGGTTTCATAACAGGTGTTTCTACAAACTGAAAGACCTTTGCTCTTGGGTAGAAACTTGGTCCTTCGTCCCCTAATACCAAAGTCTGGGCCCATTATGGCAGAGACCAAAACAGGTCAGCAAACTTGTAAAATGACATTTGAAAAAGGCCTTTATGTTGAGACAGAGCAGCAGAAAGAAGTCTTCAGAGTTCTTGTCTAGTGACACGAGGAACTGAAAGCATTTTTGCTGAACCCAAGATGAAACGGACTGCAAATGGACTGCCAGCCTATGGCCCAGCACATTTTGAAACTGGTAAAGTCCCCAGGGCCTAGCAAGTGCCATGAGAAACTCAGTGGCATGGGTACCAGGTGCTTCTAAGTTAGATACATTCCATACTTTTGTCTTCAAAAACCAAGAGTCACTGGATTAAATATCCCTTTTTGCTTGCTGAGATCCATTTTATTCTCTGCAAATGGCTCTGAGTTACCCTTCAGAGGCTCATGCATCAGGCTGGGAGATTTATGTGGCATTTACTACCTTCAGACATGTTTAATATCAAGCGGAGACTCATTAGAGCCTGCTCTCTGCCTTCTTCCCTCACTCCAGAGGGTGCACAGGGAAGTACCCAGCAAAACACATTTTAGGCCTGGGAGGAAAGCCAAGGATTCATAATGACTTCTCCAAGTGAGGTTGGGGGACTGACGGCCCAAACAGACAGTGCTAAAGCCCCGGACGGCACTGAGCTGTTTCTGACCTCATCTGAGGGCAACCGTCTCAGAGGCCCAGGCACAGACACCGACAGACACCAACCTGTATGCACCCAAGTTTTTGAATTTCGTAAGACTCTTTCCTGTTTGCACAAAAGAACAAATCTGGCAAAACTCTTGTGCATACCTGATCCAGAGCTAAGCATGGCCCCTCCATAGATATCCAAAGCCAGCTGAGAATAGGCAAAGCCAAAAATGGTGATGGTCAGGCCAGTCAGCAGGGCCAGCTTGAGCAGCGACTCCAAAACCGCGGCGGCCACAGCAACGTCCTCCTGGGGCGGAGGGGGGAGAAGGAAGGAAGTTGGATGAATCATGAGCTAAAGACAAACTTCACATTTGTCCTTCTCTCTCTACTGTCTCACAGATCACTCTTTCAACCGCTGAGAGGCAACCCTGCTTCTCTGCAGCCTGTGTGTGTTTTCATGTCAATTAGCACGAAGGAAATGAAGGGGAAAAGCCAATCTGTTCCTCCTTAGGTAGTGCGGGAGAGGTGTGGTTTTTAGCTCATTTGGGATACGTTATTTCAAAGGTTGCTTAGGAAATGTTCACTTTCATCTCCGATATTTATTCTTAAATAGAGAGCAAGTTTTTACGTTGCTAGATGGCTCGCTTCGTCAGAGTGCTTCTCCTGACAAACGTTTCCAAATCCTGACGTTCTTGTCGAAGTATGCTGAGGAAAATACTCCTAAATCAACCGAGAACCAGATTAGTTTGTTTCCAGACATTGTGCATAAATTGTATTTTGCAAAGTGTCTTCTAAGACATGTAAGAGGCCAACTTCGCTTCCTTTTAATTCTCAGATAAGTCAGACATTTTCAACGGTTTCAGAAAAGGGAAGTTTCTACAACCAGATACGCCTGGATTAAAATCTCTTCTGCATTTGCCAATCAGAGTAGGTAGGTTCTCACGGTCAGAGTGCAGTGTGGGCACTTCATAGTCTTTAAGAAGCTTAACCAACTGGTGTGGTGAGCGAAATGAAATGAGCATGTCCTCTCTTCCCCACGCTGTATATGAGCCTTGCTCCAGCCCTGGCGTCCTTCAGCTCATGCTTGGATCTTGAGAATCTGAGGATGGAGGAGGCAATCTCAATCTTCCAGCTAAGCCTAGACCATGGAAAGGGGGGTCTGTGCCACACTGGGAACAGCTGCAGAGAGTTCTGGATCAAGAATGAGGTCACAGACAAGGAGTAAGGGTAAGAAGGAAAGGGCCAGGCAGGGCAAAGGGAGGAGGCTGTGAAAGAAGTGAGCTCAGAGTCCCGCCATCATTCCATTCAGATGGAAGAATGAGACCTAGAAGGAAATTCCAAACAGAGGGAAACTGACTGCTCTACATTTCTGTCTGTTTATCCCGCAACTGGGGAATTCACCTGAGAGATAGTGACATTAGAACCAAGACTACCTGCTTCTGAAGTGTGGCATCCTTTCCTCTCTCCAGCACCTTAGCAAAGAATATGTAAAAACTCTCCTCTATTGGCTGGAAAATTAACCTGGCCACTAGAGAGCCAAGATTATTCACTATGTCATATACACCTAGAAGACAAAAAGGAAGAAACAACAATCCTTCTGGTTTTTCTATTTGAATTTCACAGCACCATTAACATTTTTTTCTGACTTAATTTTTTTAATTAAGCTGTTTGAGATAATTATAGATTCACAGAGATAATTATAGATTCACATGAAGTTTGAAAACATAACAGATCTATTACCCAGTTTCCTGAACAGTAACATCTTGTGACAGTATTGGCCAATATCACAGCTAGGGTACTGACACTGATACGGTCAAATACAGAACATTCCCGTCACTGGCCCCTCTCTATAAAAATCATTAATGCTGGGGCGCCTGGGTGGCTCAGTGGGTTAAGCCTCTGCCTTCAGCTTGGGTCATGATCCCGGGGTCCTGGGATCGAGCCCCGCATCAGGCTCTCTGCTTGGCGGGGAGCCTGCTTCCCTTACTCTCTCTTTGTCTGCCTCTCTGCCTACTTATGATCTCTGTCTGTCAAATAAATAAATAAAATCTTTAAAAAAAAATCATTAATGCCAGGCACCTGGGTGTCTCAGTCAGTTGGGCATCCAACTCTTGGTTTCGGCTCAGGTCACGATCTCAGGGTCCGGGGACCCAGCCCTGCATCAGGCTCTGCACTCAGCACTCTGCCTCCCCTCTGCTTGTGTCTCTCTCAAATAAATACATAAAATCCTTAATAAATAAATAAATAAGAAAATATCAAGACCTATCTAGCTGCACAAACACAGGGCAGATCTGTGATTGTGATAATGAAGCTCCCTTTTCCCTTAGCACCCCAACCCTGCAACGGGCACCAGAGCTCTGCAGAAACCAGGGGACCTCTAAAGAGGACCTGCCACCCGAGTCACACGAGAGCGGGTAGTCAGTACACTGTAGACATCTGCAGACACCTACAATTTTCAATCTTCAGGCATCATTTTATTACGGTCTCCATTTTTTATCATCATCAGGCTTATTTTTCATTAAATGAGTCAAACTGCTGGGAAAAATATTAGAAAGTATCTACTAATGGTATTCACTACAGAATTTTCATCTTACCCTGATCGCCAAAATTTAACACGTTCAAAAACGTCATTATGTATCGCTCGCCTACAAACAGAGAAGTAAAATAATTAGCATTTTAAGAGGACGTAATATTCTTGTTTCCTTTTTTCTTATTGTCTAGCAACTCTCCAGCTGGCAGATACTCTCAAAGGAGAAAAATTATATAATCAATTGAAAATATCTTCCTTGTCCTAATGTTGATTTCAAATAATCTCAAAATAGTAACAACTGGGAAAGTGGTGGGGCATTTACTGACAGCAAATATCCAAACCAGTTAAATTAAAAACGAAACAAAGTCAATAAAACTAGTCTAATAACTTAAAAAGCGGGGAGGGGGGAGATTACAAAAATGTTAATAATGAAAATGATTGTTCCAAATTTTAAGTGTAAGTTCTGTGAAATGAGAGGTCCATGTTCATATGCACAAATGTGTCAAGTTGCCTCCCTGGGTGGAGAAAGCTCTATGGAGACTGGAAAGGCTTTGGAGCCCAAGCTCATGATTCAAATATAAGACAGGCTAATGCCTTCAAGGCGAAGACACCAGTCCAGAGCCCCTCCCCCACCTTCCACACATTTTATTATCTGTCAGTGGAAAACACAACCCACTGTGGAGACGGAGCTCTGGAGTGACCACAGCCTTAACGGGCAAATTCTCACCTCCTCACAACCTGCTCAAAAAGGAAAGCAATCTTCAGAGACCAGAAGAAGTGAGGATCTTCTCTTAAGTCTCCCTTCGGTCCCAGCCTCCCTGCACTCTCCCAGCACTGCATCAGTGGCAAGGGCCTCTGCAGGCCCTCTCGGGCATGGCCCACAGTACAGTACTCGCTCTTGTCCACTTCTCTGCACTGCCCTGATCCATCCTCACTGCTAACAGTCCCAGTTTCAGCAATACAGATCTTAAGGCAACCCCTGCTTCCATACCTTTAAATTGCTCTTTGGTGTTTACAAAAAGTCCAGGCTCCTTAATTCTGCATTTGAGGCCTTTTATAAGTTGACCCCAGACTATCTTTTTGGCCTTTCTTCAGCAAACTCATCCCCACCTCCTGGCATTACATTGTCATCCTCTGCTTTACCTGATCAGGTTTTAGCCCCTCCGGGTCTGGAGCCCCTCCTGCTCCCAGCCTCTGTTCTTAGCACTGCTGGCTACCTAGACTGGCTTCTCCGTAGGTATCTCCCTGTGCTCTGGTACAACTGGCCTCTCTTCCCACACTCTGTAAGCTCCCTGGAGGCAGGAAACACATCTCCCTCATTTCTCTGTCCCTGGTCTCCTAGCAGAGCTCCAGGAAATGCAATGGCACTTGAAAGACACTAATGTTTCCAAGTACAGTCCTCACAGCCCTGGTTCATAACTAACCACACAAAAGTCTTCATCTTGAGTGAGAGAATGAGCTCCTTGAGGCTGTGGCCTATAATTCATTCATCTGTGTATTCTCAGCACCTGGCATACAGTGTTCAGGAAATGTGGGGACAGAAGGTAAAAGCATCTATATTTTTGCTATTACAATGAATGATTTCAACTTTTTTTTAGCATTGTAGTTTTTACATAAAAAGAATTTGGGGGTGGGGGGGAAGGGTTCTTGTCCAGTCACTTCCTTACTTTACAGTATGGAGATGGAGATGGTTCCTAACAGCCCTCTGCCAGTCAGGCCAGAGAGGTCCAGCCGCGGGGCGAGTGAGTTATCGGCACCACACTGAGACCTGGCTCACTGACACCTGCTGCCGTCTAGCTACTATGGTCCAGACAGTCAATTTCGGGACATTGTTTGGACTGGGTCCACTCCTCAACTCATTTAAACTGCTCCTAAAACTTTGGAAGGAAAAGAAAGTGCATAAAGCAAATGCCCTTTCCAAATTCCCTCTACTTATTTTCCTGTTCTAACAATATAAACTATCACAATATACAATTTCACTACAGACACCTTTATCAAAAGATACTTGTTGAACACCAACCGTGTGCCAGTTCCAGCAGGGTACTGGAGAGACAGTGGTAAATGGCACATCCTGCTCCCAAGAAACATATAATTAAGGCACCTTCACTCAGTTCTCCAAAGGCTTGTGACCCTTATTTCCCCCAGGGGTCCTGGTTTCCCCCAAAGTTCCACTTTGAAATGGCAATGTTACAGGCTTAGGCTAGAACTAAGCACTCTCAAGGCTCAAGAGCCCTCAGAACCCTCCTGGTCCTATCTCTTAACTCACAGATGGGGCAAGTGAGGCTTAGGGGAGTTCCTTCCCTTTGGAAGCATAATTATTGAAAAATAAAGATAGAGAGGGGGAGAAAAGGAAATAATAAGGTAATAATAATGACGGTTGTATTAGAATGCTAGAATTGTAGGGAACTTTTTTCTATTTTCCAAAAGTTTTATAATGAAGTTATACTATTTTTATAATAAAAAGACAATGTTTGAGGGGCGCCTGGGTGGCTCAATCACTTAAAGGACCGACCCTTGATTTTGGCTCAGCTCCTGCTCTCAGGGACATGAGACTGAGCCCTGCATCTGGCTCTGTGCTCAGGGAGGAGCCTGCTTAAGATTCTCTTTCCCTGCCCTGCAGCTCGTGCACATGTGGCCTCCCCTTTGCTCTCTTAAAAAAAAAAAAAAAAAAGATAATTTTTGCAAAGATTTAAAAATATATTTGGTAATAGATATATGGACATAGACACATGAAATTTATACAGAGAGAAACCACTACCTTTACCCACTTCTAGATGCTTCACATCTCGTTCTTGGAATTAATGCTGGGCACAAATAAACCAATACACATACGTAGAAAAACTAGATGAACTTTCAGCTCCATGTCAGCCCTCCATGTGGAGAGCTCTGTCACTGTTAAACTGGAAAGGCTTAAGATTTTGGAAGTCTGGCCAAACCACCACACAGGTAAATCTTATTTAAGAAAATAAATGAGGGAATCCTGTTCTTAAAAGTGATGTTCAAAAAAAGAAATGTAGGGACGCCTGGGTGGCTTAGTGGGTTAAGCCTCTGCCTTCGGCTCAGGTCAAGATCTCAGGGTCCTGGGATCGAGCCCCACATTGCCCTCTCTGCTCGACAGGGAGCCTGCTTTCCCCTCTCTCTCAGCCTGCCTCTCTGCCTACTTGTGATCCTTCTCTCTCTGTCAAATAAATAAAATAAAATCTTTAAAAAAAAAAAAAAGAAATGTATAAAAAGAATAGGATAATGAGATTATGGATAATTTTCTTTATTTTCCAAATTTTCTCTAATTGATATAAAACTTCATAATACACTTCTTCAAAGATAAAACAGCATTTGAGAATTAGAATTGGATTCAAAGTAAGTTGTTTGGGGCACCTGGGTGGCTCAGTTGGTTAAGCAACTGCCTCTGGCTCAGGTCATGATCCCAGAGTCTCGGGATCAAGTCCCGCATCAGGCTCCCAGCTCCGCAAGGATTCTGCTTCTCCCTCTGACCTTTTCCCCTCTCATGCTCTCTCTCACTTTCTCTCTCTCAAATAAATAAATAAAATCTTAAAAAAGAAAGAAAGAAGAGGCAAGTTGTTCCTCATTACTGTAGGACCCCGTAGAAGTTATACAACAGCACTGTCCCCCACTATCAAACTAAATCAATGTTAGTTTCCCTCTCCCTATTTCAAAAGCTTCCATTTCTGAGATTCCTCTGCCCACAGGGGCTCTAGAAAGTAGGAAGTCTGGGTCTAGGTAATCTGCAGTTTTGTGGAATCCCCTCCCTTATACTATGGTGTCCTGACTGATTAGAGTGACTTTTACTTACCTTCTGTCAAAATCTGCTTCAAGAAAGACTGTTTGAAAAAACTCCAAGTCAATTTAGCCTCATTCCAATTTACAAAAGCCTAGGAGAGAAAACAAAACAAAACAAAAAGCTCCCAGACACTCCAAGTCTACGAGTACAAGAAGCCTCCACGGGAGGCAAACTCATCCTGTTCCCTAAATCCCAACTTGGAGAGTTCCCACTCATTTTTCATTTAATACTAAGCACACAGAAGGGAACCAGTGAACCCAGGCAAAGGGTTTCCATTGCTTAACACAAAAACAAAGTCTCTAGGTGGAAACAGCGCCCATGGAAGGATCCTGCCCAAGAGTCATTATCTGAGACCCCTAAGGAACTGAGCTGTCCCCTCGCTGCCCAGATGGTAAGTCAGCCGTATCTAACACACACAGAGTCATTTCGTGCCTTTAAAAATGTCTGAAGCACGCCATGGTGCAGAACAAATTCTGCTCCACACATCCCACTACATTTAATGCTATATTTAATTTAATGCTATATCTAGCCACTCAGGGTCCCTTTACACAAAGTATATGAGATTTGTTTGTGTGTTTCAAAAGGAAACCAGGCTTCCTCGGTCAGCCAAACTGCTCAGAACTGGTATGACAGAGGAAAAGAAAAAACAAGCCCAGAGCTTTGATATGGCTCTTCCCAAATTGTCCATTTCCTAAGGACAAGGAGGATAAGAAGAAAGCAAACACTCAGGAAGGGCAGAGGTCAACCTGTAAGAGAGAGGCCATCTCAAAGGCAGCTTGCTGACCACAAAACGGAGAAATAAGGCACCCAGCCGAACAAGACTTCTATCTCCCGCAGTACCCTCTGAAGGCTCCTCCTCTCTCACGGAGGCATCCTTGGATCCCGGAATGTTTAATCTAGGTATTAGGTTTTTAATCTCAGAGCACCTGCATTTTGAAAAACTCTTATTAACTCAAAGTGATGACTTTGAAAGGTAGAATTTCAGGGGGCTCTTTGGGAGGAAAGGGCTGAGTCACAAAGGCCAAGCCCATTTTACCTCTCTAAGAGATCAGTTACAGCTATGGAAGTTGGCCGAAGGGTAGATGTAGAACCTGTTCTAGTCACATGGTCCCCTTACCTCCGCCCAAACCCCGCTGAATAGAGCACTGTTGTCCGCTGGAAATATAATGCAAGCTACACATAGAATTTTAAAATTTTCTAGCAGTCACAGTGAACAGTAAAAAAAAAAAAAGTAAGATTATTTTAATTTTTTAGTAGGATTATTCTAGTATATTTATTTAACCCCAAACACCAGCATTTCAACACATATATAAGTATTAAAGGCATTTCACGTTTTTTCCATACTAAGTCTTTGAAATCCAGTGTTTGCATTGCACATACAGCCCATCTCAATCCCATATGCTCTATAGCCACAGCTGGCTGGCGGCTACCATTTAGGACAGAGTAAGTCCAGAGAATCCCTTGAAAACAAGGGTCATTTTCCGTCTTCAAATCTCTTCACCCCTTGATTTCACAGCCTTTCTTCCAGACACTGTGAAGACGGGCCTGAATCCTCCCAAACCATGCTGCCCTCAGAGCATCACTGGACCTGGAGCAGATGCTACCGGGAGCTCTAGTCCAGGGGTAAATATCCCCTCTTGCTGTAGGAGAAAATTAGGTCTCCTTTCCCCAGAACAAAGAGTACCCTAGTATTTACCACCACTAGGGGGCACTGTGAACCGCATCATCCCCAGCACCCATCGGCTCTTTGCTCCAGGGTAGTCCCTTTGCTCCAGGGTAGTCGAGCGCAGAACGTTCTATCTCTGTCGCACTCTACACCCCAACACGAGGTGGTCCCCTGGGGAAGATCTGTGCAGCAGTGCCCGTGCTGTCTTCCAAGAAAATGAACAGTTACAGCTGGCCATGGGGTTCCGTGGCGCCCACTTGCCAGAGGCTGTGAATGGGTTTGGGAACGTGATGGATGGAGCTCTCTAAAAAAAAGGTTTATCAGAGTGTAATCTTGACAGTGCGTCTGACCTGAAAGCTCATACGGGAGCATTCCATTCTCCTAATGGCTTCAATTTAAATGGGCCCACAGTTTAGAAGGGATGGTCACACTAAGTGCTTATCTCCAAAATGCTTGCTCAGGGCATAGAGGCAGGAAGTCTGATCAGAGATTGGGTTTCTTCTCCGAGGTGTCTGCTAAGTAGTAGGAAAGAAGTAGCATATTCTTTGGGCTTTTACCATTTTCTTTAGAACAGATTTGTCATTTGGGAGGTCAAAAGAAGCCTATTTCACAAGAGCTAGGTTGTTACTGCTTAGCTGGTCTTCATGACTGTGCATTTCTCTGGAATCCTCTCATCAACAAGCCATTCCACTGCCTCGCTGTACTAGTAGAGAAACTGAGGCATGGATGGCAAAAGGTGATGGGCAGTGCCCTAGGGGGAAGGTCTGCAGTCAGAACTTGGGGACCCAGGATGGAGTGAGTCAGTGTTCCCCTTCCCAAACTCTTCAGCCTCAGAATGGTCCAGTAGCCATGTGCCTCCACTGACAAGAGTCAGCCGGGGGTCTACAGCCATGGTCCTGTGTCCTACCCTGTATCACCTCCACATCCCACACAGGACCCCTTCACCTCCCTCTTGCTCTGGGGCCATCGACTCTGCCCCAGCTGTATCCCTACTCCCATGTCCACCCACTGTCCTCATCACTCTCATTTGGACAACTGCCCCTGCCTCCTCGTGAGTTCTTTCATCTCCAAACTTTTCTCTAGCCCATCCTTCTCCCGGGAGGGTCTGGCCTTTGGAGTAGAGCTCAGACACTGAGGCTCAAGGTGCAGCTCCCAACTTCTGAGTGCAAAAGCTACGGGCAAGACACTTAATTTTGCTAGGTCTCCATTCTTCCATCCACAAAATGAGATAAGGAGTCATCTCCTAGAGCTGGTCTAAGGACTGAATGAGAGAAATGAGGCCCTCGATAAATGTGAAGCAGATGGTAAGCGCCGCCACATAGGCAACTGGATCCCAGCACTGTTCCCGAATCTTCCATCAGGCTCTGCTGCCCCAGAAGCAAGCCCACACTCCAGGGCACCAAGGTTGCTACCACTGGCCCTAGCCCAGCAGGCCAGAACCTCCTTCCAACTTTTGTTTCCTCGCCTCACCCCCACTGTCCAGCTTACCTAAGCTCCATAGTCATCCCCACAATCCCAATGCCAACACAGCGATGGGCATGTAACGGCCCCAAGCAAATGTCCTTTCTCCCCCAGCCACACACACGCATTTCCACCACACGTGCACATTCACCTCTGCCTGCCCACGTGAGGCCCAGCTCAAAAGCCTTCCTCCATGTTCCCCAGGGAATTCAGATCCCTTTTTTTGTGCTTCTATTTTCTTAACACTCCACACACACTGTCTGGCAGTGGTTAGCTGAGTCCACACCTTATCTCCCCTCCACAAGGCAAGTTCTGAGGGCGGGGCCCCCACTCGGGACACCTGGAACAGTGCTTACCACAGAGTACTGCCTAATACATACTCGCTGGGTTAAATTCTTCGGCTTTACTTAAATATTAGCAGATCTCTCCTATGAAACCACTCAGAAGTGTCAAAGAATAAAAAAGATAGAAAAGGCAGCCATTAATCTGAGGTACCACTTATTTATGTTAAGGCTAAGTAAGTCTCTACAGAAGATGGAATTCTACAAGTACAGAAACAAATCTCCCCATTTGGTCAAAGCGGTTTGGGTGTAACTGCTTGAGGAGCTGTCTGAGGGAGCCCCCAGGGCACAAAGCTGCTCCCAAGAGTCAAGGTGGGCACACTGCTGGTGGGAAAGTCATCCAATGCATTCAGATTCAATTCACTTCCTTCCTCTTTTACAAAAAATAAACTTGAATCATGGATTGTTCTACCTCGAACTTCCTAATCGTTAAATCTACAAATAACTACTTTGGGCAATAAGCCAATTTCTTTTGGAAGGCTGCACAGCAGAGAGATTGAACCATAGACTAAGGCTAGTCCACAGACACAA
This sequence comes from Enhydra lutris kenyoni, assembly GCF_002288905.1. NCBI lineage: Eukaryota > Metazoa > Chordata > Mammalia > Carnivora > Mustelidae > Enhydra > Enhydra lutris. Next base: position 10,907,065 of record NW_019154094.1, read on the forward strand.
GTTAGAGAGAAATGGGTCCCAAGTCAGGTGGGTGATGTTGGTTTTGTCACTTGACTCCTCTGAACCTCAGTTTTCTCACTGGCAAATGGAGACAGTACCTCACAGGGCTACCAGGATGGCTCAACACACAAGTCCATGCCAAGTGCTCAGCACAGCACCAGGCCCACGATAACCGTGCAGTCAATGGTAGCTACTGTAAAGAGCTTTGTGCAAGTTCAAATACCTTCACGATTCCTTAAGTCTTCAAAGGGGCCTCATGGGTCGTGTAGACCCAATAATTTCACCTTAAAAATAAGGACCCTGAGGTCTGGAGAGAGTTCTATAGGCTTTATATCTGCACTCACTGCCCCCTAAATGCACAAGAAACTCCCCGAGGCCCAGTAATCACCTTCCTACATGTCCGTATCCCCCAACACAGCATGGGGCTGTGTTCTATCTATCAGCAGGGACGGTGCCACTGTCTAAAGACAGATACACATCCCTTCTCACAGTCAAGGCTCTGTACCAGCAGTCAGAGCCTGGGAACTTGCAGGATGGAATGCCAGATTAAACCACTGAGTTCCCACCCAAAGCCATCAGACACTGCCTTGCTAGGCTATGCCGGTGGACCCATCCCTGTTAGAGCAGCAGCAGCACAGGGGGGACGGTATCAGCTGTCACTTATGGACACCCACTTGTGTCAGCCATGCCCCATTTCATCGTACTCACACAAGCACCTTAGAAGAGAGATACTCTTAGTATCCCCACTTGACAGATAAGGAAACCGCAGCTTGGAGCTGTGAGCCCACCACCGGGTTAAATACACACTAAGGCTCTTTTCACTACCCACTGTCCCCTTTCCTATATTAATGGACTAAATGCTCCTTTCCAAAATACTGCTGGGCACAGGGACCAGCACAGTATGAAAAGCTGGCCAGGCCTGATACAGATGAACACTGGGGAGCACTCAGGAGGGGAACTTTCCTGGACACTCAGACCTGCTCTGTGGGCAGGCGGCAGCAGCACCAGACAGAAGTAATCCCAAGTCCATACCCTCTAAGCCCACAGATGAGGCACTGTGGTATCCCAAAACTGCCACGGTGATTTAGGTTAAAGGTGAGATCTGTTTGATCAGAATGGAGAACTCTTATCTAACAAATGAGAACTTATCTTTCTTTGTTACATAATATCTGGTCTTTCTTGAAAAGCTGTATAATAGGATTCCAGAAGTTCTGAGATATATGCCTCAAATACTTTCCTACCTTCTCAAGTAATCACAAAACAGGAATAAGGAGAAGTCCAGCTGAAGCCTTACCTCAGCTACGTGCACTGCATCTAGCCAACAAGCATGGGAAAAAGGGAAAGTGGGTCAGCCCCATTCACAGAGCACCGAGCAGAGGCAGTGAGCCAGTCACGTCACGTGCACAAGTCAGGGGCTGCAGACAGTAGCCACGACCCCACCAGAGTCAGGAAATAAAAGTCAAATGGACTGAGCGTTGAAGAGTTCAGAAGAAAAAGGTTATGCCTTGCTCCTACACATCAGCACCTGGAATCCTCAGTGGGATTTCCCTCAATGCGAAAGGGCGTCACCAGAAAGACCGGCCCGGCTCTAGGTAATGGAGCAACGCAGAGATCATCCCTGCTTTGTCGGCGCACTGGACTCCCTGTGCTGCAAGTCAGTCCTGGGAAAAACCAAGACACAGCCGAATAGAGATGCATGCGGTGGTTACAGTCCGTGCTCTGTGGGCATTCAAGCCACTCCAGGCTCCTGCCCTCACTCTGACCCTCACCGTGGCCAGAGGGTTAGTCTCTAAACCTCAGTTCCTCAACCCTAAAATAGAAATGATAAGGTCAGCCTCACAGAGTCAGTATAAACTTTAAACATAAGGCAGGTAAAGCATTCAGCACTGTGGCTACACAATGGTTCTAAACGGGGGGCAGTGCTGTCCCCATGGGACATGTGTCCCCCACGGAGACATTTTTGGTTATTACAGCTGAGAGGTGGTAGCTACTGGCACTTAGTGAGCAAAGATCAAGGGTGCTGCTAAACATCCTGTAATGCCCAGGCCAGCCCCCACAATAAGGAATTATCCAGCCCCAAATGTCAGTAGTGCCCAGGCTGAGAAACCCTGCCCCAGCACACAGCAAGCACTCAATAAGTGTGAGTTATGAAATCATCCTTACGATGACAGCAATCAGTGAGAAAGTAATAGTTTCCTCCCTTCCAGGATAATCAGCATCTGTGATTAAAATGATAGGAGACAGAGTGTATTACTTACTCTATTTCTTGTAACACTGGGTAACAGATCTGTCATTCTGGAGATGGGAAGAGTCTGTTGCTTGCTTGATTCTGTAGAGCCCAATAACTTTGTGAAATAAATAACATAGCAGAGCACCAGGACGGTAGTATATAAAAGCTGAAAAGAGAAAATAGTGGATTTAAGTGGCATGCTTTTAATACAGGCAGAATTAAGATTTGCCTGGAAATCTGACCTCAAAGGCCAAGTAACAAAGAGAACTGTCTTCATTAACTGCACCTTCCAGTCAGCAGTGCCTCCCGCTCCGGGGAAGAGCCAGCTCCACTGCGGCATCTCTGGGGAAAGGGCTCCAAACACGGCAGCTGACTGGGAGAACGGCTCTGGGCAGGCAGAGCATCATTTCCCTGACAGACATCCCCTAGTGCCACCACCACAGCAAGGACAGACATGTTCTCAAAGGAACGACCCTCCTGCCTCAACAGCACCCTGCAAGGACCCACATGTCCTGTGCTTACATGCAGAGACCCCCGTTCTAGATGACAGGGGCTTTCCCAGAAACCCAGAAGCTGTGACGGGGACTACAAAGCAGAACTGAGCTCTTAGCTCCCTCCTCTCAGCCGGGTGCATGGGCAGGGCAAGAGCCACTCCAGGACGGGGGAGGGAGTCGGGGTTGGGGGTGATAAGAGGGCCCACCCTTCCCTCCACAGAGCCAGGACAAAAGGGTGGCTTGGGGCCAGGAGCCACAGCCTGAGGTTTTGTTTGCAGTTTGGGAGGAGTATCCAAACAGCCCCTTTCACAGGCTCCCTTCTCTCCATGCTGTGAATGCAATGCACACTAGCTCGGAAGGGAACGGGCCCTCTAGGTCCTGCTTACAATCTGGAAATGCTAAACCTGCTCCTGTAGCCAAGGCAGAGTCCACCGTCCTTTCATGCCTTGTAAGAAGACATGGCAGCTCTGTTGTGAGCCATGCCACCAGATGCAACAGCCCCTATGACAAGAGGACTCCCTCCTCCACCTCCCTGCACCTTCCCGCAGACCAGCACCTGGGGAAAGAGTGACAGTCCATGGGCAGTCTTCAGGTAGGACATCCTAACTACGTAATCCTTCCCCTATTTTGACTGAGGAAAAATTTACATAGGATAACACCGAGTGTTATAACCATTTTAAAACATGCAATTCAGTGGCTTTTAGTACATTCACAGTGTTGTACAACCACCACTTTATTCCAGAACACTTCCATCACTCCAAAAGGAAATTCTGTGCCCATTAAGCCATCACGCTCCCGTCCTCCACACCCCGGCAATGAAAATCTGCTTTGTCTCTATAGACTCGCCTATCTGGACACTGCATATTAATGGAAGTGTGCAATCAGTGGCCTGGCGCCTGGCGTCATCCACTTAGTATAATGGTTTCCGAGTTCATGGTGCCGTGGCACGTTATCATTTTTATGGCTGAGGACTAATCCGCTGTGCACGTATGCCACGTTTTGTTCATCCATTCATCAGATGATGGACATCGGGCCTGTTTCCACCTTTTGGCTGTGGTGAATAGCGTTGCTGTGAGTATCTGTGTATGAGTTGTTCGAACACGTTTTCAGTCTTTTGGGGATATACCTAGGGGCAGAATTGCTGGGCATAATACGTCAGTTCTACATTTAACTTTTTGAGGAACTGACAAACTGTTTTCCACAATGGCTATACCATGTTACATCCCCGCCAGCGATATGAGGGCTCCAATTTCTGCATATCCACATCGACACTTGTTATCTTCTTATTTTTTGGTAACAGCCACCCTAATGGGTGCAAAGTAGTATCTCATTGTGTTTTGTTTTTTTTTTTTAAAGACTTTATTTATTTATTTGACAGATAGAGATCACAGTAGGCAGAGAGGCAGGCAGAGAAAGAGAGAGGAGGAAGCAGGCTCCCCGCCGAGCAGAGAGCCCGATGCGGGGCTCGATCCCAGAACCCTGAGATCATGACCTAGAGCCGAAGGCAGAGGCTTAACCCACTGAGCCACCCAGGTGCCCCTCTCATTGTGGTTTTGATTTACGTTTGCTAATGACTAATGATATGGAACATCTTTCCATGTGGTTATTGGCTATTTGGGTATCTTCTTTGGAGAGATGTTTATTGAGGTCCTTTACCTACTTTTTGGGTAGTGTGCCTTTTTGTTGGTGAGTTGTAAGAATTCTTTATATATTCTAGAGTGACCCTTTTATTCGACATATGATGCCATGGGGTAAGGGACTGTTTAAGGAAGAACCTGGAAGTGGGTTGGACAAAGGGGAATCCCAGAGCAGTGGTGGGGATCGCCTGCTGATATGAAGTGCTGTTGGCTCTTAGACCTCTCACACAGACACTGACAGAGAAAATGCCAGAGAAGAGCTCTCCCAAGTCTTATAATAAGAAAGCAAGTAAACTCCGAATGGGCCTTGCTGACCTAGGATGTATCCTGGGTGGGAGCATCAGAAAGTCCTAACACAAGTGTCTTTCCCAAGAGGAGTCAACCAATAATTGGGCATCTTCATGGCCTCCTGTCCTATTAGGGAGAGTATATAAAAAACATGATGAATGTGGAGAACTGTAGTCCCAGATCGAATAAAACATGGCAAAAATTATCACAAATAACTCCTCTAAGATATGCAACTATTTCAACTATTCGCAAACTGCTTTTAGGAGGCAATTCTCATTCTTACACCACTGATTTGCAATCTACTTTTTCTGTGTTTCACAACAATATTTGTAGTTTTTGCTAAGATACAGGAAAGACTTTCACATAAGTCACTACTAAAAATTTTAACTTATCTTCCTATACATTAAGAAAAATTACAAACTGCTTTGTACTATAAGCTGTTCCAGTAACTATGTGATCGTAGGTTTCATTTTTAAAATGAACACTGTACTCCAGTTGTACTTTCATTAGAGCTAGGGATATGAACTAGAACTAGAACATGGGATGGCGACGAGGCCAGGCCTGCCAGAAGTGAGAGTGTGCTGCCAGACCTTGGCTCCTGTGCTCTGCATTGTGTGAGATCACAGTCCAAGCTCCGAACAGGCTTGGCAGAATTTCCTCCTATTCTGAAAACACCTGATTGAAATCCAGGGAAAAATCACACACATGCAATTTGACTCCCACCCCACCCCCTCGCTGCTTTCTCCCCTCCTCCATAAGACAATCAAAGGTGAATTTGGAGCGGGCTTGCCCACAGAACATCTAAAGGAGTCGCTATGTTTGACAGTGAAGTCTAATGCAGGGACCTCACCAGGCCCCTGGGGACGCCAGGAGCAGGAGGGACAGCCAAAGGAAAAGCACTATCAAGGCTGTCTTTTTAGAGCTCCCAGCCTGCCTCACATGCATGAATACTCCAGATGTAAATCACACAGTAATGGGAACAAGAAGAAAAAAAATAAAATGGAGAAACATAGATTATACAAAAGTGAAAAGCTATAACTCTTACCTGGGCCAAAGAGAAAATGTACAGCCCCCAGTGAGGCAACCACAGCACGAGAAAAGCTGTCAGGACACTCTTGAGGATGACGGACAGGCTCTCAGCAATCACCTGCAGGAACAGGGTAAAGGGGGCACTTCACATTAATAAAAGCTAAAGACGCACAGGAATGACAAATAGGAGCCTGGGACAGTGGCCACCCTGGCAGTGAGGATGGGGCACAGGGTTAGACACAGCACCCATAATGCTCTAGTGGGCTGGGCGGTTTGTTCATGGACCTTCAGTATACTATCATGCTTTAAGATTCACACATATGCTATATATTCTCTTGTACATATCAAGTTACCTATTTTGCAAGATGAAAAGTTACTGTTAGTATGCAATTACGAACAGAATCACTAGAAAAATCTGAAAAACCTTTACAGTCCTCTTAAATTCTAATCTAAACTAGTAACTTCCCTATTAGTAAATCTATTTTGCATTATTAGTATATAGCAGAGGTATATATATATATATATATATATATCCCAGCCCATCTGCCAAATTTCAAGGAAATGAACTAAACCGATCATGTTATCTTTTTCCAAATTCATTTTTAGATGCAAATCTGAAAAAAATCATCCTCTCCTAGAAAACATTTTTAAGAAACCACTCTTTCTCTTATTTTTCACACTTCCCATCAAAGCAGAGGGCACACTGACCTTGAGTTTGACAAACATCTGTGCTTGTGCCAAGACCCAGAAGGGCTCTCCCAGAAGCTCTACCACGGCCGAAAGGCCAAACACCACCACTCCAGTTCCATAGTGGGAGACGACATTAGGATCCGGCACTTCAAGCAACCGTAACCACACCCAGCCCAGGAACAAGGACCAAAACACACCCAGGGGGACGCTAGAAAAGGGAAAAAATGTTTTTTTTTTTAATATGCTAAGTATAAAAATAAATATATATTAAAATAGTCGCACCGAACAGAAAGGAAATATAATCATAAAAATAGCTACCACTTATCAAGGCACTTCCTATACGCCAGGTACTCGATTCACTCCCTTTACGTCTCCAACACCTCCCAATGATCCTGTCATTATCCCCATTTAAGTGATGAGGGAACTAAAGCTGATGACGAGCACTGGGTAATCTGGCCAAGGTCATGGACAGTTAGTCAAGGGCAGAAGCAGAACCCGATCCCCATCTAACGCCAAAACCTACACTCCTATCAAGTGTATTACACTGAGGAGATAAGCAAAATTCCCGGAAAGTACGTGCCTGTTGTTGGCACCGCGAATGACTAAAAGTATCCCGTTGGTTCTTGCACCCAGATAAGCAACAGTCCAGTGCGCAGCATCCCTTCACACGTACACCACAGAGCACTTCAATATGACTGAGTAGTTAACTGTCAGGCCTCGAATAAAATGAACACCTACCAGCCTCACGACAGTCATTTCCATGGGGCAAGAAGGAGTCATGTAAGCCAGCACCAGCCCTCTCTGCAGGGATCTAACTGCAGAAAAGCCATTACAAGTTTTAGCTGATGTATTTGACCTTCAGGATTATTCTAAAAGGCTCAGAACTGAAGTCAACCTAACAAAATTGAAGAAAGATATAATGAAAGCCCTAAAAGGCTTTCAAAAAATACTAAGTGGTTGTTAAAAGCTTGGAAAAGACTACAGGGGCAAAGATTACGAATGAAGAAGATAGCACAGTCCCAGTGGGGCCCAGAATGGGCATCAGGAATGGCAGAAACAACCTCCCAAGAGGGTAGAAACAGCGCTAGAAACCTGGCCCCGAAACCCCCACCCGGAGCTCTTGGCCACCCACAGAGAGAACAGCCAACAAACTCCAATTGGACACTCTCTCCTTCTTGCCCCATGCCCAGGCCCCAGAAACACCCCGTTAAACCGAAGCTGGAGACAATTCAGCTTTGGACAGATGTTGCTGTTTAACCTTTAAGACACTTGCTTTCGCACTGTCTCCTGCCAAACCACAACTCACGTTAGCCACAAGAGGTTAAAGGTTTGGCTCCAGTCTCGCTGGGGGCCCCCGCTCAGACATGCTCTACGGAAGGCCTCTCTGGCCAAGAAGATGGTGGTCGAGTAAAGCAGTGTTAGCCTGTAAAGGAAAAGCAGAAATCAATAATGACTCTGGTTTTTTTTCACAGAGAGAATTTCTGAGATTTTGCCAGCGACAGGAAGGAAAAGTCTTGGGTATAAGTCACTGGTGGTGATGTGAAGAGCAGTGAGTTCCTGTGGGGCCCCATACTAATCTGATCCACTTGAACAGCAGAGTTAGGAACAGAACAAGGGACACCTGAGAGTGTGTCTACAGAGCATTATGCCAGAATAGACACTGCCGCAGTGGCCCCCAAAACCTACCGCTTCAGAGCAAGTAACAGAGGTGTGGCTCTGACACTAAGGAGAAAAGGACAAGGTATGACTGCACACAGCAATCGGATCTCTTGGTCACACTGAGACCGGTGACCTATCGGTTCTTATAAGAGAAGCAGAGGCTCTACTGAGCGGAAGCTCTGGCCAAAAGCTTTCTCAGGACAGCCAACAGACTTGTTACACACGTCACCACAACCCAGGTCAGCAAGGCTTGTCTGCATACTTGCTGGGTGGGCAGTACCTAGGTGGACCCTCCTGCACCTGGGTGAGTGGTAGCTGAGGTTTTCCCTCATCAACAGGCTGTGGCTGATGAAGCTAGAGTGGGGACAGCCCACGGCTAAGGTCTCTCTGAGGTTGTCCAAGGATCATGTGGCCACCCAAGGCTTCCGTCCACCACTGCCAATGAGGAGACTGGACCATATGGTAAGTAGGGGGCGGGCTAGACCATGGCTGTCAAAGCAGAGACTTGCCAATCTGGAGGAGACCAGATGGCGAGAGGCCCAAACTGTTTTCAAATCTGAGCACCTAAGAGGAGATTTGGTCCCCTTCCTTCCTGCTTTTTTTAAAAAAGATTTTTGAAAGATTTTATTTATTTGAGAGGAAGAAAGACGAGTGGGGGGAGGGGCAGAGGGAGAAGCAGACTTTCCACTGAGCAGGGAGCCCCAGGCAAGGCTCCATGCCAGGATCCCAAGATCATGACCTGAGCTACAGGCAGACCCTTAACTGACTGAGCCACCCAGGTGCCCACATTTTTTACATTTTTAAAAAAAGATTTTATTTTTAAGTAATCTCTACACCCAACATAGTGCTCGAACTTAAAACCTCAAGATCAAGGGTCACATGCTCCACCCACTGAGCCAGCCAGGTGCCCCTCTTCCTGCTTTTCACAGTATTTCTTAAAGTATGGTCCTTACTTTAAAATTATCCAAGGAGGGGCGCCTGGATGGCTCTGTGGGTTAAGCCTCTGCCTTCGGCTCGGGTCATGATCTCAGGGTCCTGGGATCGAGCCCCACGTTGGGCTCTCTGCTCGGCAGGGAGCCTGCTCCCCTCTCTTTCTCTGCCTCACTCTCTGCCTACTTGTGATCTCTCTCTCTGTCAAATAAATAAATATTTTTAAAAAAATTATCTGAGGAGCTTGTCAAAATACTGATTCCCGGGCCCCTCCTCAGTCCCACCTACAGTAAACCACATGATTCCTTTGCCCATCAAAGTTTGAGAACCTTCTGCAAGCTCGGAGAACAGAGCCCAGAGCTTGTTTGGTGGGTATTCTGTGTGAAATGCTGTCTGGAACATACCATCTTATTTATCAGGACACGATGCTACACCTGAGAGGCTGAGCTATTCTGAGCACTCACATTACTCCATATACTTTCGTGTCATTTGTGAATTCAGAATATGTGTGGGCGCCCTTGAACGGAAAGGAGAGAAATAAAAAAAAAAATGGAGTCTTAAAGACAAAGCAAGGCAGCTCTCTAAGAGCCGCTGCTGAGGGACTCGTGACAGGGACTCAAGCTCTCACCCTAGCTTCCATTCTCCAATTATAAAAGTCACTGAGGAGGGAAGGCAGCCTGCTCCAAGCCTGCAGTTATGAAGCACATCCTCAAGCACTGCAGAATTCCTGCTTCCCTCGCTGTCAGCAGGACAAGAACACAGGATTATACCTGAGACAGGGTTTGCAAGGAATTACTCCCACTCCTCTCCTGGGTTCCCAGAGCAGCCAAACCAGAACAGCTGGCAGAGAAATGTGCATTTGGAGGCCGCTAATGGAAAACACTCCATGGGGCCATTAGAAGCAACATCGCCTGCTCATTCCCCCACCCCAGCACGCTCTCCCTCAGCCCGCTGCTAGAACACTCTGCTTCTGGGAAAGGGCCATGCTTCTAAAATCCGAGGGTGACACAAAGGTGCCCTGACTCGGGGTGTGGGCTGTGGGCAGTGCCAGGGCTCATCTCTTCTTACCTTACGTTCACTATGCCAACGATTTCCTTTGACAGGAAGCGAAGAACAAAGGCATTCAAGACAAAGGTGATCACTCGAAACAACACCTACAGAAAAAGAGGGAAAATACACGAGAATGAATTATGTTGGGAACATTTACTTGTGAAATGAAAACAATGTGGCTGTTCTCCCTAATAACGTACTGACAGCAGCTTCGCCAGAGACCCTCTCAGAAATGCGCCACCTGTCTCCATTTCTGCTGAAATGTCATTCCTTGGGGTCCCTCAGCACACCTGTGCAATGGTCAAGAACCCACAAAGGCACATGGAAGGCTCCCTAATTTATTGATAAGAGGGAGGCCCTGACATATTCAGTGAATTTCTACGGGTTCAAAGTTAGGCGCTCCAGGAGACAGAGAATTCTAGTTAGTGCTTCACATTGGCCACCCCCCTCCAGCCTGTTTAGAAATAGCACACACTTAGCAAGTGGGAGCCTGCAGGGTACGGCGGAATCTCTAGGAATCACAGGGCCTAATTTCTCTTTCTTCTCTGCCTAGTAATATCTGGGGATTCTGATAATGACTTTTAGTCTCTTTTAACTTGTATTCTCAATTAGAAAAGAAAAAATATTTGCTACTTTCCTGAGAGGAGTTGAAATATCTTTTTTTTTTTTTTTTAATTTGAGTACAGGGGTGCCTGGCTGACTTAGTCAGTAGAGCATGTGACTCTTGATCTTGGGGTTATGAGTTTGAGCCCCAAGCTAGGTATAGGGATTACTTAAAAATAAAATCCTTTATTTATTTTTTTAAGGATTTACTTATTTATTTATTTGACAGACAGAGATCACAAGTAGGCAGAGAGGCAGGCAGAGAGAGAGGAGGAAGCAGGCTCCCTGCCGAGCAGAGAGCCCGATGTGGGGCTCGATCCCAGGACCCTGAGATCATAACCTGAGCCGAAGGCAGAGGCTTAACCCACTGAGCCACTCAGGTGCCCCAAAAATAAAATCCTTTGAAAAAATTTTTGAGTACCACCAACACACAATGAGGTAACTTTTAAATGATAACTGTAAATAATAAGATAATATAAAATGGGGAAAGGGAGAAAGAGTCCAGCTATCGCCATTGAAGAGGATATATACCAAGATTGCAAACCTGTCAATTCAAGAAAACTACCTGAGCAAAGAATTATTGCAGGAGACAGAGAACAGGGTGCCAAGTGGGAATGTTAAATGGGGATATTGACCAGCTGCAAACCTCAGCGCCCCCTCTGCGTCCAGGCAGCACAGCAGGTGGAACTCAAGTGTGCTCCCCAGCAATCACTCTCAGAGTTACGTGTGAACAGCTGCAATTTGTTTGGTTGTTTTTTGGTTTTGGTTATTTGGGTTCTTTAACAAAGATTTTGTTTATTTTATTTGACAGAGAGAGAGAGAGAAAGCGAGTGAGCACACAAGCAGGGGGAGCAGCAGAAGGAGGAGAAGCAGGCTCCCCACTGAGCAGGGAGCCTATGCTGGACTTGATGCCAGGATCCTGGGATCACGACCCAAGCTGAATGCAGACGCTTAATGGACTGAGCCACCCAGGCATCCCTGGTTGTTTTTTTGAGAGAGAGCACGTGCCCTTTTGGGGGGGGCAGAGGGAAGAGGAGGGAGCAGAGGGAGAGGGACAGAGAGAATCTTAAAATCCTCAGCAGGCTCCACACCCAGTGTGAAGCCTGACATGGGGCTCGATCTCACGACTGTGAGATCATGACCTGAGCCGAAATCAAGAGTTGGAATGCTCTTCTGACTGAGCCACCTAAGCACTCCTGAACAGCTAAACCTTGAAAGATTTCAATCAAAGTATGCCAATAGGCCATGACGGTTTGAAAATCTCTGGGGAAAGATATGACCAAAAACGGAGAGTACAGTTTACCACTGTTAGTGTCTGTAACACTAAAGTGTCATTGAGCAACAAGGTTTCCAAAGCCAAGCTACCACAGTCCTAACCTTTATGGAGTCAAAGGTGGCCTTTTGGGAAACGCCTGATGAAAGCTCTGTAGCTCTCCTAGGAAACATGCAGATATATACACACACACACCAAATTCTTTACTCAATTTTAGACGTTTGAAGCCAATTCATGGGGCCCTGAATGGAAAAAGCGCTCAGCTCAGAGTCTCAAATCACCACTTAGCAGTTAAACCCATCATCTCCTAACTCCTCTACCTATCTCATAGGATTGAGAACAAGGATCAGACAAGATTGTGAAGGTGAAAACATTTTGAAAAACACATACAAATGAAAGACCTTCATACTTTCACTATGATCAGCTCAGAATTAAGAGAGAGAATAAGCTCTCAAATTCTTGCAGAATACAATGTAATTGCAAACCTACCTCAAGTATTTGCATCGTAATGTGAGGACGCATATGAGATTAAACATACACAGATTAAAACACTCAGGAAGCCTAGATTATGGCTGTATTCTTAAAATGACGTACACCTATTTATGCTAACAAGAGTCAAAGTTATCATTGTCTAAGAAAATGTCTCAGGCTATATCCCTATCTCGTAGTTGAAGAGTTGAGTTAATGAAGCTCTGAAGTTATTCATGCCACACACTATCTGCTCCACATAGTTGCCCTTATTAGCAACAAAATCTTCATTTAACTTTGTAAAAGACTTCACAGTTTATTTTTTCAAATTAAAAGGAATTTATTACATGCATCATATATGTATATTTTAATTTTAGCTAATATACAGTGCAATACTGGTTTCTGGAGTAGAATTCAGTGATTTATCATGTTCACACGACACCCAGTGCTGATCACAAGTGCCCTCTTTAATACCTATCACCCATCTAGCCTGTCCCCCACCCACCTCCCTCAAGGGCTTTACAACTTAAAAATAGCTCTTACATTTGGTACCCATTTGCCCCTTCAAAGCAACTGGGTAAATGCACAGGAAGCAAGTTAAGACAGAGCAAAGTGATTTGCTCAATGTCACACAACAATCATATGAACCAGCTTCACTTTACAGGTAGGCACCTGAATCCTAGTCCATTGTATTTTCTGCTAAGATGTGGTCTGTTTGTTTGTTTGTTTATGAAGCCAATCCGGGTGGTAAGGTATCATCAAAGATTGAACGATCAGCATTATGGCTAAAACACCGAACTCCATTATTTATGTTGTGGAATAGAAGAAAAAAGACTTGGTAAATTCAGGATTCACCTACTTTAGGGTTAGATGAATGTTTATTAAGCATTTATCTTGTGCAAGGAACTCTTCTACATGCTTTATGTGATGAATTTCATTTCATTCCTATAAGGACCATTTTAAAAATCCTTATTACCATAATAAAAATACCTAACATTTACTAAGTACTCATAATGAGCCAGGCACTTAACAGTCATGCCATCTAATCTTGCTAATGACCCTATGAGGCTGCATTACTGTTCTCATTTAAGATGAGGAAAACTGATGCTCAAAGTAAAGCAATTTTTCACAAGGTCAGGGATCTGCCAAGTAAGGAGGATTACACTTGAGCTCAAGTGTGCCCGGTTCTCTCTCCTATTACCCAAGTGAAATGCTGCCTCTAAAATAAAGGGGAGGGCAGATTCAGGATTCTTCTGAGTAAGGGCTAAACGGCTCAAGAGTGCAACACAGGAAAAACTGAGCCCCTTGACTTAGAATGACCAGCTTCTAGGTTAAAAGAATCTTTAGAGACCATTTGGACCAACTGGCATGTACCTTATCTGAGATGATGAAAATTAGGGCCAAAATGGGGAAGTGACTTATCCAAGGTCACATAGCCAGAGGGAAAATGAGCCAATATTTACTAAGTGCATACTAAGAGTCAGGTTCAGCATTAAGTACAATTATCTTTATGACTCCAGTCAAGCCTCATAGCAAATTTATGAGCTAGGTACTAGTATGACCCCAGTTTTTCCATGAGGAGCTGAGTCTTAGCAGAAGTCCTTTGTTCTGGGTCATGCAACTAGCACAAGGCAGAACCAGGATTCCTACACCAGGTATCTTTTTCTTAGTTATGCCATACTGTCTCTCTCAACTCGGTGGAAATCAGAGCGTCTGAAAAGGGGTCCGAGGGTCAGCGATGGGGCATGGAGAAAGTGAACCCCTTCCCTTAAAAGCATCATATTCTAGACCACCTGCCACCCGACCCGTCTCCTACTACCATATGGGAGATACAATGCTCAGAACGAAAGTGACTTGTTTGCAATCTCCCAGCCAGCGCTCCGCGCTCCAGGCCCAGGCGCCCCTTCGCCGCCGCCACCGCCTCTTGTCCAACTCCTCTGTAAGTGGGGTCCACACCGGGACGGGGTGTACCCCGGGGCGTGCTCACAAGGGCCCCAGGGCCGCCTCCCCGAGCATCCCGGCTGCGGGTCGAGCTCGGGCCGGCCGGGCAGAGAGTACCTGCAGGAGCAGACCGGAGGAGGCCAGGCGGGCGGCCTGACCCAGCACCTCCCTGCTGCCCATAGCTTCGGCGCCCCAACTCGGTCACCAGGAAACGCCACCGCCTACCCGCCGCGTCGCAAAGAGATAGCGTCACGGAGCGACTCGCCCTTTGATTGGTGATCTTGGGGCGGCGGAGGCGGAGCACGAAACGTTTTGGTCCATTAAGCGGCCGGCTTGAGTGACGTCACTGAGCCGGCGCCGCGTTTCTTCTCGTTCGCTCTGAGCTTGTGAGGTTTCTGTTCCTGCCCCTTCCCGTCCCGAGTAAGTTAATTGAAGCTGTTAAAAGTAGCCAAAGTCCCGTCCCTGAGGCTCTCAGCCTCCCAGCTAAGAAACATAAACTTCCTGGTCTTGTTCATAAGATTTTTGCCTTTTGGTCTTGGTTTACAAAGCTGGACCACAACCCCCAGAATTAGGCAGGACAGGAATTACCATTATTTTGCACAGAAAGGACTGAAGGACCGGAAGTTAAATCAGCATTTTCATGTGCGTGTAATCCTTCCTAAAGAGCTGAGAATTGGGCCCTGTGGTCAGATGAGTAAGACGAGACGTGAGTGGAGCCAACTCTGGGCTTCAGATCCTAAAACCTCCTCTTTTGCCTACATGCTACCCGTTGTGAGGACAGAGCAGAGGAATGGGCAGGAAGCGCTTTGTAAAACATAAAGCACAACGCACAGCATCGGCTGCTCTGTCCTTGTTCTTATCTACTATGCAGTCCTAGGAAGCCCACTTTCCCAGTCTCTTTTAGGCCTTCCCTGATTTGACCCCAGTCTATTTTCTGAACTACCTTTCACGCCACCACTGCCCTTTCCCAACACTCTCCGGTCCTAGCCATTCGGAACACTTACCATTCCTCAAACAGGCCCTATCTCATTAGACTTTGTTCTTGTTGCCCTCTGCCCAAAGTGCCTTCCCTGATGGCCCATCCAGCCTCTCACTCACTCTCCCAGACCCCATTGTCCCGACTTTCCCGAGTACTACAGTCGACACCTGCTATGGAGTGAATGCTGGTGTCCTCCCCAAATTCATGTTGAACCCCTAATCCCCAGTGTGATGGTACTTGGAGGTGGGGCTTTTGGGAGGTAATAGGTTATGAGCATGGTACCTTCATGAATGGAGTTAGTGCCTTTATAAGAAGACATAAGAGAGAAAGGAATGCTCTCTCTCTGCCATATGAGGACACAGCAAGAAGGCAGCCATCTACAAACCAGCCAGCCTTTATCCTGAACTTTGCAGCCTCCAGAACTGCAATAAATAAATGCCTGTCATTTAAGCCACCTAGTCCTTTGTATGTTGTTCCAGCAGCCTAAGCACCTGGAAAGCACTTTGTGACCTTTATAGCTTCTAGCACAATCTGCTTTGCGGTGAAGAGTCTAGAATATGTGTCTCTGCCTACACAGCCATGAGCTTCAAGAAGGCAAGAGTGTTGCAGCAATATTGGGGAAGGCTCCTAGGAGTTCCATAAATGCCTCCTGCCCTGTTACAGCTGCCTAGTGCTGTTGGAAACAGACCACAGGGCTCAAGGCCGATCCCCTCTCCTCCCCCACTCCATCTTGCCAAATTACTCAAACTGTATCCAATGATAGAGGTTCAGAATGTGTTTGACTATGAGACAGACCTGGCCCTGAATCCTCATTCTGTTACTCACTAACCTGGCAACCTCCATCTGCTCATCTATTGAATAGGAGATATTTTCTATCTATCTGTCCTGTGAGGGTAATCATAAGAATGGAAGCAGACAAAAGTCTGGCCCTTCAGGAACCTAAAATACAGTGGAAGGGAAAACAATTGAAACATGCCTGGTAATAAAATTTCACATAGTGATAAGTGCTATGAAAAATATGAAACCAGATAAGGTAAGAGAGGCTTTTGGAGGGGGAGGGGACATGCTGTTCTGGAGGGCAAGGTAAATCAGGCACCCACCTGGGACAGGACTGTACCTAGAGAGGAGGGCAAAGTGCCAAAGGGTCAGCCTAATGTATTTGGTCTAATGGCTGAGATGCCCAAGGGCTTGACCTGGGCAGCTTGCCCATCCCCATGGAGCTTGAGCTGGCAGATGAGGTAGGCTCCCGCTCCCTTTATCCCCAGCCAAGCAGCTGCCTCCTCCATGGCTAGCCCCTGAAGCAGAACCAATGAAGAGCTCTTCATGTCCACATACTCCTAACCCTGGGCATCCTGGTGGGCTGGCCTAGCAGAGACGAGGAGATCGTTTTGCTGGGGGCAAAGAAGCCAAAAGGGAAATGCTCCAGGCTAAGTCCAAAGAGCAAAGCCTCAGGGGAGTCCAGGATACAGACTCTGAGGGGTTCTTAGGCACAGAATTAGGGGACCCTTTTCTCTCATTCTGGAGGTTAGGACTTAGTAAGGAGAGACTGAGCATGCACTTTTTGCTCAGAGCCGTACTGGGTGCTGGGGTGGTGGGGGGAGGAACCTTGCTGAGGGTCAATGAGCACTGAACACCAACTCCGTGGTACTCGTGGCATGCACGGCACTCGTGTGTGCAATGTACATGTATGTTTCAGCTCTTTTACCTCCCTCAACAGCTCTTGGGGTGGGTATTACATATGAGCACAAGGAAGCACAGAAATGGTAGTGACTCACCCAAGATCATTCAGCGAGGGGGCAGTCAAGCTGGTATTTGAACCCAGATGCTTTCTGACCCTAAATGCTTGGATATGTTCCTGCCCTCAAAAAGCTTCTGGTCCCAAAGGAGACCTAAGAGTCCCCATATCTGAACCACAGAGAACATACGTGGCATCAAGGGGATGGACTCTGGGAGGCCTGCAGTGGTCAAGCGCCAGTGGGCTTAGAGGATTCCCTCACCTCCATGCCGAGCCTCCCCAAAGGCCTTGCCTCTTCTAGGAGCACTGGTACCCACAGGGTATGGCACAATCTGTGGGTTTTGTGTAGAAGGCTAAGCTCAAGGCTGGTGAACTTCTGTCTGCTGGCTATTGCCTGTTTTGTACACAGCCTTCAAACCAAGAACGGTTTTTACATTTTCAAATGGTTGCGGGAAAAATCAAAAGAAAAATATTTGATGACACAGGAGAAGTATATGAACTTCAAATTCCAATGTCCAGAAATAAAATGGTCTCGGAGAACACCCCCGTCCACCCACTTGTCCACATACCGTCTGCAACTACGGTCATGCTATCAGAACAGAATAGTGTGCCCCCCCAAAACTGAAAATACATCCTATCTGGCCTTTTACAGAAAGAGGTTGTCAGTCCTGGTGATCAGTGTCGAGCCCCAGTGCCTGACATGGAGTACACATCTGGATATTGAATGAATGAATGCAGGTATAAGTGAATGATGAAGCACTAGGAAAAAAAGGGAAGACGGGTTCTTCCCCAGGGGTCACCTGGTTTGGAGAACACCAGACTATAGATGGTGGTCACTGAAGGAGCTGTGTCCCCAGGCTGCCCCCCTCCATCCTGCCTTCTTGCCAGGTGGCCTCCCTGCAGAGGAAAGCTGACCCAAGCAGGCTATTTCATTACAAAGCTAGAGGGAGTGCCAGGGCTGACACCAAGCCAGCTAGTCTCCCCAAGAAGCAGGGCAGGGTGGGGGGGGCAGGTTGCCAGGGGCAGCTAAGGAGGGAGGAAGCTATGTGCCTTGGGAGGAGGCGGAGCTGGGCTCGGTCCCAGGCACCAGCCAGTAGGTGGCGGGTGTCTTGGGTGAGGGCCCTGCCCTCCCAAGCCTTCCTGCTGCACCAAGAACCTCCCCCACGGCCGCTCCTAGAAGGAGAACCCCAAGGCTCTGCTCCTCTCTCAGAAGTCCCAGGAGGGTCTGGGGCGGGGGGAGGGTGAGAGCACCGGTGGTGCAACTAATAGTTCACATTTGCCGAGCCCATGTAGGCTCGGTATCAGGCATTTTGCTTTCATGATCTCATTTTATTCCCACAGCAGCCCCATGGGGTAGGCACCCTTGTTCTCCCCATTTTACAGACGCAGGAAACTGAGGCTCAATGCCGTAACAGACTTGCCCAAGGTCTAGTAAATGGTGGTGCTGGAATTTGCCCCTGGCAGTGTAGCTCTCAGACCCCAAGCAGGACTAAACCAGAGTGTCTTTTGTTAATGCTGATTCCTGGGCTCCACCTCAGCAGTTCTGATTCAAGAGGCTGGGATGGGCCTGGGAATTTGCATTAACGAGCACTCTGGTTGGTTCTGATACAGTGGACCGGGCTCTGAGACACACTGCCTGGGGGCACTTCTTCAGGCACCCTGTACAAACTGCTTCCCTTAGGGCGCCTGTGTGGCTCAGTCGTTAAGCCTCTGCCTTCGGCTCTGGGTCATGATCCCAGGGTCCTGGGATCGAGCCTGGCATTGGGCTTCCTGCTCACAGGGAGCCCGCTTCTCCCTCTCTTTCCCACTTGTGCTTTCTCTCCCTACCTCTTTCTCTCAAATAAATAAATAAAATCTTTAAAAAACAAAACAAAACTGCTTCCTTCGATGAGCTGAAAAGAGTCTGTCTGCTTTAAGCTGGCAAAGCAAGTCCTGAGCTTTGCCCCAGGCTTGTCCAGCCTGCAAGGGGTCTTGCTGTCAGGACTGGGCTGTGGGTCAGTGGTCAGGGCAGCAGGGGTTGGAGGCAGTGCCTGGGTGAGGGGCCTTGGGGAAATTCCTTGCCAGGAAGGGTGTACCGTGCCGCCCTGGGGACCCAGGGTCTGCCCATGCATTGAGGGTGAGCTGCCATAGGCCCAGGGTTCTGCTGGCTCCTCTGGGCACTGACTTGTGCAGAGACAGGAGAGTGACCTGTCACACGTGCAGTATGGTTCAGTTCAATGCCATCCTGATTTCGAAGCCACCACCCCATGCTGTGCCTTGGGAGGGAGAGCAAGGGCAAATGGGGCACCATCACTGTGCTCTCAGAGCCTGGGGTCCCTCTCCAGGAGAACACAAGTGTGATCCCAGGCAGGCTGGGGTGGAAGAAATGGGCCTGGAGAATTCGGGGGAGCGGGGGGGAACAGATGTTTCCGGCTGGGGCATCAGCAAAGCTTTCCTGCAGAGGCTGTTTTTGGGCTGTGCCTGAATGGGCAAGAGAGCTGGGTCAAACACAGGGCTGTGCTGGGCCAAGGGAGCAGAAGCAGCGAGGGCTTATGGGAGGGAACTGGCTGAGCCCATCGGAGGACCCAGGCATTGGCTCTGACTGCCCTGGAGTGCAGAATCCTACAAATGGGCTGGGCTCCAGTGCTGGGCCAGTGGCTCCCAGAAGAACAAGTTCACGGGGGTGGGCATGCATGTGTGAATGAATACAAATTCAGCGACATGTGTTCATGGACACGGTGAGGGGAGCACGCACTTGCGTGTGTGAGCAGGCCTGCTTGCCAGGGGCTGCCTTCAGTTACATAAAGTCTGGGCGAGGAGGTGTGTGCCCGTGTGTATGAACGGACTCATGCTTGTGAGTTCATATGGGAGTGTGGACACGAAAGCATGACTGTGTGGTCACGTGCAGAGCGCGTGATGTGGGAGGACATGAAGGCGTGACGCCTGCGAGTATACTCTGGGACTCAGCATTCGGGCTTTCTGAGTCGCGGTCCACAGCCCCCGTAAGGGGAACAGTGGTTAATGTTGTCGGAGTCAGGCCCCCGCTTCCCATGTGACACCTTGGGGCATCCTCTCATCCATCCTGCGAGGTGGACTTATACTCGTTATGTCATCATCTTATCTGTTATTACCTCCATTTTACAGAGGAAGCCACCGAGGCTCAGGAAAGTCAAGTGATTTGCTTCGGGTTATGCGGCCAGCAGGTAGCAGAGCCAAGACTAAGCCCAAGCTGTGGGGCCTCAGAGGCCCCCCCTTTCCTGTTTCCTACAAGCTGCTGCTGGGCCATCCGTGGTGAGGAGCTGCACTGGCATACGGCTGGCCTGGACATGGCACAGACACCCAGGGCTCCTCATGGGCTAAGTGGGAAGGGACCGCCCCTGGGGCCTGGCCCTTGGGACCCAGGGCTGCAAAGTAGAAATGTCACACAGAGGTGAAATGGGGCAGTCCTCGTTTATCCCAAGCCCCAAAGAATTTGGACTGGAGCCAGCAGAGGCCCCTAGCCTGAGCAATGTGCTGTGTCCTGCTCTTTGGAACAACAGCCCAGCATGGAGAGTTGCCCCAGACTCTGTTATGCTGGTTTCTTGGAGGCTGCTTCGCAGCAGAAGGCCAGGATCCCAGACTGGGGACCAGCGTCCCTTCCTTGCCCTCTAACAGCCTGTCGGCTGCAGCAGCACCCCTCCTTGTGTCCCTGTCTTTCTTGTTGCGTTCAGGGTGCCGGTTGCCATGTTAAAAAACAAAACAGACCACAAACAAAGGGTCTCCCAGGGTCCTTTTCCCTACCACTGGGAGATGGACTGATCTAAGTTAAAGGCCTTTTGGGGAAGTCATTTGCTCACTTCTCTGAGTCTCCTACCCTCATCTGTAAAACGGGGGTAACCAGAATCCCTACCACGTGGGTCACAGTGAGAATGAAATGAGGTAACACGTGCAGAGCTCTCCACACCGCTGGGCACACAGAATGAGCGTGCCTGACACACACAGGCGCTGTCAGTGACATTTCCACCGGATTCGCAACGGCAAGGCTGACCTCATTTCTCCCTGTGACCCTGGCAAAACATTCCATCTTTCTGGACCTCCGTCTCCCACCCCGTAGAGATTCTTTTGACTTTTTTTTTTTTTCTGGTTGTTTCTGTTGTTATATATTGAAATATTTAAAAATTTATTTTCATAATTCCGTACCATTAAATTCACCCCTTCTAAAGTGTACAAGTCAGGGGGTATTAGCGTATGGCCAGAGTTGTGCCAGGGTCAACTAGGATCTCATCCAGAGCGTTTTCATCACTCGCAAAAGAAGCCCCCTACTCACTAGCAGGCTCTCCCCTTTCTTGCTTCTACGCAGCTCCTGGATACCAAGAATCAACTTTGTGTCTTTGGATTTGCTGATTCTGGGAAGTTCATATAAATGGAATTGTACAGAGCCAGGTCTTTTGCACCAGGATTCTTTCCCTTAACATAGTGGGGTTTGTTTTTGTTTTTTTTTTTTTTAAAGATTTTATTTATTTGACAGACAGAGATCACAAGTGGGCAGAGAGGCAGGCAGAGAGAGAGGAGGAAGCAGGCTCCCCACCGAGAAGAGAGCCCGATGCGGGGCTCGATCCCAGGACCCTGGGACCACGACCTGAGCCGAAGGCAGAGGCCTAACCACTGAGCCACCCAGGTGCCCCAGTGGGGTTTGTTTTGTTTTGTTTTTTAAGAATGGTCCATGTTGGGCAATGTCCAGTACTTCGTAATTTTTATGGCTGAACCCTGTTCTATGTGTAGCTTGACCACATTCTGTTTATTCACTTAGCTGCTGGTGGAGAGCTGGGTTGTTTCCATTTTTTGGCTGGTAAGGATACTGTTGCTATGAGCATTTGCATAAAGATTTTTGTGCGGACATACATGTTTTCCATTCTCTTGGGTAGGTATCTGGGTGTGAGGTTGTGCTAACTCCGTGTTAATCTGATTTTCACAGTGACTGCACTATTTTATGTCCCCATCAGTAGTAGAGAAGGGCTCCGATGTCTCCCCTTCCTCACCAATACTTACTATTGTCCGTGTTTTAATCATAGTCACACCAGCAGGTATGAAGCAATATGCCCTTTCGATTTGCATTTCCCTAATGACTAATGTTCTTGAGCATCTTTTCGTGTGCTTATTGGCCATTTGCATGTCTTTTTTGGGGCACATGTCTGTTGAAAGCCTTTGCCCGTTTTAACATTCTTTTTTTATTTTAGCCAATAGTTACTGGAGCACCTACTATGTGCTGGCAAACTTAGGGACTCTGCTTGGAGCATGAAAGCTTGCCCCGCCCAGCCTCCCAGGGCTATCACATTGGAGCATGTGTGTGGGGGAAGGGACATGGCTCCAAAAAAGGGAGGAGGCACAGAGTGGACAAGGGCCTCGGGTTTCAGAGGCTCTGTCTGTGTAATGCACCCTCCCAGGGGCTACCCTGCCCATTGGCTGCCCCACCACACCTGACACCAGTGTGATCAATACCATGTAGCCCGAAGCTGACTGCAAGTGGTAGGCACTGCCTGAGTATGCTCCCTCAGGGATTCTCAGTTTAAACCTACTCCTACCCAACCAGGGCCAGCCACATAACCCCTGGTCATCTTCAGGAAGCTCTGCACGGTGACTGCTGGCAGCAGTGGGGCTCTGCTGAGGTCTGAGCGATAGGAAGATAGGAGGACTTTGCTCTGCGTCCACTGCTGTGTGCCTTCTGCATATTCCTTGACCTCTCTGAGCCTCAGTTTTCGTTCTTTTTTTTTTAAAGATTTTATTTATTTATTTGACAGAGAGAGATCATAAGCAGGAGAGGCAGGCAGAGAGAGAGGGGGAAGCAGACTCCCTGCCGAGCAGAGAGCCTGATGTGGGGCTTGATCCCAGAACCCTCAGATCATGACCTGACCTGAAGGCAGAGGCTTAATCCACTGAACCAACCAGGTGCCCCCTTTCTTTCTTTCTTTTTTTCTTTCTTTCTTTCTTTCTTTCTTTCTTTCTTTCTTTCTTTCTCTTTCTTTCTTTCTTTCTTTTTAAGATTTTACTTATTTATCTGAGAGAAAAAGAGAGAGGGCATGAGCAGGAGGGACAGGCAGAGGGAGAGGGAAAGAATCTCAAGCAGACTCCCTGCGGAGTGCAGAGCCCAATGCGGGGTTCGATCTCATGACCCTGTGATCGTGACCAGAGATGAAATCAAGAGTGTGACATTCAATCGACTGAGCCACTCAGACTGAGCACTTTGAGTCTGAGTTTCCTTATCTGTGAAACGGGAGAATACTAGCACATTCTCTAGGTGATTATAAGGCTGAAATGAAATAATACAGAGGTTGAGGCAGAGGAAATGTTCACTAAGTACAACTCATGTTCTTTGTTTTGTCATCTGAAAACTGTGAGGGACAAGATAATCTCTGAAGGCTTGACTCCCTCATAGAAAGGAGAGGTTGATGGGGCGCCTGGGTGCCTCAGTCGGTAAAGCATCTGACTTCGGTTCAGGTCATGATCTCAGGGTCCTGGGATGGAGCCCCACACTGAGCTCCGTGCTCAGCAGAGTCTGCTTGAGGTTCCTCCCTCCATCTCTCCTCCCACTTGTGTTCTGTCTCTCTCTGTCAAGTAAATAAATAAATAAAATCTTAAGGGAAGGAAGGAAGGAAGGAGGGAGGAGAAAGGAGAAAGGAAGTAAGGAAGGAAAGAAGGAAGAAATAAAGAAGTTGATAAGGATCAAGGGACACCCCCAGGTCAGACAGAAGCAGCAAAAAGGGATGTCAGACTCTCCCAGCCACAGTTGCCTCTGTGGGGAGCAGCTGCCCTGAGTTCAGAGCTACCCAAAAAGAACTTCAGAGGTGCGGCCCCAGCGTGGGCAGTAAGACCATCCCAGGAAACCCTCCAGCCTCTGTGGCTCTCTTGTCTCCACCCTGGCTTTGCCTCAGCCCTCCTGGCCTATACCACGGCAGCCGTAGCCTTCTCACTATTCGGCAGAGCTCATGGCCAAGGGGAAATATGTTTCCAGATAGGGTGAAAATAGATCCTTCTCCAAATATGCTCATCATGACTAAGAAAATAAATAGAACCAATAGGGAAAAGAGGAGGGCGCAGCCACCAGACGAGGCCAGGTCTGTGTGGGTCTAGAAGGACAAGCTGCCAGACAGGTGGGGGTTGGGTTTGTGCAACAGAGGGTGTGTGTGACTGTGTATGAGTGTGTGTCTATGTGTGTGACTGAATGAGTTTGTACATGATGCATGAGTAAGTGTGTGTGACAGTGAATGCGAGCGTGTGTGTGTGTGTGTGAGTGTGCACGTGTGAGTAGGTACGGATGAATTTGTGAATAAGCCTCTAGGCATGTGTATGTTTGAGCGTGAATGTGCCTAAGTAAGAATGTACAGAGCACATATGTGGGTGAGTGTTCACCTGTGTTGTGGGGCGTGTGTGTGTGAACAGGTGCCCGTGAGTGTTTATATGCAGGTGTAGGTAAGAGTTGTGTGTGCAGATTGTGTGAGTGCGTGTGTGAACTGGTATGCATTCATATGCGTGTGTGTGTGTGTGTGTGTGTGTGTGTGTGTGTGCGTGTGCACGGACATGCTCTTGTGTAAGGGGTGCCCCAAGCCTCATGCTCTGGAAGGCGGCCCCGAGGAAAGGGAGAATTCTTTGGGCTTAGTCACTCATGGCTCAGACATAGCCAATCCGAGAACATGTTTCATGATAGACCAGGCTGCATTTGTCATCGGAACTTCCTGTTACCCCCTGGCAGGGGAGGCTTCCCCAAGCTGGAGCCTGGCGGGGACCCCTCAGGGGCATAAAATGTTGGAACCCGAAAGGATCTCTGATCTCTTCTCCCCAAAGACTTGATGGTATGCGTGGGGAGGCTCAGGCCCAGGGTCACATGGCTGGGGAGGAACAAGGCTGGGAACTCAGGCCTTCTCGTCTCTGTCCGGGTTTCTGTGCCTCCCACAGAGACACACCTTCAGCTTTCCCTTTCATGCATCCCTCCTTCATGCATTCAGCAATCGTCTACCAAGAACCTCTTCAGGACCACACACCACACTGGGGGCTAAGGTACAGATAAGACCCTGTCTCAAGAAGCATTCCTCCCAGGGTGGAGAGGGGGACTGCAAGCGAATAACCCAGTGGGTGAGATAACTCCAGACCCTGGAAGGCGGGGTGGTGGGATCGGAGGCCAGCTTCAGTGGTGGAGGGGTGTCAGGGAGAGTCTGTGCAGAGCGACATTAGTGCGGAGGCCAGGACAAGGGAGCCAGCTACTCCCAGTGGGGGATCCAGACCCATTTCCTATTCGAGCTCATAGGGGAGCATGAAACTGTCAGAAGGCCACTGGTCAGGAGGCCTTGGCCACTGCCCTACCCAAATCTGATGGGAAGTGATGGGAAACCAGAGGAATGCTCCCTCAGAGAAGGCCAGAGCTGAGAGGCAAGTGGGGCTCAGGGCCCAGGAAACATCGCTGGCACCATAGAGGACCATCAGCCTCTACTCACGCCCCGGAGTTCCTTTCCCGCTGCCATGAAAGTGCTAGTAAACACGGATGTTGGAGAACAGTGTCTATGGACTTGGCTGAGCACTTAGCATGGGCCAGGGGTATCCCAGGCACTTCTCCACCCCCACATACCTTAGGAAATGGGCACTGATGATACCTCTGATTTATAGAAGAAAGCAAGGACCCATTGAAGTAACATGTTTAAGATCATACCCCCAGGAAGGGGCTGAGCTGCCCTTTGTACCCAGGCGTCTTGGGATCCCAAAGGCCAGAGCCCCTGAGCACACACCTCAGCCCCTCCTGCTTGTCTGACCTTCAATTTCACTGCCCTGGTCTCCTAGAATCACCCTGCCTGACCTTGGAGCTCCCTCTGACTAAGCCTCATGGCTTGTCGTATAGCCATGAATGTTTATGGGTCCACCATCTACAAGGCCACAGTCAACATCACTGACCTCACAGCCCCTACTATGTGCCAGGAGCATCGGGACCTTGACATGTGCGATTATAGTCTTCGCAAGAACTCATCAAGGTCAGCATTATGAATCTCATCTTACAACTGAGGAGATAAAGGGACCAGCTCAATGTCAGGCAACTGTAATGGTTGGGGGGAGGGTAACCTGATCCCAGGGCCTGATACGCCTCATGCCTTCCCACAGGGCGCTACCGAGGAACTCAGCCTGGTTTGCTTTGCTTAAACCTCCAAATCAGCCTCCCGCCACCTGCTTTGACCTAGGCAAGGTTCCAAGTCATGCTATAAAAGACAGAAAAATCCCTGACCTTTGGGGTTACTCTTGAATTCTTGAAACCCTTGATGTTGAAATGGTGAATGCCAAGTGTTCTCCACGTCTATACCTCAGAGCTGTGAGGGAATAAACGTAAACTAGCACAGCCCCATCTTAGTGTAGGGACCCAGGATCCTTCCAAGGCTCCATTTCCTATCTGTAAAATGGACTTATATCAGAATGTTCACATCACAGGTCTGGAGTCAGGTAAAACCAAGGTGACATGATGATGCCCAGCTCACAGTAGGTGCTCAGTAAATACTTACAGGTCCACTGGTTGATAGAGCATTGGTCTCAAGACCCTGAGGGGCTGCTGCTGTTTGAAGTTTAGACAGTGGGATGGAGATTTCAACTTTCTGGGTTTCCAGGGCCCTGCTCAGAGGGCATCAGTCTTCAGCCCTCTCAACAGGCTCCTGGCATTTCAGCCTAGTAGGCCCCCTGCATTCCCTCTGGACATGGTAGGGGTGAGGCACAGGTCCCAGCCTCTCCAGGTTCAGACAAGCTGGGCAGAAGAGGCAGCCATTCTCCAGAGAGCTGTGTGTCCTAGAGCTGAGGCCGAGGGAGGGAAGTATCTGCAAAATGGGGAAGTTGCTGCTACAAATACCCGGGTTGAGAAATGTACTGGGGAAAATCCAACAGGCTGAGGAGCTCTGGGGAGGGGATCTCCGGGGGGTAGCACACGCATACCACCCCCTTACCCTTTGTCCCTTTAGCCTGGGGATGGGGGTGGCTTCCTGCTGGTCCTCCTCTCTGGGCTCTTTCTCTCTGGGCTTCCTAGCCCCTATAACATCTCCACTCTTCCATCCCCTGTGTCGTGGATTCCCTGCAATTCCATATATTTGAAATACCTAGTTGGCTTCTCTTTTCCTGTTGGATCCTGAAGCCCAGAGAGGTAAGGCCACTTGTCCAGGATGAAAGGGCGTGCCTAGGACAACCCAATGTTCTTCCTCAGCCCCCTCTCCATTTGGAGATCTGCATTCCTCACCCTAGCTCTGTGCTAGCTTCTCTGCTTTGTGCAGTCAGCTTAAGGAACTCATTAGCTGATTCTCACTAAAGTATTACTGACTGATATCCATGTCATCCAGAAGAAGCTAAAACCTCATCGGCTCTGTCCAGGGGGACCTGAGGCTGTGGAGAAGACACAGCCACAGCTGGAGACATGCCCAAAGCGTCTCTCTTCTTGTCCCTGTCCACTTTCCCCTGCAGTAACCCCAGAGGCTAAATCAAGCTACAGGGAAAGTGCAGAGAAGGCAGACTGAAGAGACTGTCCCCCTTCCACAGACACAGATCAGAGCTGGGAAAGGCAAACAGGTCCAGGATGTGCACTTTCCTCTTTTGTGCACTGTGATGGTGGGGGGTGGGGGGGGGGCGGGTCAGACCAGGTGGTCCCTGAGGACATTTGCTCTCTGAAAGTCCACAGATCTGTGACTCTTAGAACACGGGCATGATATCCCTGGGTTCCTGTCCCAAGTCTGATCTGGTGTGGCCTCTGATCCCTTTTCTCTTTCCTCAGTGTGCCTGTCTGCTCAGTGGAGAGGTTGATCAAGCTGGTCCATGTGAGCCCTGGAAGGAGACCCTGGTCCACATCCATGACTGGACCATGATTCTCCAGGAGCCTCTCTCAGGAACCTACTGACCTCAGCATCCCTGCTCAGCTGATGTCCTGCCCATTCTGCTGTCCCAGACTAGAGCCCACCTGGTCATGTGCCCACTTTTCCCTGTAGCCTGATCTGCAGGAACCTGAGAGCCCATCAGCCATGGCCTAGACCTCCCGCCCCCACAGCCAGGAGCCATTCCCGCTGTCGGGGGCTCTGCCTTCTGCCTGAGGGGTTGCTTCTCCCTGGAGGAAGAGGAGGCATCAACCTGGCCTGGACAGAGGTTCACCTGAGTCCCTTACCCCACTAACCTCCCACCGTCTGGAGCTCGTTCTTTCTTCCTTTCCAGAAAAGAATGGGAAACTGGGCCGCTCTCTAGAAAGAATCCAAGAGAGGGGTTGAGCAAAGGAGGCTGGTCTCCCTCCCATGAAAAGAGAGGTCAGGCCCTTCTAAGGTTTCTGCAGGCACAGCTCTCAACCCAAGCAGGTTACAACGTACCCACTTCCCACATAAGACAATTTTGAATCACTTTATAAGAGTTGAGGTGTGCTACATTAGACAAGTTGTCCTAATATTACCCTTTGCAGACATTTAATGAAACATGTAGGAATTTAAAGCTTCCTGTCACCCAGATCACATACTGTGCCATGTGATCTCAGTGTCCTCAAAACTCTGCACTATTTACTCCATTTTACAGAGGGAGGACAGAGGGGGAGAAAGGTCCAGAACCTTGTCTAAGACCACATAGCCAGTGAGCACCAGGCCACTGTCTGGGCCTGCCTTGCCTCGCAGCCTGGATCTCTGTCACTCTGGATTCTTGGTTCTGCCCTGGGGACTCAGGTGAGGGCTTCAGGCCTGTGGGGCTCACGCTTCATTAGAATTCAGAGCTGCTGAACAGCTTGCCCGGAGGGAGCAGAGCCCTCCTCCTAGCCCAGTTAGGGGCTTGGCGCCAGTGCCTTAGGACTCCTCCTGGGGTGAGCTCTGGGGCACGTGGTTTACCTGCCAGAAGCCCAGAGGTAGGAAAGCAAACACCATAAATCATCAGGAAGCCCGTGTAAATATTTTATAGCTGGGACAATAAATAATGCAGCTCCCTGGACACACCCGACCCAGTTCATCTGTCCCACATCCAGCACCTAGGACACTCTGTCTGGTCCCTTCTGACTTGCATTTTTTCAACAAATGCCGAAGCCCACTACCAGGCACTTTCCTGTCCACCATCTTCACTGCTTAACCTTTGTCCAAGCTTCTCCCTCCACCTGGAACACCTTTCTCCCTAAGCCTGTCTATTCATTCTCCTCCTTCAGGAGTCACCTCCTCCAGGAAGGCTGCTTTGATTTTCTGGATTGAAAATGGTTAGGGGTTCTCCTGGCTCTCCCAGTGCCTAGGCTTCCCCCATCTGGGTTCTGCTCCCTCTTTGTGGTCTTTTCCTAGTGATTTGTCTGCTCCTACTTCTTCTGTCAGCTCTAAGAGAGCAATCACATCCGTTGAGTTGAACGCAAGGCTTGGCATCTAGGAAGTTCTCAACAATGTTGAAAGATGGAATAAATTATCTTTAATCCTTTAATAAGTCTGTGAGGCAAGTGTTTCTGGGTTATGACTATAATCCTCATGTCACAGACAAGGAAACTGAGGCCTGAGTGGCAGTGCTGGGACTGACTTCCCAACTGTCTGATCCTGAGTTTAATGCTTTCTCAACAAACCATCTTGGAAGACACCTCTTTCCCCTGCAGACCTCAAGCTCCTTGAGTCAGGGACCCTCTGTTTCCACTCAAGGAAGCCCTTGGCCCCTGCCACAGGTTCTGGCATTCAGTAGGTGCTAATTCACGTGTTTGAATGACTACAAAAAGCAAGTTAGTGGTCAGGATCTTGTCCTCAACCTGGGAGGGAATGCACAGTGAAGTCCTGGGGGTGTGGGAAGCCAGGCAAGTGGATCTGTGTTCCCCAGGCCCCAGGGCAGCTCTGAGAAGACATGTGACATGTGTCTGGGGAGGGTCTCAGGTTCCAGATGGAGACAGATGTTGAAGGTGCTCGGATCAGCAACCCAGACATCTTCGGTCTAAAGGCACTGCACCACTGTGGGGCCAAGTCCCTAACCAGGCCATCAGTGCCTCACAGGAACCTGAGATGCGATGACAGACGATCCTGTCTGCCCTCTCCCTGTCCTGTGTTAGGCATCAGAATGAGGACAAAGAAATCAGGGCACAGGCAGTGCAAGGTGGGACAGGACAAGGATAGCTTTGCACAGGAGCCCTGGCCTCACCCTGGCCTCAATCCTTGGCAGGGGGTGGGCTGCAGGAGGGAAGGTCAATGAGTTTCGACTTGTTATGTCGATTGTGACTGGTTGCTGATGGCTCCCTGAGACTGTGTTAAGAAGGATTCTGAGCTGTATCCCTCCAGGCTCAGCCAGAAGGTCTGTGATCATTTAGTAAGACCTGCCACCAGCACAGAGTGGGGCGTCCTAGCCCACGCAGAATATGCCCCTTCCTCTTTTCACCTCTCCACGACTCTCTGCACTGAGTAGGACTAAATAAAGGGTTGCAGGTTCCTTGTTGACTATTAACCACAAGGTCAGTTTGGAGTTACTGTTTGTGGAGATGGAAATATGATGGAAATACTCTTAACCAGTGTATCTGCAAGAGCTAGAGGCGAGTAGGGAGAAGAGAACAGGAAAGAATAACAGAGGTCAAGTGACAGTCCGATTCCCATCAGTATTTCCCCATAGTGTGCCTGAGACCCTGGGCCCAGTGACAAGGGCAGGCCTGGCAGGCCTGGCTATGCCCTCCCCAGTCAGCTGTAACCAAGAGTTTTCTAAGGCAAATTCCAGAGATAATCCAGGGAAGGGCTCAGGCAGCAGGGCCCTATGCTGCCAGGGGCAGGCCCACACCTTCTATGTTTCACAGACCCGGGCATCCTCTCTGGGCCCAGGGTGTTTGAGGGGCACTCGGATTCGGGTGCCCTCACACAACTTCCCAAGTTGTGGGGGGAGAATCTTGCAAGACCAGAGCAGGCAGGGCTGGGCGGGATGGCCCCTCTCGGTGGGCCCCAAGGGTGGTAGCCAGAACCACAGGGCCCACAGGAAGGCCCCAGACCAGTGTGCTGTGCTTGTTCTCCCAGCCCCCTGCGGCCCCTTGGACACCTGCCCCATGAGACTAAGTAGGCAAGATCTGCACCAGTCTTTGCAGCTGGAGAAGAAGCCTTCTGGAGGGGGAGCTCCGCCCTTCCCTGGCCAGCTGCCAGTGCCTCCACGCCATCTCTTGTCTGGTTCACCCCCAGGCCAGTGGCCAACTGTCCCACTCTCACTCCTGTGGCTTTAGGGCAGCCTGGCCTAGTGGCTGTAAGGCTCAGCTTGGCTGTGTCCTGCACACGTCACTCAGCCTTCCTGGCCCTCAGTTTCCCCTCCTGAGGAATGGGGGTACTGACGGTATCTAGGTGGTAAGGGCTTTGTGAGAAGCTGGTCACTTAAAGAGCATCCAGTGTTAGCTCAGGGCCTGGTAGGTCATGGGCACTTGATACATGGGGGCTGGAACTACTGTTATTATTATTCTCTTATTCTATTTTTATGCTATTCTATTATTCTGTTGTTATTATTATTCTAATCTGAGGCCAAGTTCATGTGCTCCACATATTCTGCAGAGGCCAGAGTCTACCCCGGGGGACCCGACCGGAGCTGGGGACTTGGGATGCTCTGAACCTGAAGGCCAGGGACCCTGTAAGATGGGGCCAGTGGGGTCTCCCTATAGCCCTGGGTCCCCTGGGTCTGCTGAGCTCTGCACTGTGGACAGAGTCAGCTATCCCAGGCCACTTCTCATTCTCTCCTGGCACAGCTCTGGGGCACCAAGCAGAAACAACTATTGTCACGTCTCATTTTGATGCCCAGTGTTCTCGGGCAGCCCCATACCAGCTGGCTGTTGCCTAATATGGTGAAAGGTTGAGCTCTTTGGGGAGAAGTCCCCCCAAAAATGTTGACCTCTGAGTGCAGGGTGCAAAGGGTCAGGAGCCCATGGTCTCTCCAGACCCACCTCCGCTCTGGGGAGCCCAGGCAGCTGGGGAAGACAATGGGGAGCACCGAGGGCACTCTTGGACACGGTGGGAAGCCATAGTATGGAGTGGGCTGGGGAGCCGCAGACCCATAGTAGACTCTCTGTCCTTGTCCTCCTCCCTTCTGTCCCCACTTCCTCCTCCCCTCAGCCACCCAGGCCTTGGTCTCATGCAGGAAGATGCTGGCATGAGTCCCATTGGGGGTGCTGGGAGGAAGGGTGCCTCCAGGGCAGACCCTGAGCTGGGGAAGCCTAGAAATGTGCAGTGGACAAACACATGCTACCGAGGAAAGCCAGCCTTCGCTAAGTGCCTACAATGTACTTGGCCCTCATGGGGTGGGGCCACATGTGTGGTGGCATTGGCAGTGACCAGGAGAAGAGGACACAGCCCTTAGGGAGTGACCCTGCAGCTAGGGAAGGAACAAAGACATACATGGTCTAAGTCTCACCCTACCGGCCCCTAGAAGCTCACATACTAGAACAGTGGTCCCAGGGGGTCCGAGACCATGGGGCAAAGGTTCAGAATCAAGAGTGAATCAAGAGTGAAATCAAGAGTGAATCAAGAGTGAAGGAGAGGAAAGGTGTTCGAGATGGCCCAGGAGCCCCCTACACACCCCCACACCCTGCCCCACGAGCTGCGGGTCAGGCTCCCAGCCGCCCATTGCTAAGGGCTGAGCGCAAGCTCCCAGGGCAAAGGTCAGAAGGGCAAAGATTGACGGAGGCTCCGTGGACCCACGCCCAAAGCCTGTATTCAAGGAGCAGGCTGTAGTCAGCCTCAGGCACTGCCTTGGAGGAGGGAAGCTGGGCCTCTCGGCTGGTAGAATCCCCCCTGTGGCTCCAGCTCTACCCGGCCTGGGCCTTTACCAACATGGGGCAGGGCACTCTGGTCCCTGCTCTGTCAGCCCCAGGAAAGCCAGACAGCATGGATATAATCCATAAAGGCCGTGCCTTCATCGAACTGTTCATTTTAAGGTGCTTATTGCCATCACTCCTGCCTCTAGGCTTTCCCTTTTGCTGCGTCCTCTGCTAAAACACTCTATCCTTCTGATGTGCTCCCTCGTGCCTACCTGGAAAACCCCTTCCCCAAGGCTTCATTTCCCACTGTCTACATGCAGGCTCAGGCCTCTGCATTGCATCCAAGGCACTGAGAATGGGAGGCCCCCACTGACCCTTGGGGTACCCTGTGCAAGCCCCACAGGCCTCCCTCACTGTTTCCTGGAATTGGCCTTAAAAGTTGAAGTCTGTTGCTGGTACCCTGGGCAAGTTGCTTTGCTTGTTGGGACCTTAGTCTCCCATGACAGACTGTTAGAGGAGTTGGATGAAATGACTTGCATTAATCTTCTAAAAACCTTAGACTCTATGCAGAGGGCTTCAGGGAATGGAAAGGAAACTTCCCTGGGCTATCCCCCCATATACCCCGGTAATAACAAAATTAAATCCTATAAAAGAGGTCGCAGTGATCTAGAAAGGACACATCTGACCCAGGCACTGTGCTAGACTTCTCTCTGGTCCACACTCCCCGAGTCTCTGAGGGGTACAAACAGCCCCTTTATAGATAAGGGAGTTGAAGCCAGGAGGGGAAGGTGCCTTGGCCAAGGTCGCAGAGCGGAGTGGCTGAGTTCCCTGCAAGAAGACCAGCCGCCATCACCCCGGGGGACCCTGACCTCCTGCCAGGGCCCCCTGGGCTTAGCCACTGCCCTCCAACAGGAGCTGTAAGGATAGGTCCATCTACTAATGCTTGCTCCTGGTCTCAGGAGGTCAGCCTCAGGGGCCCGGGCTGCCTTGTGAGCTGGGAACCCCACAGCTGTGTGGAAGGGAAGAGGGGTTTCTAGAAGGCAGTAGTCCTGCATTTGTCCGTGCATTCGGCAGCTGGGAGCCTCCCGCTGAGCAGCCCTGCCAGCCAGAGGAAAACAGGTGTCTGGCCTCCTAAATCATGCTAGATTCCATCCCCTCTTCTGGTGGAGACATGGGCCAAAGTCCAGGATGCCTTCTGGGCCATGCCCTAGCAGTCTTGGAAACCTCTGGCCTGTTCCAGTTTCCTGAGAAGCTGTCTTGGCCGAGGCCCTGTTGGAACCCATGGCTGGGCCGCAGATCCGGCCCCCACCTCAGCACCCATCTATTGTCTGGGGAAGGGGCCAGGGACCCTCTGCAGGCCAGGTGGACAAGCCAGGCCCTGGACTCCTGCCTCAGTCTCCTCCAGCAACTTGTATGGCCTAGAACAAGGATTCACCCGAGCCTCAGTTTCCTCATCTGTGGGATGGGATCAAAATGCCTGGTCTACCCAGGTGCAGGCAATTAGACAGCAATGAGGGGGCTCTCTGTGGAAGTTGGGGGAGCAGAGTGTGGCTGGGCTGAAGGGCAGGACAGGAACCCTATACCCCTCAGAACTGCACTCCCATGTGGGCTCCCCAGAGACCCTCATGCACACCCAGGAAGGGGAGAGATGGGATAGGGGAAGCAGAAGTCCTCCTCCTCTGTCCCTCACTGGGTCAGTTCATCCTCGTGACCATGGAGAGCTAGGTCTTTCATGATCATTCCATCACATTTCAGAGAAGCTGAACTACCTGCCTGAGGTCATGTGGCCACTGAGGACTGAGCTGGGGACCTGGCTGGCTGAGACCCAGGCTTAACCATGAGATGCCCCTGCCTCTGAAGTCACCAGATCTTCCTCCCGGAAGCCTGGAGGCTGTAGCTTCATGCAGACCTGGGGACCTGACCCTGCCCCCGACCTGCCAAGAGGCCTCAAGCAGCGGCCTCCCCTGTGAGCTGGCATCACCCCTAATTGGCAGGGAAGCGTTCAACAAGAGGCTGTTTGGAACGGCTCAGCTTGTCCCTGGAAGGAGCCAGTATCGTCCTACCAGCAAAGTAACAGGTACCATTCTGCCGCCTCCCTTGCACAGCTGGAGCGGAGATCAGCAGCGGGTCAGAGTCAGAGGTGTGGCGGGGGGAGGGGGGACAAGCACCCCAGGCATCTCCTTAAGCAGGTCCACTGGCGGCCCATGTCAGCCTCGGCTCTGCCACCACCCCAGCCCTGACACAAACTCACTTACTAGTGTGCGCTTAGTCTCACCCCAGCCCGGTGGTTTACTCCTTCTCTGAGGATCTAGGTTGTGCCTGCTTCCCATCCGACAAGCCCCAGGAAGCCAGGTCTGCCCTCAGCTCCTAGGGCTCCCTCCGATCGGGGCTCAGCTAGGGGACTATATTCAGTGGAAGAGCCTCAGGTCCAGGTAACCCACGGCCTGGAAGTTCTGGAGGAAGTAGACTCGGGGGACAGTTGGTGGTACTAGCAACCTGGTGAGGCCCTACGGGGCAGGGGGGACAGGGCTCCAGGAGCCAGACTGAGCCCCGCCCCTTGTCCATTGCCCTCGCTTCTTCCTGACACCCTCTTTTCTCTTCCTCCGAGACCTGGGGGCTGAGGCTGGGGCTTGGCCTCTGGACCATACCCCAAGCCCTAGGTGTGTGGTTCCCCAGGGCTAGAAGGCACACTCTGCCCTGATGTCTGTCTGAGGTCTTACTGAACCTGGTATAAGGGGTCAGGGAAGGCTTCCTGGAGGAGGTTCTCACTAAGCTAAGACCTATTTGAAGACTGAGAAGGAGTTAGCTGGGCATGGAGTACCAAACAAAGGGAACAGCACAGGCAAAGTCCTGAGGTGAGAAATTACAGGATGTTGTCCAGTGGGAACTGAAAGAACTTCCTCTCACTGGAGCTGGAGGGCTAAGCCATACTGGGCCTGGTGGTCATGTCTAGACTTTGTCCTTTGTCCTTAGAGATCCTTGGTCAGCTTCGGGGTGGGGAGTGCACAGTCTTTGGCATGTTAGGAGTATTGTGTGGTTGCTCTGAGGAGAAAAAGCTGTTGGGGGGGGGGTGGTGGGGTCCCGAGTAGATAAGACAGCAGATGGCTGGATGAGAGACACCAGTGGGCCTGGCCAGGGTGGAGACAATGGGGACAAATGAATGGAGAAGTCAGAATAGGAGACTGAGGTACCTTGGGGACAAACACCTGCATGAGCTTCCCCCGTGACCTGAGGCCTGGCTGGGGTGGCAACTGCTCTGTGGGGGAAGAGTTGAGCAGACTGAGTGACAGGGCAGAGGGCTGCTCAGTGCAGGCCCACTTCAGTCCATCCCAGCCTCTACGAATACTCTCTCCCCTCCCCCTCTTCTGGAACAAAGCTTCTGCCTCAGGGGGGACAAGTTTATTTTTCTTCCTTTGCACCATGGTCGCGCTAGGCACACATGGCACTCCCGACAGTGACTGAAGTTTGGACACCACATGCCTTCTCCAAAGCCTGGGGAGAAATGGAGCCTTCCTTGGGGACTTCTTCTCTAGATTCCAGGCTTTTCAGGAGGGTGATGTGGAAGGAGGGGCCTTGAGGAACAGGAGGGAAGGCTGGGCTTTTCTGTCACTCCGTTCCTTTCAACTACGCCCCATCGCCACCCTAACACCATCTGGCCCTTACGTGCATACACAAGAACCCAAAGTCAGATTCTCCAGAACACTCCCGCTGCAGCCCCTAAGGCCCGGCATTCAAACCCACTCATGCTTTCCTGAGTTCTAATCTCAACCCCCTCCAGGCTTACCCTGGAGCAATGCCCCCAAGGCTGGGAGCAGTGCACATGTGTGCACACCCCTACCCCGGAGGACACGCCAGCACAGCTGCTTTGCAACATGATAGAACTAGAGCAGACATCAGCATGAACTTCCCAGGCTTCTAGGTTGTGAAACCTGAGGCCAAGTTGAAAGTCAGTTCGTCTTCTTTGCAAGGCCCTCTAGCATGATCCCAGATCTCCCCCACACCTGGCTGCTCCTGTGATTCTGGACTTGGTACCTGAAGCTATGGTTCCAGTCCTCATCCTGGGAAACCCTGGTGCAGCTGTATTCAGCCCGCCTGAGTCCTCACCCCACTGGCCTAGAGTGGGAGTGTAAAGGGTCCCACCTGAGGGCTTAGACTGTGTACCCCAGCCCTTGACCCAAATGCCGTCCATTATCCAGAAATTCCAGCCTTCTTCTTCCCCTTCCTCCACTGCTCTGGGATGAGTGCCCAGTGCTGACAGGCCCCAAGGGGCTGATCTGGGAACTGGCTGTGTTTCTTGCCCCAAGGCCTCACCATTCCTGCTGCCCAGCAGCCTGGCTGTCTGCCTAGCTGCTGTGGCCAAGGTGGCCACAGCCTCTGCCCACAGAAGCCTGTGGGCAGAGACAGGGCTCAGGCTTGTGAAGGTGGTGGTGGGGTGAGCAGCAGTCTGAGGGTGAGACTCTGCTCCCCGGGGAGGCTAACCTCTGCCTCTGCCCTCTTCAACCTGCTGGGCATTGGGGTGGAGGCATGTCTCAGCCAAAGGAGCTCATAGTCTGAGGGAGCTGGACACGGATAGCCCAGCGGACTGTTTCTAGCCCTGGGCACAGGCTGGGCCCTTTGCTCCCAACATTTCAATCCCCACCCCCCTCAGAGCAGCCCCAAGGGAGTTGCTCAAGGTCACACAGCCAATTAGTGTGGAGGCTGCCTGCTGGTTCTTCCCACTCCGGAGCCTCTGTGCCACGTGGTTGGGGCCTCAGGACAGGCTCTGGACAGTGCAGGCTGCTGGGGTAGACTTGAAAGGAGGGCTTATGGGAAACAGAGGACCTCCTTGGTGAGGGGCAGGCATCT
Source organism: Enhydra lutris kenyoni (assembly GCF_002288905.1). NCBI lineage: Eukaryota > Metazoa > Chordata > Mammalia > Carnivora > Mustelidae > Enhydra > Enhydra lutris. Next base: position 10,944,571 of record NW_019154094.1, read on the forward strand.
GGGAAGCTCCCTGGAGGAGGACTTTTTGTAGGGGGCCTTGTGAGATGGTGGAGAGCTTGACGGAATGGCATTCCAGGGGCAAAGCCCAGCTTGAGCAGAGGCAGGGGTTTTGATGAGCAGCGTGTGGGGGGAAAGCGAGTGGGTTGACAAGGGGTGTCCTGGTGCCCTGGGGCCTCTTATACCCTGGAGGACCTGGGATGGAGGGTGCCGGCTATGCCAGTATGCAGGCACTGGCTCACACTCTGCTGGTCCAACTGGCCCAACCACTTCTCTTTGGGCACTGCCCACTGCCCCTGCTCACAGTCCTGCTCAGAGGTATTAGCAAACCCTGGGCGAAATCTGGATTAGGAGCCTAGGACCACTCCCCCTCCCCCCATCCTGGTCCCAGGGCAAAATTATTAAGGGGTCCTGAGCCCCAGAGTGTTCTGTCATCTTCTCTAGAAAGTTTGTCTGGATGGTGGCCTCCAGCACAACAGTTTCTAAAGATATAATCAGTGTGGAGAGTAGATCTGTCTGGGGAGATCAAATTATTGGGGCAATTATGGGAGACTTCTACTTTCCTCTGTAAACCCATCTTTATTTTCCTTAATTCCTTATTTTTCATCAGAACAGCCAAAGCGTGTCATTACTTTTCTAGATTTCTGTACCTCTCTCTCCCCATCTCTCATCCCCAGTCCAAGCCCCTGTCCTCACGGTCTTCTCACAGGCTCCCTCCTAGGGGACAGGCTGCGGTGCCTTGGACGACCCTCTTTCCCAGGGCGTTGGCTGTGCCGTCCACCAAATGGGCGCACTCAGGTCTCACGGACTTTCCTGGACAGATCCAGCTGCGAAGAAGGACGAGGAGGCGAAGGCGCCAAGTGGCGCCGGGACCGAGGTGACGGGGCCAGCCCAGCCTCCAGGTGGCAGCCGGACCCGGGAATAGAGCCGGCCCTTTTATAGCCCGGCGTGCGTCACAGGGCGGGGCGGGGCCTCCGGCACTGCTCCCACAGGCTTCCCTGGGGCGGGGCGGGGCGGGGCGTGGCCGGGCCCGAGGCCAGTCGGTACCCTAACACCGAGACATGCCTGCGGGGGCGCGCGCGGCGGTCTGGGCGCGGATGGGGTGTGTGTGTGTCGCACGGTGGACGACAGTGTGCCTGCGGTTCTTCCGCACCCTCCCCACCGCCAGGGCCGCCCTCCCGCGCAGGGCCTGTCCCCCCCATACCCCACCAGCCAAGCTGGGCTGGGTGAGCTGCCCGCTGCGGGAAGAAACTGAGGCATGGGTAAGGGAGGAGGCGAGAGGCCTGGCGAGCCCGGGTGTCAGAGCCTAGTGTGAGACCTAGCAGATTAGAGCAGAGGGTGCTGTTGCGTGGCGGGGAGGAAGGGATGGGAGAGGCCCAGTGGTGATGGGGAAGAGGTGGGGGCTCCCTTGGGTCTCTGTGCCTGGGAAAAGCTTTCGTTCTGTTCCTGGCTCTGACAGCACTGACATCCATCCAGCCTCCCCTCTCTACCCTTCTGGGGGCAGAGGGGCCGAAGAGCCAGAGGTGGGAACTCAGGTGGGCAGGTGTTCTGCCATGGTCAGTATAGGACTGCGGCAAGCCAGGGGCTGCATACCCATGAGAGCCCCAGCAAAGCCATGTGCCCCATGCTCTCAGAAAGCACCTTCCCCTTGCCTACCCCCAGTACTTCTCAAGTTTCACCCAAACACAAATGCATGGAGGACAGAACTTGGGGACTGTTAGCTGGGTCTCACTAACTCTTGGATTGAGTCTCATGCCTAGCACCCCATGAGCTCGGTCTCTCCCACCCTCCCAACCACCCACCAGGCCAGTATTACTTTTATCATCTCCATTCCACAGATGAGGAAGCTCATCTGCAGTTAAGTCCAGGTCCAGGTCAGAGCCAGGATGTGAAATTGGCCCCTCAAGCCCTTAGCCCAGCATTCTACTACCATGTGGCACTGCTCCCAAAGCCACAGCACTTACTTGCCCCCTACCCAGTGCCCAAGGCTGCAATCCCTGCTCATGACTCTCTTTGTGGCCTGAGGTAGGGCCACAGTTTGGACCATGTCCCAAGTGCCCTTCCAACTTCCAACAGAACCCTCTCGGCTTCTCCATTCCCCAGCTATGGCCCAGGTACAACATCCCTGCTGACGTGGGCCTCCTGCTCTAGAAACATGAGTGAATCTACCATGGCCAGGCTAGCACTCTGGGCGCGATGAGGATGGCACCTGCAGCCAAAGCTTTAAGGACAGGGATGATGATACAGAGGAGCAAGAAAGCAAGGGGCAGAGAGGCCAGAGCAAGGACCAACTTTTGGCAGGGATCAAGGGGAGAGGGGAAACTCCATCCTGCCCCCCAGCTAGGTGGGCCACAGGGACAGAGGAAGGTTCAGGCCTGTTCCGGGTGGTTTAGCTGAGTCCTGGACTTCCTGTGGAGGAGTCTGGGGGTCCCCAGGGTTCATGGTCTTTGGATGGGGTAGAAGCTGCACCAAATAGCCTGCAGGGAGACAAACCCTGCAGGGAGCCCAGAGAGGAATAGCCCTGGGTGTGTGCTAGGAGTAGGGGTCCGGACACTGTCCACCACTCTCCATGATGGGCCTGTTTCCTTGGCTGCAAATCCAAAGGAGGAAGAAGAGAAAGTACCACTTCTGGGCGGTTGCCAGGGGCCCAGCCCTGCTTGGGGATTTACACTCCGTGTCATGAGAGGCCATCAAGGGCTCTTCCGAGGCTGATAGCCTGTGACTCAGCAAAGTGACGGTACCTGTGCCCTGGCCCATGGGAGCTGAGCACTCACCAGGTGTCCACCCTGGCTGAGGTTCCCACACCTCATCTCACCTAACTGTGACTCAGCCCCTGACATGGGTCTGTCATGAGCAGAGAGGTGTGGTCGATGCCTAAGGTCATACAGTTAGCAGGTGACATAGCCCAGGCTTGCTCCCAGGCCTCAGGAGGCCCTTCCAAGGTGGGGAGCAGGCAGGTTATAGGGACACAGAGGCAAGCTTGTGTGGCCCCTGCCTTGGCCTGCCCAGTGTGGCGCTCAGGAACAGTTCTGCCATGCACAGTGGCCCCAGCTGAGTTTGGCCTGTTCTCCCCAGGGTCATGAGAGGTGACCCTCCCCAGGGTCCCTGGTCACCGGGCTTGTCTCTGGATGGAAGCCCACCTGCATCCTTCCTCTACCCTTGGCACAGTGTGGCCTACACAGCCTCAGCCTCTCTGCCCCTCTTCGGGTGCACCACACTTCCCCTTGAAGTTTCCAGAACAGAAAGATTGACTGATGCCAGTGTGTGCTCACAGCCCTTGAGCTCATGTGTCTGCATAATCCTGAGGGCCCAGAAAGTCCTTCCTGTTGTCTAATTTATGTCTTTCTGGCTCCCACAGCATGCTACCAGCCCTGCTCTAAAGTCATGGTTCTCAACAAGGTGTGATTTTTGCTCCCTTGCCCCTCCCCTACTGAGGACATTTGGCAGTCTGGAGACATCTTTATCTGCCACAACTTGAGGGAGAGGAGTGCTATTGGCATCTAGTGTGTAGAGGGCAGACGTGCTGCTAAACATCCTGCAAGGCACAGGACAGTCCTTACAGCAAGGAATTATCTGGGCCAAAGGGAAGGAGTGTCGAGATTGAGAACCGCTGATATAAAACATGGGCTTCAGAGCAGGGCAGTTTGGTTCGAATACTGACCCTGCCATTCCCTAGCTGTGTACCCCTGGGCAAGCGGTCTCACCTGTCTTTGAGATGCAGTTTTGCTCTTCACCCAAAGTGGCACTAATAGTGGTCCTTACCTTGTGGGGACTGAGCGGATTGAACACATTCATGGGGTGCAGGGCCTGACCCTGGGGAGGCTCCATCAGTGATAGCCATTATTCTTCCTTTCCATGTTCTAAGGTGAATCTTAGGGTGTGGGAGCAAAGGTCTTGCGGTTAGACCTGGAGATCCCAAAGGGTACAGCCTGGCATGAAGTGGGCTAACTGTTGATGCTGAGGGAGAGGATAAGTTGGCCACTGCGGACCCGGAGGAAAGAATCAGAAAGGAAACTTGATCCCAGGTAGGCAGAAATCACCTGAAGCTCACCTCCATCACCCTTCTCTCCAGCCCAGCCCCAGGGAAGCCATGGGGTGGGGGTAAGAGGACCAGGACACAAAACACTCTAATGAGCACGGTTCCTCAGCTCAGGGAATTGCTCTGGATTCACAGCTGGGTGTCAGGGAGAAGTGGCCTGTGAGTGGATGCAACCAAGACAGGGAGAGACATGAGGGTGGGTGGGAAATGGTGTTTGGGCCCAGGACACAGCATGTGTGAAGGGTAAGGCATAAGGCTTGTTTCCCAGATGATATTCCATGTGGCCAGAGGAGTCCAGTTTGGTGGAAAGAGCCTACCCTCATGGGACATCAGGACAAGGAAACTGGACATACACCAGTTTTCAAAACAGGTCCCCCTTCCCAGGTATAGGGTTCCAGAACCCTCTTTTTCTCTGTGGTGGAAAGAATCATTATAGTTTTGCTCTTTACAGCCCAGCCCACCCTCCCCCCTTAAAATAGAGTTTTGGGATCCACATCTCTGCTAGGGCTCTCCATCCCTGGAGGTCTCACTAGACTCTTCCCCCTCCCAATCCACCCACTGTCCAGTGACCCACCTGCTCTGGCCCGTTCTCCCCACCCATCTTCCACAACCCAGGGTCCTCCCACCAGCACAGGTGGTAGCTCCCCTGTCCCCATCCATTCTCCCAGGAGCCCACTCCATTGGAAGAGCTGCCACCAACGTACTCCTTGAGACCAAAGTCCTAGCCATGACCTGTCTCTGCCATGAGCCCCTTGATCAACTTGGTCCTCCTCAGGAATTGCCCCCCATTTCCAACCATTAGGCTTCAGCTGGGAAGAGCTGTCTCTCCATCCCTTCTAGGTGTTCTCCCAGAAGGCCTGGGACCTGGAACCCTCTTCTTTGCCTCTGGAAAAATGAAATTTCTTTGGAGTATGGCGCCATTGGCTTTTCCCTTTTTGAGCTTTTGGGGCAAGCTAATAGGATCCTTGGGTCCTTCTCCATCCCCAGATTTTAGGCCCAGAGGGTACCCAGTGAAGGAATGAATGAATGAGTTATGCCTGGCCACCGAGTTTCCAGTACAGAAAGGGTCCTTGGGCTCCTACTGGGGGCGGTGGGGAGTTCTGGAAAGTGGGGGCAGGAGAGCAGAAGACTGGGGGATCAAGGTAGGGGCTGCTCTTAGAATCACTGGACTAGCAGCGACAGACCAGCGAGAGCCTCCCCCGCTGGAGCCTTCCCAGCTCGTCTCCGGGGCAGGGCCGGGACTAGCCGGCCTGGCGGCGGGCACTGGGCCCGGCGGCGTCCGCACTCCAGCCAACAGGAAGAGAGAGAGAGCGAGGCCGGGCGCGGCGGGCCAGCTGGCCGGTGGGGAGTCCCGGGCGTGGGCGCTGGGAGCTGGGGAAGCCCCGCCGGCGCCTCCCCGCTTCGGTGTGCGAGAGGTGGGGAGAGCGCCCCCCTCCCGCGGGCCTCAGCGTCCTCCTCCGTAAAGTGGGGCTCCTTCTGAGGGGCTGAGGGCGGACGGGGGCCGAGGCGTGCTGGGGAGGGCAGAGAGCGACCAGCACACGGAGGCAGAGGCCGGGACCCCCTCCTCGCGGCGGCGGGGGCGGGGCATGGGGGGGGCTGGCCCTGGCGGAGGCGGGCCCTGAGCGGGGGCGGGGCCGGGGCCGGCACCTGGGTGAGGTCGCGCCGCCCGGCCCCCTTGCACTTCCGTGTGCTGCGGCGCGGGAGAGGGAGGCGGCGGCCCTGGGATCCCTGGAGCGACCCCCGGCATCCGCCCGCCGTGCTGAGGTCCGGACGGGACTCTCCGGCCTACTGGCCCGTCCGGGTCAGCCCCGCACCGACCCCCGTCCCCGCGCGCGCCCGGGAACGGCGCGGGGAGCTGGACGTCAGCCGCCGCGACCCCTGGCGCCTGGCGGTGCGCGGGAGGTGAGTGAGGACCGGGCCCCGACGTGGGATCCCGGCTACCCCTAGGGCGCGCCGCCCCTCCCTTACCCCCTCCCCGATCCGGTTCCCGTTTCCGAAACTGAGAAACTGAGCCGCGGCCGGCGAAAGTCCCGTCGCGCCCCGAGACCGACCGGTGCCTCGGTTCCCCGTCCGTCGGTCTGTCCCTCCCTCCGTGCAGCGGTGGGGTCGAGGCCCTCTCGTCGGTCTGCTCCCGGCCCCGTCACCCGCTTGTGTGTCCTAGACCCTCGGAGCGTTCGCCCGTCCCTCGCGGATCCCCGGGGCCCTCGGTCGGTCCATCTGTCCCCAACCCCTCTACGTTCCCGCGTCTGCGTCTTTCTAGTCTGGATGGGTCAGTCCGTAAGCCCTCCGCGTGCCCCACCCCCACCGCACCTCCAGCCGCCCCCTGGATCCTGTGCTCCCGGAGCCGCGCCCCCGGCCCACGCTCGTCGCCCCCTACCGGTCCCGCCGCCTCTCCTTTTCTATTGCGGAGGGGAGGCTACAGGCCGCCCGCCCGGCCTCGCCGCCCGCGTCTGGGTCCCTGCCGGGCCCAGCCCGCGCGGCGCCTCCTCCTTGCTCTCCCTCTTCTTCCAGTCTGGGTGTCTCTCTATGCCTTTCTCCATCTGTCTCCGGGCTGGGCGTGGCTCCAGTCTCCACCATTCCCCCCTCTTACCGCCCCGCCCTTACGCCCCTCTGAGTCCCCTCCCTTGGTGGCTCCTTCCAGGTCCCGTCGATCCGGGCCCCTCCGCAATCCAGACGCCACCCCCGCGTGGGGGCCTGGCAGGTGAGGGGACGCGGTGGAGGAGAGCCGGGGTGGAAAGGTAGGAGGTGGGCACCGTCAGAACTGTCCCACTTCTCCGACTCTCCCATTTGTCCTCGCCTGGGAGGGGAGAACCCCACTGAGCCCCTTCACTTCTGCCTGGCTAGAAGGATCTGGTGGGGTGGGGGGCATCCTCTTCTCTGGTCCCTACCCTGTATGGTTGGACTTGACTCCTTGTGCTGAGTCGCCTGTATCTGGGCATGTAGGTATATGATGTGTCTGTCTCTCCCTCTGTGTTCTTTGTCACTGTGTCTGTGTTCCTTTTCCACATGGAGTGACTTGCTTGTGTGTGCGTGTGTACGTCTGGGTGTTTCGTGGCTCTGTGTGCCCTTTGCAACTCTGCGCGTACTATGTCCTGGTGTGCTAGCCCCAGACTCCTGTGTGTTGGTATGTGTGTGTGTCCTTGTATGCCTGTGTGTCCCTTGTGTGTCTGGAGGGTCCTGTGTTGCACACTGGTTTGTGCCGTGGTGACCCACTGGCCATATATGTTTGAACTGTTAATTTGGGGAGCCAGTGGTGTTAGAGTGTCAGCCCCTCACGTTATGAGTGTGTCTGTATGAGTGTGGGTGTGTATGTACACTCCCTTGTCTTCCTTTCCTGCTGCCACAGAGCTGCTGTGACCAGGCTGACCTGGTCACTGAAGGAGGGGACGGGTCCCTTGAGTTTCCTTGTTCCTGCTGTGGACAGAGCTGGGGTGTGGTGGACAGGCTGGTAGAGGGCAGCTCCATGTGTTTGTGTGTGTGTGTGTGTGTGTGTGTGTGTCCCTTGCACGCACACTGTCTGGTTTGGACAGTTGTACCTGGCTGTAGAATGGTATAAGAGATCTGGTGTGTTCTGAGCTGTGGTTGGGAGTGTGTGGGGTGAGTGTGTGACTGGTGGGAACTCACAGTCTGACAGTATGAAACTGCCAGTCTGGGAGCTAGGGAGTCCCAGTGGTTGTGGGGAACTGAGAGAGTGGTACCCCTGGTTGACAGCGCTGGAGGGAAGGTGAGAGCCCCAGTGTGTGTGAGAGCAGGGGGAAGGCCGTGAGGTATGCATGCTGCACCTCAAGCCCAGTCCCGGTTCCTGGGGAGGCTGGGGAAGGCCTCTGTCTCTCACCTTCCTCTGCTCCCCCCGGTTGAGGGGGACCGGAGGGCAAGTCTTCGTGTTTGCGGTGTTGTGACCCAGACCCAAGGCTCTGGACCCAGGAAAGATGTGGGCTTCAATATTCCTCTTATGGGCAAGGGACTGGAGCTAACCTTCTCTAAGGCTGAGGGAGTCCCCTTATCTGCAGAACAGAAAAAGTTGCTGTGAGGACTCAAGGTCTTAGGTCACTGGGCCTCTGGCACAGGCTTGGCTCACAGGCAGAGCTTAGCACATGCTAAGTCTTACTTGGTGACCACTGACTCCCGCCCCCAAGTGTATGGTCCCCTGGGCTAATAAAAGCCCAAATAGTCCCCAACCCAGTTTCCTGTCTGTGATGTGTCTATTGCCCGCCCCGTGCCCTTGACCACACTGCTTGCAGAAGGGCAGATGGCTGGCAGAGACCTCATGAACCCTGTTCAGCCCACTTGACTCCTGCCCAGTTTCAGCAGCACTGATGGAGGAATAGGGCTGGGGGGTGATTTGGGGCTTGGCTGCAGGGTGCTGACACCGTTTAGCTGCCACAGCTAATTGGAGTTTAAATTAAAATTAGGAATAAAGTACAGCCAGGCCTGAGGGTGCGTCATTCTGCAGGCAGTGGTGATGGGGGTCCTCAGCTGAAGGAGGAGCCGCCATGGGGGGAGGAGGGGAGTCTTCCGTGGTCGGGCTTGCAGGAAAAGTGCTTAAGTCTTTCTGCCAGGAGACCCGGGATACCTCGCTGCCTTTGCCATTCCTTCCTTCTAGGATCTTTCTGGGCCTCAGTTTTTTCCAGCTGCATAATGGGCCCAAAATTAATAGAACCACCTGGACTAGAAGGTGCAAAACAAGGAATAAGAAAGTGTCCCTGTTCGTTCAGTATACCCAATGTGAGCCCAGCACAGGAGCGGTCAGGCCGTGTCACTGGGGCCTTAGAACTCCCTGGGGAGATGTAGTCTCCTCATTTTAAAGATAAGACAGGCAGAAGCTCAGAGAGATTGCCCAGGACCACAGAGCAGTGGCTCCCACTGCCATGCGGTCTCCTAAGTCACAGGGCGACCTCTTGCAGACAGGAAAATTAGGAAGCGCTTTCTTGCTACGCCTGTAGTCTTGAGATGCTCCGAGGGCTGACACACAGTGATCCAACCCCTAGCATGGAGAGGACACATAGCCGGTGTCTTGGAAAAGTTGGGCCCAACACCCCGTTTCACAGGAGAGAAATCCGAGTCCAAAGAGGCGGAGGTCTCCAAGCCAGACGGGGCCGACTGAGGGGGAGAGCCTGTGTGGCGGTGCCTCCCAGCTCAGCTGCTTCCTCTTGTTCCTGCAGGTCTGCCTGCACCCTGCCCAGGTGAGGGCGGTGGGCCTACTTCTGGTGGTGGCTGTGTGGCCGTGGCTGCAGCAGGAGCCAGCACTGAGGGCAAGGGGGAGCCAGGAGCCCCAGGTAAGACCGCATCCTCCTGGACATGGGGACAGTGTGCATGGCGTGGCCCTCCTCTTTGGGCTCTTCCCCTTCTGCTGGGGCGGGGGCTGGGTGGGGTGTGGGGAGGGTCCCACAAAACCTTCAGGCTGGGTATGGGGCCTGGGTGCCCGGAGGGAGCAGCAGTTTGCCTGGAGTTCTGAGGCCTGGGCCCGCCAGCACTTTGGGGTGAGGAGTGGGGCCGCTTTGCTGGTCAGTTGGAAAGAAGCTGGAGTGTGTCCCACAGCTTGGGGGTGGGTGTATCAGCTTTTCTGTGGCCCCTTGGTGCGGCCTCAGGCCGTCTTCATCATTGTCACACAGGGGACCTGACGTTTGCCCTGGGCCCTACATCGGGTTGGATATCAAGCTGAGAATGGAAGGAGGTCTCCTGCACTCTCTTCCACACCCCAGTTCCTTCATTTCTCCAGGCTCTCTGGGGCAGAGGCGAGGCTCAAAAATCCCCCTCCCCGGCCCCCAGATTCTGGTTGAGTTGGAATGCTAGGGAAGGCTGCCCTCTCTCAGGCCCCTTGTAAAACTAGAGATTCCTTCCTTTGGGACCAGACTTGCCTCCTTTAGCCTGCATTGCAGTGAAGACAGCCCTGTGAGTTACCCACTGAGTGTCCAAAGTCCAGTGGACAAGATTCTGTGGGTGTGATGGCATTGCTGACGGCACCTGGAACCTAGGGAGTGACACTGGGGAGGGGGCGGCCAAGGTGGTCTTTCCTCCAGGAGGCCTCCCTGATCAGCCCCCACTCCCCTCCCCACTGTCTGTTGGGCACCTATAGGTTTGGGGAGGGGGGTGAATGGACCAATGGGGGCTGGGCTCTCAGAGCTTAAATCTGGGAGGCAGGGGAAGGAGGAGGTCAGGGTCTTGGCTCCTGGGATGGGAGTGGAGACTGAACAAGGCCAGGGTCATCCCTGGGTCTGCTGTTTATTCAACTTAACCACCAAACCTAGAGGGCAGGAGGTAACCTGTTCTTGGCTGGCTGGGGGCTTCCACTCTCTGAGGTCAGGGGGCCACCCTCTCCCAGCACTGAGCCTCATTCCCTAAGAAGTTCACCCAGTTCGTCTTGCAGTTAGCCCACTTTCAAAGCTCAAACATCACTTACCCAGTCGGCGCAGACCTAGGAGTGCTCACACAAGGACATAGAAATGGAGCTGCCCTCAGCACCCGTGCCCGCAAAGCCTCGAGTGCCCACACACACACCACACATGCACGCACACGTCCACGGCTTTTCACATGCACTCACCCACAGGCACGCTCAGGCACGCATGCAGATGCTCACCCAGTCATCCTTGCACACAGAAGCCTGCCCACACACACCACACTGCCCATTCTGGGTCAGGAAGGGGGAGTCCTCGGTCAGGGTCACCACCCCTGCCTGCGACCGGCACTGAGGGTGAGGTTTGAGGTGTGGCTGTGACCACAGGTGCTCCAGGGGGCCCGGCAACACTGGGAGGTGGGTTTTGCCCCGGCGGTCACCCGCCAGCCTGCTCACCCGGACCGGACCCCAGTCTGACCAGGACTTTGTGCAGGGGAGCTGGGGCTGAGGGCGAGGGACCACATGAGCTGTGCCAGCACTGCTTGTGGCTGCTGCCACAGAGGAGGAAGTGGGCTGCTTGTGGTCATGGGGCCAAGGTGCTCGCAGGTGGATGGGGGTCCGGTCAGCCCCTCTGTCCCCCATAGCGTCCATGCCTGGTGGAAGTGGGGTTGCTGGGCTCTGGCGACTGGGAGGCAAGCATGCTGCTTCTCCCAGGGCGGTGTGTGCACTTGCCAAGGCCTGGGCCCAGGGAGAGGCCTGTCCATCCGAGGTGTTTCCGGAGACTCACTTCCCCTGGGCTGCCCAGGAAGTGGTTTCAGAGTGGGACTGACCAGCCCGCTGTCTGTGGCCTGCCCCACCCTGGCCTTGCCTGTGAGGGGAGCAGCGCCTGGCCCGTGGGTTAGGCTGACTGACCAGGCTTCCCACGCTAGGGCTGATTGGGCCTTGATGGAGGCCCAAGGAGAGGGGTCGTGGGGTGAGGCCATGAAGTCCCCTGCAGCCCCGAGAACCCCAGTTCCTCCTTCCCTGTGAGCTGTACCCTGAGGCTCAAAGCCTAACTGGCAGGCATGGCGGCCTTGTGTGTGAATTAGCAGCCGCTGAGTTGCCTCTCTGGGATTGGGCAGCTCCGAGCAGCTGTTTGAAAGAACCCGGGCAAGTGGCTTTGGTTCCTGGTGCCTCATTTTTCTTCTCTGACAAATGAGACAATGATGGCATCCACCTTCATGGGCTGGTGCAGAAAACTACAGATAATGTATGCAAAGCGGTGAGCATCGTGCCTGGCACTTTATTAGTGTTTAAAGATTGGAAATTGTAGTTATGTAAAGCACTTAGCACTCGGTTTGTGGTAACTACCCCAAAAAACAGCAAGTGGTCTTGGTGATGGGGTTAGTATTGTCTGAAGGCCTGGACCCCCGCCCAGTATCACAGGGCCTGGTGGCCACACAGCCCGGCCAAGAAGCCAGGGCTCAGGCTCTCTCATTCCCCCTCGCGTCCGCCTCCCAGTGGCAGTCCTGCAGGGTGGGAGCTCCGGGTGGAGCAGCTGTGCCCACTCAACAGCCCAGCCCCCTCACTGCCTTTCAAAGGGAGAAAAATAGCTCTCATGACAAATGGATGCAGGAAGAGAAAGGCAGCTGCCTGCTGCCCCCTCAGGCCTCCCCTTCCCCCTCTATGGTCCCCACGGGACTCTTGGAGAAGCTGAGGCTGGTGATGAGGGGTGGATGGTGAGCCCTCCTGTCGGCCTGCCTACCCTTCAGAGTCTGCCTGTGAACTGGGAAGGGGGTGGATATCCGGGGCCCGGGGCTAGAAATCCCCCGCCCCCTGCACACGTATCCCTATCTACATCCTTGACACTTGGCAGCTGGTGGCAGGGACCTGCCTATCGTAAGGACCTGCAGAGGGTCAGTGCAGGGAGTGTGGGTGTGGTAATGATGGTGGTGTAGTAGGCAAGGGCCTGAGATTGGAGGGAGCGAGCTGGGCAGGAGCCTGGGCCAGGACTGTGAGCCAGGGCATGCTGGAGGTTTAGGAGCAAGACCTCTATGGGCATCAGACAGACCTGGGTTCGAGTTCTCACTTGGTATTTACTGGCTGTGTACTCTTGAGCCAGCAGCTGGACTGCTTTGAGCCTCCGCGGCCTCATCTGTGCAATGGGCAGATCAGGGAGTTTCCATCAGAGACCTGACAGATAAGGAACAAGCCTGTGTTTCAGGGGAGGGGGCAGGAAGACGGAACAGCAAGTGCAGAGGCTCCTAAGCAGGAAGGAACCTGGCTGCTCAGGGAACTGAAAGGGGTCACTGCGGCTGGGGCAGAGGAGTGAGGGGAGGGCAGTAGCCGAGGAGGAGGTCAGGGAGATAATGGAAGCAGCTTGGGTGGGTCAGGCCCAGGAGAGGCGTCTGGGCTTATTGGAAAGGGAGTGCTGAGATCTGCTTTATGGGGCAGAGGGGCTGTGGGGCCAGAGCAGAGGATGGAAAGCAGGCAGGTGCAGATCCTGGGGAAGGTGTTGTTGCCAGGATGGGGACAATGGTGGAGAGGAGACGACTTCAGGGTAGAGTGCAGGACAGAACTGAGAGCAATGCGGTGTGGGGAAGAAGGCTTCCACCCTTCCCCCACCTCCCACCCTGCTAGGAGAGGAGGGGGCACTCGCTTGGGGAACACCAGGAGGCCAGCTTCACATGTGTTTGAGGACCCCTAGAGCCCGGTGAGGTTGGGGCATCAGGTGGGCCCACAGGCAGGCCTGCAGTTGGGGGGCCTGGGCTGAAAGTGGAGACCCGAGAGTCAAGGGGTAGCAGGTGAGCCTGGACAGGGGAGGATGGGGTTCGGATGGTCTTTGGTGGGGAAATTCTGGAGGCCTGGGTACAGGGCTGGATGGCTGTCCCTCGAAGGTCCCTGCCAAGGTGTCCAGGAGGGCAGGCTTGTGGTGGCTGAGCCACTGTTTTCACAACAGCCCCGGAAGCTTTGGATCATGTCGCCGGCTTGTTGGGTCAACAGACACAGTGGAGCGGCGAGGCCAGATGTCTGCTTGCTGTGGGCTGCAGGGGCAAGGAGTGGGGCCAGGGCAGAGAGGAGGATTGCAGGGGCTTCCAGGACCAGGGCTGGAGAAAGCTTCTCGGTCTCCATTGTTAAGATGGGGAGACTGAAGCCCTGAGGGAGACAGCAGCTAACCCAGGGTCAGCTGGGGGTTTCAAGCTGCCTTTGCCCCATTGGGTCTCTTTCCAGGGCAGCAGCCCAGAGCTGGGCACTATAAGGGTTGGAGGCTCGAGGAGCCCCTTTGCCCACTGATCCGAGGAAGTTCAGGGTGTACCTGTGGTGACAGGAAGACGGAAATGGGCAGTGGGGCGGGTGGGGAGAGGGCCAGGTGTGAGGCTGGGATGGTGGTGGTGATGAGGATGATGGTCTTGCACTCAGGACAGCCTCTAAGGCAGGGCAAGATCATTCCCTTTTGGGAGGAGGTCAGAGCGCTTTGGCCAAGCTCACAGGGCCTTAAGGGCCTATCGGGTCTGAACTAGACCTGTCCAGCCCACACCCAGGCCTCCACTGCTAAGTTCCCCTGTTCACTGCCTGCCGTGGGATGGGACAGCATGGCCCTGCCTCGCTCCCAGCTCCTCCCGGTCCCCAGAGTGGGGAGGTGCGATAGGGGCCCTGGCTCACTTTGTGGGGACGGACGGCAAAAGCCTTTGGGGGGCATCTCACCTCTTCTCAAGCAAGGATCGATGTCAACAAAGGGGAGAACCATGGGTACAGAGGGACAGGGTGGAGGAGTGGACTTGGGCCCCCCCGTGGAGGCTGGCGGAGCCCTTCCCCCGCCCGAGACACACCCATGCCCTCACCCCACAGGAGGCCAGGTGGCCCGTTCCAGGTTTAGAACTGGAGGGTCCCTCTCGGCCTCCCCCTGGGGCTGCCCCATCAGCTTTGTGGTTTTGGATGAATTGCTCCATCTCTCTTTGTCAGGTTCTGCCCAGTGAGTCTGGAGCTCAATAGTGGTCACATGTCGGGTGCCTGGCATGGCTGTCCTACCCGCAACAGGTGTACGCCCTCCCCTCCTCCTGCACGCCAGGCCTGTGACTGCCACCTGTGACCCCTAGCCTCATCCTCGGCCTCCGCTGTCCCCTCAGACAGGTGGGTGGGGAGGCCTGCCCGGCTCTGTGCCTGACTGGTCCACTCCTTCCCTCATGCACTTTGGACTTTGCTCTGGGCCAGGAGGGACTCTCTCTGCCTCCCTCAGTGGGGAGGCCAGGGCCTGCCCAGCACCCGGCTGCTGTTCTCTCCTTTGCCATTACCCCAGGGACTGTGCTCAAAAAAGCTCCGTTTGGACTTCCCTGGTGCCAGCCCCTAGTCGGACGCATGTGGTCCTTCCAGGCTTATGTGTTTATGCCTGTGTCGGCCTGGAGCATCTCTGCCCGTGTTTACCTTGTGCTCTTGGCGTGCCGTGTGCGGCCGGATCTCTCTGTGCTGGGGAATGCGTGAGGGTGTCAGTGTCCTGTGTGGCCCTGCGTGGGCCTGGATGTCTGTCAACATGTGAGAGCGGGGGGAAGGGGGGTGGTTTCTTAGTGTGTGTCACTGAGTCATCATAGGAGTGTGCGTATGTGCCTGTGGTCACGTGTGTCTAACTGCAAGCGGGGCTCCCCGTGCGTGACTGTGTGTTTGGGTTGGTGGGTGTGCCCGTGTGTGCACACATGTGTGGTTATTCTGGGAGAGGCCCCAGTGTCCCCCCCAGCCCAGCTCCTCACAGAGGCCCCCTTGTCCTCAGTCTTGACGGGGCCTTTGTTCCTCCCTTGGGGGTACCTGGAGCCCTCCCTCCCACCGAGCCCAGGGCTTTCCCAAGGAAAGGGACTAGGACTAGCTGAGTGACTCAAGGCCTGGGGCTGGTGTGGACTTTGCCCCCAAGAAGACCTAGCCTCACCCCCCTCCCTACTGTGTGCTGGCAGGAGCGAGTGAGCCCCTGAGAGTAGGGTCCCAAGTCTTGCCCCTCAGACTTTTCCAGCCCCTCTGGCCTGGTGAGCCAGCTGCACCCCTGCACGTGCATCAGAGGGAACCGCGTCGTGATCCCCATCACACCCCAGCACCTCTCACTCCCTTCCTTGCACTTACTGCCTGAGCGGTGGTCATATCGTCCTCTGATACATATTTATGTCACTGTCCTCACCAAGCTGTGAGTTCCATGGCCTGGTGTGTCTTATCACTGTGGTGCCTGCCAGTGGGGCCTTCGCGACTAACGGCCTCCCAGCTCATCGCGTGCGGGCTTCTGTCGCCACCAGCCCGTGTTTTCCTGGGAAGAGGGTCCGTGTCCCTTGTTGGCTCTCAGGGTGTCGCCACCCCTTTGGCTATTGCAGAAGCTTCATTCATGCTGCCCAGGTCTCACCTGTGACTCCCACTGGATCCCAGCCCAGGAGTAGGATTTTTTAATGTCCCCAGGACATTCAGCTGTGCAGCCAGGGCTGAGAAGCTGGAGCCAGAGACAGAGACTGTGCCCAGAGAATAGACCCAGGTCCCCAGCATGAACTTCCCAGACAGCTGCACAGGGTGCCTGGGGGAGGTACATGGGGTAGAGGAGCAGCCAGCTTTCTCGGGGAGGAGGCAACGGTTCCCCAGGGTTGGCCTTCAGAACTGTCTGGAAGGATATATAGGAGTTAGGGAGGACATACTGGCTGAGGGAATAGCATATGCAAAACAAGGGGGCTAGAAAACAAAACGGGAGTTCACAGAGTAGCCAGAGGTGAGGTCTGAGCTGGAGAGCAGGCCATAGCCTGACTGAGGTCTGGGCTTTCTCCAAGGGCAGTGGGAGCCCAGGAGGTTCCATGGGTTGGGGAGGGACCAGGAATGGTAGCAACTGGGTAAAAGGAGAAGAATTCACTGCCGTGGTTGGTCTGTGTGGTGTGAGGGAGGGGCCAAGAAGGAGCACAGTGAGGGGGTAAGGTGCTAGATCTGGGGAGGAGCAGGTGTTGGGAGCATCCCCTGCTCTGGGACTTGGCCGTGACCTGAGACCATAGTAGCCCAGGACAGGACTGGGCATAGGGAGGCTGGGGCACAGGCCCTGGTGGAAGGGCATGAGAAGGGCCTTGCTAGCCCTTCCCCTCCCCCACCTCCTGTTCTTCTTGCTGAGCCCATTTCCTGGGTTGTGAAACCCCTGTGGCCTCCTTAACTTGCTTCCGTGTGGGAAGGCCATCTGGGGAGGCCAGCCTCCCTGTCAAGTCCGGCCCCCTTGCCCTGTTGGAGCTCTGCCCGAGCCAGCCAGTCCGTCCTGCTGCTCACACTGCCTCTCACTGTCCTTCCCTCCCACTGCCTGGGCCTTGTGTGTCCTCCCTGCTTCATTCATTCTTCAAGGCCCACGTGGGCTGCACCTTGAACTACCCCCCCAAGGCAGGGTTTGATCCCTAGGAGAGCCCGGGCTGACTCTGACTTGCTTTGCTGCCATCTCCAGTCGGCCTTGACCTGCAGCGGGTGGTGCCTTCCATGCACCGGCAGCAGGGGGTGGCCCCAAGGTTGGGCAGCTATGAGTGAGAAAGGGCTGCATGGGAGGGGTGCATCTTCTGCCCCCAGCGGTCTGTTCTGTTCGTGGAAGAGCAGACCCAGCTTGTGCCTCAGCTTTGCTGGCTGGGCTGGCTTTGCTGGACCTCAGCCTGCCCCCTCTTGTTTCCCTGGCGGATGTTCTGAGAGAGCCTCCCTCCACATCTGCTCACGCTCCCCAAGAGCCTGGCCAGGTCTCTCTTCTCAGGGCCCCCTCTGCTCCTCTGTCCTACCCTGTGGCCTGTGAGGCAGAATCCAAGGCCAGGGAAGGGCTGGGGTAGAGGGGATCAGGTTGGCTCTGGGGGCCTGGGGACTCTCACAGCAGGATGTTGCCCTTGGTTTCCCCCTCCCTACGAAGAGGAGGTGGGTATGTTAGTTTCTAAAGACCCATCTCTTGACTTGTTAGATTTTATTTTTCACCATTAATAAAACTATTTTCAAACAAGTTACACGTGATTGCAGTAGAAAAATTAGAAAATACATTTTTTTGTTCCAGATGACACCCCTCAGGCCATGTCTCCCACCCCACCCCCTTTGCTGGAACACACTTACGTGCATCTGTGTGGAGATATGCAGCATGCACACTTGTCCTCTGCTTCCCAGGAGCTCCAGCCATCGTGGCCCCTCTGGCCATGTCCAGCCTGCCCTGGCTGGCTGGGAACAGGTTTCCATTGCCCTGGAGGAGGCTACCTGCCTGCTCTGGTCTGGCCCAGCACTACCTTTCCTCACTTCTGGGTGGCTGGTCTAGGGCGGGGGTGGGGGGTGTGGGGGGAGTGGACCCCCATGCTCTGGAACTGGAACTCAGGACAGCCAAGGCTTCCCCAGGTTTTGATAAGCAGAGGCTGGCCTAAGGGGCTGGGACAGGAGGGAAGGGAGGATTTCAGGGGTCAGTATCACCCTCATACAGAGGAGGAGAAGGTCTTCAAGGTTAGGCCGACAGGAGGTTGGGGGAACAAACTCTGGGTGTGCCCCAGGACACCAGCTCCTTTCCCCCTCTCCTTGGTTCCTCTGTCCTTACTGTGTGTGTGTGTCGCTCCTGGCATGTTTCTCTCTCTCTCCCTTTGCTCCCTCTCTCCCTTCATCAGTTCTTCCTGGCTGGGCATACTGGAAAGAACATCAGGCAGGCCTGAATTCAAATCCTTGTACCACTTCCTGGCTGTGTGACCTTGGGCAAGTCACTTAGCCTCTCTGCACCTGCTCACTCATCATTAAAATTGCCACTTCCAGAACAAGCACAGGGAATAAAGTGAGCTAATGCCATGATGAGGTTAATCTGGCATGTGTTGGCCTCAGGGAAGGATGGGTCCTTCTTTGAAGTGGGGGTACTGAGACTCAGCCCTAGATCTTCTGACTCTGTCCGGTGCTCCCTGCTTCGTAAGGCTGCTTTTGCTGTGGGTTGGAGAAGCAGGTCAGTAGAGATCAGGAGCCCTCTGGCTCCAGATGGCTCCAAGGAGCAGGCACCCGTGGAGGTCTATGGGAGGTCTGCCCTTGCCACCTCCACAGCCCTGCACAGCAGCATGGGGCTGAGCCAGTGGCCTTCCTTTGGGGCCTGTGGGCCTGGGCCTATTTGCATGGGGGCTATAAATAATCGGCACACCTTGCTTTTGTGCTGTTTCTTCACTCCCTGTTTCCCCACCCAAGCTGAGACTCTCTGAGAGGTAGATGGGGGGCGCTGGGTCCGCTGTGCAGGGGGCACTCAGTGTGCAGGGCCCGAGACCTCTCCCAGCCTCACGTGGTGATGGAAGAAGATGCCAGCTCACGGCGACTGTCTCCCTCCTGGGGTCTGGGCAGTGCAGCTAGGCAGAGGGCTCACACTCTAGTTTTTGTCTAGGAAGTTGGGGCTGGGTGACCTAACCCTAGGGTCACTGCCAAGTAGCCCCAGGGCAGCCCACAGAACTCATGGGTCCCCCTCCTTGCAGCCTGGCTGTACAGGTTTGGGGCAAGAGCTGGGGCTTGCTGTGGTCGTGGTTTCCCTCCAGTGGCTTTTAACTGAGCAGCAGCTGCTCTGATCATCGAGAGCTGGAGGGCAGGTCTGACTGGCAGCCTACAGGGCTGGGCTCTGCCTCCGATTCCAGGGGCTTCTCTGATCCGTCTCCTCCATGCACCCCCGGGGCGGTCCTCATGGTTGGCTCTTGCGAGGCGACCTAGAAGTGAGAGAGGTCATGGAGCCCAGGGTCCATCTGGGTCCAGGGGAGGCTGTGGGGAGGCAGCTTGACCCCTTGCCCAAAATGGCCAGGTCATTTTGCCGCTGGGCTATCCAGACCCCCTCTCTCCCAGGAACCCAGGTCCCCTGCGGCACAACCATTGCTTCTTTTTCCCTGCCTGACTGCCCCCTCAGCCCGCATTGTCTGAGTCATCCGGAGAGCCCATCAGTGCCCCACCTGGGTCTCGAGGTTGTCGTGCTGGGAAGCACGAGACCCAGCCATGTCTGCTGGGGTCAGGGCCTAGGATTGTGGGAGCAGACTTAGGGCAAGTGGGTGTTGTCCACAGGCCCAGCTGATCATTCTGGATCCCCCAGGGAGAACTCATCTGGCGGCTCCACAGCTTGGAGCCCCAAGCCCAGCCGGGTGGCAGGAGGGGCACGGTGTCCATTTTGGCCTGAGAGTTTGGGACACTCACCCGGATGCCTGCGTGCGGTCAGCCAGGCCCACGCAGCTTGCTTTTGTCTTCCACGTTAGCTCAGGGCCCACCACATGCCACCCACACACACACCTTCCCCCTCTCACACACTCACACGTGCTTGAGCCCAGGGAGGAGCCTGCAGCCACCCAGGGCCGGCTCCTCCTCCTCACCTACCAAGAGGTCGTGGTGGCTGCCTCTGCTGGCCTTAGGCTGAAGGCTTTGGGGCCTGGCCTCAGCTGTGAGCTTCCAGCTTCCACACCGGCTTGGCTCGTGCTCCCTCTGAGGCGGAGCCAGGCCCGGGCAGGAGACACGGAGGGCAGACCCCTCCCCTCTGGCTGGTGGGGCCCCTGGGCTGGGCTGCAGGCTGAGGTCAGTGTTTCCCGTGAGCTCATCTGGGCTGGGAACAGCAGAGCCGGCCGTTACTCTGGCTGCCTTGTGGAGGAGCTGGGGGACCCGTCCCAGGGACTGGGGGGCTGCTGCACGTGCACACGTATGTGTGGGGGGCTGGGGGTGCGTGTGTGAGGCCGCCGCTGTGCTGGCTTGTGTTCAGGAAGGCATGAGCACGTACACGTGTGTGTGTGCCTGAGTGTTGGCTCAGCCGCACTCCCGGAGTGTCCTCGTGTGTGCTGCTCAGAGCCAGGGCGCGTGTGCGCCTGTGGGCTTGCGCGTGTGACCGTCCTCCAGGAACGACAACACGGTCACCTCCTCTGGTGAGCCTCGATCTGAGGAACAGCTAGGAAGAGGGAGATGCAGGGCTGACCTGTGTGGGCAGAAACACAAAGTCAGTGTAGGTTCAACATTAAAATAGTTTTATATTTGGCCAAAAAGAGTCTGAAAGTGCAGGCGACCTCTGTGGGTGAGCGCACCTGACCCCGAGGGGCCCCAGTTCAGAAGGCGAGGGGTGTGGCCTGGCCTCTCACTGCCCTGCTCCCTGAGTGGACTGGGTGCCTCATGAGTGGGACCTCGGCTTCAGCTTCTGGCTCAGCTTCGGGCTTTCAGTATCTCATTCTGAAAAGTTGGGGTGGTCTTCTTGGCCCTGTTGGTCTGCCTGAGTAGTTAGGAGCAAACTTTGGAACCAAGAAGGACTGCAGGGTGGCGGGGGTGCTGTCCTGCCTGTCTCTGTCGGCATGTGCTGGGTGCCTGGCCCGTGGTAGGTGCACAGCTGTGGGGTATTAAAGGACGCCTTAAATGACCCCCCAAATAAATGACTCAAGGTCACAGACTCACCCACCTCCAGGGCCCAGGTAGGTTTTGGAGAGTAGAGTACAGAGGGGGCCCCCGGCCTGCAGTGCACTGGTAGGTACTCAGCAAAGGGGGCTGTGCCAGCCAGCTCTCTTACCGGGGATGCCACAGATCTAGACTTCCAGAAAACCGCTAGGGTTTCCCACTGGCAGCTAGAACTAGTGTCTCGTCAGCACACCGTGGCGGCCAAACTGAATGCGGTGAGAGCCCCTGGGGGCCCCTGAGCACCTCCCAGGGCTGGCCCTCGCCGCCCGGCCTCACCCCTTCCGTCTCCACAGCCCCACTGCAGGCCCCAGCATGGCACCGTTCCTGCGCATCGCCTTCACCTCCTATGAGCTGGGCTCCCTGCAGGCCGCCGATGACGCCAGCCAGCCCTTCTGTGCCGTGAAGATGAAGGAGGCGCTCAGCACAGGTAGGACTGGTAATCGGGGCCCAGCGGGGGGCCCCAGAGGGCCTGGGCCTTGTTCCCCTGGAACTTCCTCACACTCCTCTCCCTGCCCAGTCTGGCTGTGGATGCAGGACCATAGTGCCCATAGGGCCTCTAGCACTGGCTACATGGAGCCATCCCCAGGAGGGGGATGGAGGCTGCGGTGGGGGGGGGGCACACATGCTTCTGGCTCTTCCCCCGTTGGGGGTGTCCCCCAACAGTTTCCTCATGTCCATCTGTGTCATACTCTACGCTGGGCCCTGAGGATACTGCCATGCTACAGGGCTGACTTGACCCTGCTCTCGTGGGGCTTACGGTCGGGTGGACAAGTATAGGAGACACTGAGTCCTGTGATAGGGAAGCCCAGAAGAGGCACTATCCCAGGCTGGGGTCAGGTAGGTCTTCCTGAAAGAGGCAGATATCTCACACCATCCCTTTTGGCTTTTGTCCTCACCTGCTGAACCCCTGACTTACCCCTTAGGTCTCAGCTGAGCTGTCCCTTCCTCCAGGAAGCATTCCCTGATCTTAGGCTGGGACACACACCTGACCATGACCCAGACCAGGTCTAGAACCCTGGTCCTGCCTTCTTCAGTCTCGTCCCAGCTGTGATTTAACGTTTACTTGAGGGATTTGTGGGCTCGTCATGTCTCTGTCCTGGACTGGGCTTTAGGGGGACAGGCACTGGTTTGTCTCCTCTTTCACCGTGTTCCTCACCTCCAGTGTTGTGGCTGGCATGAGGGCCTGCAGTGTGTTCACTGAGAGAGTGCATGAGGGGAGGTGACAGCTAAGCGGGGCTGAAGGAAGAGGGTCACCAGATGAGGGAGCAGCAGGAGCAGAAGCCTGGAGGGGGGACCTAGCTGGGTAGAGGAGCTGCTGGCAGTTTGGTGTTCTGGAGTGTTAGGAATGACAAGCTGGAGAGATGCGCATAGCACCGTTGTGAAGGCTGAGGAGTGAGAAGAGCCTCAGGAGGGCTCTTGGGGTAGGGGTAGGGGGAAGCCAGGCAGCCTCGGGGGGCTGAAGGCTGTGGAGACCTGGGGAGGGCAGGAGAGAGGGGCCCCAGCCAGACCTTTGCCTGGCCGTGTTGCAGAGCGTGGGAAGACGCTGGTGCAGAAGAAGCCCACCATGTACCCCGAGTGGAAGTCCACATTTGACGCCCACATCTACGAGGGCCGAGTCATCCAGATCGTGCTGATGCGGGCAGCCGAAGAGCCCATGTCCGAGGTGACGGTGGGCGTGTCAGTGCTGGCTGAGCGCTGCAAGAAGAACAACGGCAAGGCCGAGTTCTGGGTGAGGGCGTGCGGGCGGCAGCAGGGAACACACGGGTGCATGGGGTGTGGGTGAGGGCATGCAGGCTGCAGTGGTGCACGCACGTGTGCACAGCGTGGGGATGGGGCGCGTGGGCTGCACAGTGGTGCGTGCATGTGTGCGTGGGGTGTGGGTGAGGGAACACGGCTGTGGTAGTGCATGCACGTGTATGGGGTGTGGGTAAGGGCACGTGGGCTGCAGTGGTACACACGCGTGTGCACGGGCCCCGTCTGGCCTCCTGAGCACCTCTGTAGCTGCTCCAGCTCTGTGATTGACCGGGTCCCAGCTCCTCTGAGTCTGTGTCCAAATCTGTTAAAGACCCTACCTTGGGGTCAGTTGTTCAGGGGAAATGAGCCACTGGATGCCAAAGGCTTCCTGTAGCGCTGGGCACATAGTAGGTGCTCAAGAGAGTCACCCCCACCCCTACACCTTCCTTCTTCCCTTTTAGTTTCACAGAAGCAGGATACGCACATGGTAAAACATCTCAAAACGTGTGTGCGGGGATGTCCCAGCCCCACCACCAGGCCCAGGCCCCCTCTCAGAGACACCCGTCATCCCAAGTTCTGTTGGAACCTTCACAGATGTTCGGGGTGTAGGCAGGCCTGAGGGAGCACAGTTATGTGGCTTCAACAGTGAGGGCATGGGAGAAGGGGAAAGCCGAGGGCCACCACTCACCCGCTGGAACCTGGCCTCCACACGTGCACCTGGCCACATATCCCTTGTGGCCACAGGATATCTGTGCTGCCTGGGTGTCTCTTGCTCCCTTTGGGCTCCTGCAGACAAGATGTCCCCATGGGAAAAAACCCCAGACCGTCGAGGACTCTGGTCAGCCTCCAGTGAGGCATGAAGGGACCAGGCCAGGAGAGGAGTTGACGCAGAGCTGTACCAGCCCTTGGCCGGTCAGGCAGAGATCCTTGCTGTGCTCTCTGTCCACTCTGCCGAGGGACAGTGTCAGGGAGCAGGCATGGGTCCTGGGAGAGGTGAAGGTCCTGCCTTCAGAACTGTGCAGGGGGACTGGGCGTGCAGAGCCCCCGCCACAGAGAGCACCAGCATGGGGGTGTCAGCACACATCTGTCTGTCTGTCTGCATGTGCAGGGACTGGGGGAGGGGGGCTCTATTCTAAGATCCTTGTCAAGGGGGCAGCAAGGGTGAGGCTGGGGAGTTTCCCTTCCCACTCTCTTCCTGGGCCCTGTGGCCTGGGTGTGAGCTGGATCCTTTCACTTCCCCAAATGTAATAATCCCCCTGGGTTGGGGCGTGGGGGCGGGGCTCAAGGGTGGGGCCGTGCCCACACTGGGCAGACAGGTGTCCGGCCCAGGCTGCCAGGACTCCCTTGGCCTTGGGGGACCAACCATGGGGGCGGGTTCTGAGTCCAGCTTGGCTGGAGCCCGCCCTCATTGACCCCCACCCCCAACCCTCACTTCTGCAGCTGGACCTACAACCCCAGGCCAAGGTGTTGATGTCTGTGCAGTATTTCCTGGAGGATGTAGGTAAGACCCTCCTGCCCTGGGCTGGGGACGTAGGTTGAGAGGCTGGAGCTAGGGCTGAAGCTCAGGGAAGCGGTCCCTGTCAACGGTCTCCCCAGAGCCACCCTGGGAGGGACTCCAGGAATGTTGTCCTTCCCGGGGCTGGGACTGACCTCACGACTCCACGGTCCCCAGATTGCAAACAGTCCATGCGTGGTGAAGACGAGGCCAAGTTCCCAACTATGAACCGCCGTGGAGCCATCAAACAGGCCAAAATCCACTACATCAAGAACCACGAGTTCATTGCCACCTTCTTCAGGCAGCCCACTTTCTGTTCAGTGTGCAAAGACTTCGTTTGGTGAGGGATGGCTGTGCCTGCCGGGGTCGGGTGGGGCAGGGAGGGCCCAGAGCCAGCCCTGACCCTGATGGGGGATTTGTCTTTCAGGGGTCTCAACAAGCAAGGCTACAAATGCAGACGTGAGTGTCTCCTCGGCCCAGCTTGCGTGCCTGCCGGTGCCTATATACATACTTGGGGGAGCCCGTGTCCCCATGTGAGGACTGTGTGTGTGGACGGGGTCCCTGTGTGCCCGTGTGTGTGCTCAGGGGAGCCTGTGTCCCCGTGTGAGGACTGTGAGCCCGGACAGGGCCCCCGTGTGCCCGCGTGTGTGCTCAGGGGAGCCCGTGTCCCCATGTGAGGACTGTGTGCCTGGATGGGGTCCCCGTGTGCCCGCGTGCGTGCTTGAGATTTCCCCTTCAGAATGTAGGTAGGAGAGCCACACCCAGCGGGGCCAGGGGTGGGGGGGGTTGTTGCTGTGGCTCACAGAAGCCTGTTCCCTGTGTCTCTTCCCAGCCCCCTCACGCTTGGGAGCGTCGCCATGGCAGCCCAAATAGGCCTCAGTGCAGGATTTGCACAGAATCAGTCAGGGCCACCCATCACGGCTGTGTTCCCCCAGACAGCTGAGGCGAACTTTTCCAGTCCACCCCGGCTGCTCATGTGCTTCTGTGGGGACACGTGTTTGCCTGGGTACACACGTACACACGTGGCAATGGTTCCGGACACAGGCTCTGGAGCCAGGTGGCCCGGGTTCGAGTCCCAGCTCTGCCACTTCCTACCCGGAGGGCCTTAGGCAGAAGACTTAACCTCTCTGAGCCTCAGTAAAATAGGGCTAGGAACCATTATGAAGATCAAATGGGGTAAAATATATAAAAGCTGTATTTTAGGCGATAGACACATAATAATGATTCTGTACCGGGAGTCCCTTGTTCTTACACATCAGTATGTGTGTCGCAGGGTCTTTGTGTTGGGGGGGTGTGTGTGTGTGTGTGCGCGCACATGAGCGTGAGCAAGAGCTTAGGACCCGTTTACTGTCCTGGTTCCTCCTGCCTGTGGTCCTCTTGCTACAACACTCCATGCCCCTCATAGCCGCCCCCCACTGCCCACTAGGCCCCCTTGAGCCACCCCTCGTCTCGGAGACCCTCCCGATTGGCCTGTCCTCCCTGCCCCTCCTCTTCCCAGGCCCCTCCTGCCAGGGCGGGCAGGAGGAGAGAAGAAGCCAGCTGTGGGCCCCAGGCCTGTGTGGGGTGAGGGTGTGGGCAGTCTGGGAGAACAGCGGCTTTGTATAGAGGGCCTGACTGGCCCAGCGGCGCCAGCTCACAGCTCTGCTCCTCCTGCCTCCCCCCACCCTCGGCCTGTGCCCCCTCAAGAATGCAATGCTGCCATCCACAAGAAATGCATCGACAAGATCATCGGCCGGTGCACGGGCACCGCAGCCAACAGCCGGGACACCATAGTGAGGCTGGGCCTGGGGTGGGGACCTGGGGGGGCTTGGCCAGCAGGGAGGGATCCGGGCTCTCCCCAGCCTTTCCCCGTAGAGCCCACCCTTCTCCCCATTTTTCCTGGTCTGTCCCGGGACTCCTGGATTGCCCAGTCCCCAGGGGGGGAGCCCTGTTGGGCATCTTGCCCTGCATGGGGTTGGGGAGAGCTAGGGGTTGAGGAAGGAGCTGGCACTGGTCTGTGACCCTCAGCCTGTGACCACCCCGTCCCCTCCCCAGTTCCAGAAAGAACGTTTCAACATCGACATGCCGCACCGATTCAAGGTTTACAACTACATGAGCCCCACCTTCTGTGACCACTGTGGCAGCCTGCTCTGGGGGCTGGTGAAGCAGGGATTAAAATGTGAAGGTGCGTGTCCCCCAGCTAGGGGGCTAAGGCAGGGCAGAAGGGCACTCCCCGCTGGCACCTACCTACCCAGGTTTCTTAAACTCCAAACAACTCCTACTGCTTTTGCCCTGTTCGTTGGGGGAGGGCTCGATGCTCCCCCCACCCCCCACTGGCCCGACTGCCTCTCCCGTTTACCTGCTGTGTGACCAGGAGGGCCCACTCCTCTAAGCTCAGTGTCCTCAAGGGTAAGGTAGGGTTAGAGTAGAGTACGGCCCAAAGAATCATGGGGGAGGGGGGCGCAAGGCCTGACGCACACTAGCAGGTGCTCAGCAAATTAGCCTCATAGACCCCCGCCCCCTCTCCAGGCTTTAGCAAGGCAGAAACAGGAGAAATGCACCCCCCTCCCCCCTGCAGAGGGAAAGTGACTTGTCTCAGTTGTCCTAGACATTCCTTAAAGGGTTTAGAATTAGGTCTCATAGCTATGGCTTTTTCTTTTTCTTCTTTAAATAATGAAAAACTTGAAGTGCTCAGGATGCTTCAGATGCATTTATTTCTAAATAATAGAAATATTTAGAAATTAGAAATCAGAACAGGAAACCCAGCGGACCGTACCAAAGCTCTGGTTCTTCCTACCCTCTTCTCTCCTCCTCCCTGCCCTTGGCCGAGCCTGGGGGAAGGGAGACAGTTCTTCCAGAGCTTGCTGGTGGCCTGTTTGGTCCTGCCTGGGCAGGGGCTCTGATGGCCCTGTCTCCTTCACCCCAGACTGCGGCATGAATGTCCACCATAAGTGCCAGAAGAAAGTGGCCAACCTCTGCGGCATTAACCAGAAGCTCTTGGCAGAGGCGCTGAACCAAGTGACCCAGGTGGGCAGGTGCTGTGGGAACCCTGGCAGGGGACAGGGGGTGTTTATAACTTGCAAAGACCCCACTTTTGGAAGATCCAGTCCCAAGATTTAGGCAGCAGAAGGTGGTGAGCTTGTTCTCATAAATTATTTGAGCAATTCTTTACTTGGTGAGCCTGGAAGAACACAAGGTTGGAATGCTTGGAACTAAAAATGTGTGTGTGTGTGTGTGTGTGTGTGTGTGTGTGTGTGTGTGTGTGTGTTTAGATGTGGGAAGGGCTTGAGGAATGTTATAAAACCTAAGGTAAAATTCTAGAATCAGTTATAGGTGAAGGCAGCATGAATAACAATCTATTGGGTAAGTGGTTGGGAGGGTGGGACTCAGTGTGCCAAACTTTTGTTTGTAATCGGTGCCTTCCAGACCATCAAGATGTCCCTGTGCCATGGGAAGTTGTGTGTGTGTGTGTGTGTGTGTGTGTGTGTGTGTGTGTGTATACTCACATGTGCACTACCTGGAGGTCCTGGGCTCTGCCCCTGCTGGCCCCCATTGGTTGGTTTTGAGAACAGAGTTACGGATGGTGGGGGTCCTCCCTCTGGGCTGGGAGTTTTGATCACGGTATGCCTGTCTGGCTACCAACCTCTATCCCCTCCTCCAGAGACCCTCCCGGAAGTCAGAAACAGAGACTGTTGGAATCTACCAGCATTTTGAGAGGAAGTCAGGAGTCCCTGGAGACATTGTCCCAGGTAAAGCTGGGCCCATTTTCTCCAGGAAAGCCCCCACTCCCCACTAGGACTCGAGATGGGGGCCCGACCTCCCCCTGTTGCCAAGACCTGAGCGGAGGCACCACCCCTGGAGAGGGGGCCCCTTCCTCTCTGAGGCCCCTCACCCCACCCCACCCCTTGGCCCCAAGGGCGGGGCCTCGGCGGACAGAGACCTGAGTCTAAAGTGCCATCTCTTGGGCAGACAGCGGGACCTACGGCAAGATCTGGGAGGGCAGCACCAGGTGCAACATTGAGAACTTCACCTTCCACAAGGTCCTGGGCAAAGGCAGCTTTGGGAAGGTAAGGGGCCTTTGGGCCCAGGGCAGCTCAAGGGGCCTGGGCCCAACAAGGGCCCCTGCATCCCACCCTACCTGGCTTCTTCCCGATGGGGCAGGGCTGGGGTGCCCTGGCCCTTTGGCCTGGCCTTTCCCTGCTCAGCATCCTGCCCACCCATCAGGTGTTGCTGGCAGAGCTGAAGGGCAAAAAAGAGTTCTTCGCTATCAAGGCCCTCAAGAAGGACGTGGTTCTGATCGACGACGATGTGGAGTGCACCATGGTGGAGAAGCGGGTCCTGGCACTCGCCTGGGAGAATCCCTTTCTCACCCACCTCTTCTGCACGTTCCAGACCAAGGTGCCCAGCTCACTCATGGTTACTGCCCCAGTAGCTATGGCCTGCCCCCTGCCCCCCCATGTCCTCAGAGGTGTCCCCTACTTCCCAGCTTGCCCCCGGTGGCCCTCAGTAGCCTTCTGCCCTATACTGTCCCCCTGCTCACCCCTCTCCCCATCCCAGGACCACCTGTTCTTTGTGATGGAGTTCCTCAACGGGGGGGACCTGATGTACCACATCCAGGACAAAGGTCGCTTTGAGCTCTACCGTGCCACGTATGTGAGGGCCCTGATGTGTGTGTGTGTTGGGGGGAGCCCACT
The DNA here is from genome assembly GCF_002288905.1 of Enhydra lutris kenyoni. Classification (NCBI taxonomy): domain Eukaryota; kingdom Metazoa; phylum Chordata; class Mammalia; order Carnivora; family Mustelidae; genus Enhydra; species Enhydra lutris. The sequence goes on from NW_019154094.1 coordinate 10,973,190, forward strand.
GCTGGTCTCCCCTCCGTTCCTGCTTCCTTCTCCCTGGAACAGCCAGCCAGGGCTAGAGCTGGGGGTGGGGAGACCTGGGGGAGCTGGGGGTTTCCCCAGCATATGGGAAGTCGTGGATGGTGAGTGCCAGCATCCTGTCCCCTCCTGGAGCCTCGGGCAGCCTTGTGGGTGGTGATGCTGCACAACACAGGACCCTGCTGTGGGCCCCCAGACTGGCATGCACGCCCCCAACTCTGTGTGTATGTGCGTGCGTGCACGTGCGTTTATCTATTTAAGTGCATACACTCTTATGACGGAGAATTAACTCATTTGAAGCTCTACTTTCATAATTTCCTTTTTGGCCTTGTTTGCCAGCCCCTTCTTCCCTGATACAAGATGTGCTTAATGAGGCCCAGGTGGCCTGGAGTTATTTGCAGCATTTCCTGCCCCTGGGGGCGGGGATGGGGGCCCAGGGAGAAGCAGGAGTTGGTCGCAGAAATGCGGGAACACTTTGTCTGTCTCCATCATGCAGGTTTTATGCAGCTGAGATAGTCTGTGGACTGCAGTTTCTGCACAGCAAGGGAATCATTTACAGGTACAAGGCGACGGTGTGTTGCGGGGGGTTTTAGAAGGGAAAGCTCCAACCCCATCATAGACCCCAGAAGGCTCTGCGTGAAGCCTGGCCCAGCCATGGCCCTATCTCTGCTCGGAGTCCGGCTTTAGTTGGGTATTTGCCTGAGCCTCCTACTCCATTGCTTGGATTCCTGTGGCCCCTCTGCTGAGGCTGGCCCAGCTCCAGGGCCTGGGAATGCGTTGCCCATACTTGGCGCCATTGGCGGGAGCACGGAACTGCCTGGGACGCCGTCTCCCTTCCTGGAAGCGATCGGTCTTGCTCCCAAGCCCCATCTGAGCCGTTGGGAGGGAGGGCCGGCTTCCATCAGTTCTCACCCAGTAAAAAACAGCCCCGTTCTGGATATGGGGAGGGGCCCATCAATAAGGCTGATCCTGAGCGCTGGGCTCTGATGTGGGACAAGGTCAAGATGCATGGTCAGGTGGAAATTGAATCCATGGGACAGTGTGGATCAAAAAGGACTCGGGTTCGAGAAGGCGGTGGGAGGGGGAGCCGCGCACTGTAGCGTGCTTGTCCGTGCGTGCTATCGCCCCGGGGCGGGCATGGTTACTGAGGTTAGTGAAGGCGGACTTCTGCTGTTTGCCCTTTTCTAGTACCCCATGTGTATCAGTTATCCACGAAACCACAAACTGTGTAAAACAGACATGGTCCCTGCCTTTGTGGGGTCAGACAAACCTGATCTCAAGGCCACGTCCGCTGCTGACCAGCTAGGTGACCCTGGGCAAGTGACGTCACCTCCCTGAGCCTCAGTGTAGGCTTTAGGAAGTCAGGTGGCGTGTATCCGGCACGTGGCACACCAGTAGGTGTTTTTCAGGAAACCCCTGTTTTTAGCACCTCTTCTTCGGTTTCCTTTTCTCTTCCTCGTTCCCTTGTCCCCTGGGGGAGGTCCTAGGCTCACAGGGCTGGAGGTGGAGACACGGGGGCTGAGGGAAATGGGACATTGGCCCCCGGTGACTCCCTTTCCTCCCCGCTCTCAGGGACCTCAAGCTGGACAATGTGATGCTAGACCAGGACGGCCACATCAAGATCGCCGACTTCGGGATGTGCAAGGAGAACATCTTCGGGGACAAGCAGGCTAGCACATTCTGCGGCACTCCTGACTACATCGCCCCTGAGGTGAGCGGGCCGCCTGCCAGCCACCAGCCCGGAAAATATCTCGCAGGGTGGGGAGACGATGATGTCCCGAGCTGCAGCCAGGAGCACGGGGGAGCCTGGCCAGGCCTCTGGCTCGGGGGCTCCTCTCAGCTCCGGCCCTGCTTCTCCTGCCCCAGATCTTGCAGGGCCTGAAGTACTCGTTCTCCGTGGACTGGTGGTCCTTCGGAGTCCTTCTGTACGAGATGCTCATCGGTCAGTCCCCCTTCCATGGTGACGATGAGGACGAGCTCTTTGAGTCCATCCGTGTGGACACCCCGCATTATCCCCGCTGGATCACCAAGGAGTCCAAGGACATCCTGGAGAAGGTGGGAGGCTCTGGGCCAGGCTGGCTGGGGCGGGGGGACCAGCAGACACACGGGTCCTGGGAAGGCCAGGGGCCCCTCGTCTCCAGAACGGCAGCCTCGCCGGTGCTCTGGTCCTCACGTGCTGAGGGCATTGTTTGCTCTCCGAGTTCCCAGGAGCTCCTCTGAGTCCAGCCACGCTGAATCAGCCTGGCACAGTGATTATGAGCTTAGGTCAGGAGGCAGACAGACCTGAAGCTAAACTTGGAGTCTGTCTCTCGATCTGCTGAATGGAGGCCGTGGGAGAAGCTTCCTCGCGGGGTTTTGGGGAGGCACCCCATGAATGTGTGGTGCTCACCTCTGTGCCTAGCATGTCGTAGACACCCAGTAAACACCACTGCTTTGACTCATGGGCCCCCGGCAGGAAGTCCCAGCAGCACTCCTGCTTGGCCTGTTGTGTCTGGGGGGACCCTCTCAGCTCCAGAGGCCCTGCCATGGGCCTGGGCTAGACCCGCCTGGGCCCTCCTGGGCCTGCTTGGGATTTGCTGAGGCTCTGGGTTTCCTAAAGTCATCAGATGCTAACCAGGGCCTCTGCTGGGTTACAGCTGCTTGAAAGGGATACAACCAAGAGGCTGGGAGTGAGTGGGAACATCAAAATCCACCCCTTCTTCAAGACCATCAACTGGACTCTGCTGGAGAAACGGGCTGTGGAGCCGCCCTTCAAGCCCAAAGTGGTACGTGATCTCACTCCCGTGGGGGCCACCCACTTGCTCCTGCCCTCCACTGCCTTCTGGGCCCTGCCTCCCTCTCGCTTCGTTGGCATGCTTTCCTCCTCTCCATCCTTCCAGCAAGCCTGCTTCCCTGGCCGCCCCGGCACCTTCTGTCTCTGCCTCTACCTTTGTGTTCTCACCACACACCGCCTCTCAGTCAGTCAGTCAGTCAACAAACGGGGGGGACTGTGGATCCAGCCACCCTTCAGTGGACCTTTAACGCCCCTGTATGCCGGGCACTGTGCCTTGGGAATCAGTTAAGTCCTCTCTCCCTGCCTCCATCCACCCAGTCCATCTTCCAATAAGTCTTGGAAATGCCAAGGGCCCAAGTGCAGGGTGCGGGGTGCCATGCTAGCTCCCCAGCAGAGCGGGAAGCCCAGAGCCAGAGGAGTGCCAGCTCTTGGGAGAGATAAGAAGCTTGCATACTGGTGATGGTTTATGATATGAGATGACCGTGCAGGAGCTGTCACAAGACCACACATGATCCGTTGTCACTGGGGGAGTCTGTCAGCAGAAGCCCAGATACAAAGAACAGAGCAGGACTGAGGAGAAGCAGGATGTGGGCAGGGCAGGGAGGGCAGCCAGGAGGCCTTCCAGGCAGAGGAGGGGTCTTCCCACAGAGGTCCGGAATCTGCAGAGGCCTCCTAGGAGCCAGCAGGAGAGCAGAGGCAGGTTGGTGCCAGAATTCTCAGATAAGGAGTTGGCCCTTCTGTGACCTCGGCTCTTCCCTCCGGCCTTCTCTCTGTCAGGACACCGCGGCAGCTTGCGCAATGTGCCCCGCGTTGTTCCTCGAGGCCGGAGAGCGCTTACCCTGAACCAGGGAGCTCGAACTCGGGGGCCTCCTGGTCTGGGCACCTGCTGGGGGAAAATAACACAGCCTGTTCTCAGTCTCTTGCTTTTGATAGATGGGTAGATTCCTTCCTCTGCAGCAAAAAGCACGGGGCAGGTGTGTGGGTCCGTGGGAAATGGTCAGGGACCTAGGGCGAGCTGTCTGAGGGTACCTCCACGCCAGGAGTGCACACTCTGGGAAATGGGTCTAGGGCTGCCAGTTTTCAAAAGCAGCCAGAAATCTGGATTTGTATGTCAAAAACTGCCCAATTGTAAAATAACTGGCTCAAATCCATTAAAACCCAGTGCCAGTCAGAACGATTGTACCTGCCTGCTTAGTTTGGCCTGAAGGCCACTGGCCTGAGATCTCTTCTGTTCCCATTGCATTGTATCCTCAGAAGCAGAGAGTTGGCAAACTTCTCCTGGAACAGTCTGATGGTACATATTTTAGGCTTTGCAGGCCAGACGGTCTCAACAAAGCATCCATAGAAAATATGTCAACGAATGGGTATAATTTTGTATGAATTTGGATTTCGTTTCATGTTTACATGTCATGAAATGTTAATCACCTTCTTGATTTCTTTTCCTAAGCATTAAAAAATGTGAAAGCTGTTCTTACAGCTCTCGGGACCCATAAACACAGATGGGGGGCGGGGTTTGCTCGGGGGCAGGGTTTGCTCATGGGCGGTCGTTTGCTAGAGCCCCGTTCAGGACAATGCCCACCTCTCCTTACCCAGGCCCAGGGCTCTTTGGTGGTTTCCTTTGTCCCCTTGGGGAGACGGCATCTACTGTCCAGCCGGGCTCTTCTCAGGCTGTTGGGAGAGACTCCCTTTTCTGTTCTCTCTCTCTCTTTTTTTAAAATTCAAGTTAGTTAAAATCTAGTGTATTACTAGTTTCAGGGTAGAGATCAGTGACCCATCAATTGCATATGACACCCAGTGCTCATTACATCACGTGCCCTCCTTAATACCCATCGCCCAGTTACTCCCGTCTTCCCACACACCTGCCCTCCAGCAGCCTTCACTTTGTTCCCTGGACCTGAGAGTCTCTTAGGGTCTGCCTCTCTTTCTGTTCTTAATAAGGCCAGCTCTGGCCTGGCCCAGCACCACAGGGCTTCTGAGGTGTGTGGGAGGCAGTCTCGGGAACTTGGGGACCTTCAGGAGGGCCCCCCCCTTGAGTCCCGCTCACGTGCCGCTGCCCTCTTCCCGCAGAAGTCCCCTGGAGACTTCAGCAACTTCGACCAGGAGTTCCTGAACGAGAAGGCGCGTCTCTCCTACACCGACAAGAACCTCATCGACTCCATGGACCAAACAGCATTTGCTGGCTTCTCCTTCATGAACCCCAAATTTGAGAGATTCCTGGAAAAGTGAGGTTTCCGGACATGCCTCCCCCCAAACCACCCCAGCCAGGGAGCCTGGGTCAGGCAGCGTGGCCTGCCCACGCAGCCTGGGCACGGCAGGCTGGGCGGTGCCCCCCCTTCATCGGTACCTGCCTGCCCACCCACAATTAGCAACAGTGTGATTGTCTGGTTTGTGCTGCTGCCACCCCCTGGCCCCCAAGAGGGGCCTTGGCTCCTGTCTGGCTGGGCTCTTATGGTACTTCTGTGAACCCTGTGTGAATTTGCTTTTCCTCTGCCGTCAGAGGGAAATTGTAAATCCTGTGTTTCATTACTTGAATGTAGTTATCTATCGAAAAAATATATTATATATATATACATATATATACACACACACACACATATATGTAATAGGCTGTATATAATACTCAGTAGAGGAGAAACGTACGGGGGAACTAGTGATGTGTTGATTTTTTTTAAATATATATATGTACGTACACACACACACACACACACACACACACACAGGAACAGAAAAGGAGCAGAAACTGTTTGAACCACCAGGTTCTTTTATCTGTGTGTCTAAATAAACACCGAATGGTACTGAGCCGGCTGTCAGGACATGTTCGTCCCAGGAAGCTGGTGGCCGCTGCTCCCACCTCGGCGGCTGTCCTGGAGCTGTTCGCTACAGACCCAGACCCCTGGGTTTTCATACAAATGTGTTTGTATTAATGGGTCTCCTGTGGCTCCGAGGCCCTGGGCCTACAGCAGAGGGCTTCTCTGCGTGGCAGAAGGGATCCCTGAATGTGCCTGTGGGGCGGTGGATGGGAGGAAGTGGGAGCAGCTGCCGACAGGGTGTCAGGAGAGTGAGGGCCAGTGTGGAAGGGCAGAGGCATGAGCAGAGGCTGGGAGGCTGGCCCAGACCGGGGAGGAGGACAGGGACGAGGAAGGAAATAGAGCTCAGGCCTCAGGCCCATCTGGATTCAAATCCCAGAGTAGCTGAAAGACGTGGTGTGTCAATCATGTTAAGCCTCAGCTTCCTCATCGGTAAAATGGGGACAAGGCAAGGTGATGCTAGATGGAACTCCGCATCTCATTGCTATGTATCCCTGACCCTGCCACAGAAGAGTCTGTGTTAGAGTTCTAGAATCTATTTCTCAAGAGTCCTGGCCTACCTGGGGAAGGGGAGGAGAGCAGGGTGGGAGAAGAGGATGAGAAAATGCTGAGTGGCTATGTTGAGGTTGAGGGTCCTGCTCCAGTGTGCCTGTGGTGCAGTGAGGACAATGGCTCCAAGGGACAGAGGTGGCGACCAGTGACCCCTGAGCCTGGGCAGTTCTCCCCACTCCTCCCTCCCTCTTTTCCCCTGCCTACCCTCCAGCCCCTCTGGTCCAGTCCCTGGCCCTGCAGCCCTAGAGGTAGGCAGAGTGCCCCAGCGCTTGATCGGCTGGCCGCGACAGCCAGGCAGCTGACTTCCAGCAAGTTCATTTTTCTGGGCTGAGGTACAAGTTTCCAAGGCTGGAGAGAGGTGGGACCAGGTGGGGCTGGTGCTGGCCGGGGGAGGGGGCCGTGGGGATGGGTGGGGCCGACTCCCTCAAGAGAATAAAGTCCCCCTCCCCTCTCCATCCACCAGCTCCTCTCCAGGAAATGCTCTCGTGGAATCCCTGCTCTGATGTAGGGCAGGGAAAAGCCTGGAAGTGAGGCTTGGTCCCTTGGGCTCACAGGTGGGGGAGCCAGGATGGCACAAGGCTGTACTGGGGCACACCTGTCCCTGAGCTCTGCTGCGAGCACACACAGGTCCCAATAGCTCCCCTGGGGCTGTCTAGAGTGGGTTTAGAACGAAAATATGGTTGGTGTTTGAATTCCGAGGCTCCTTCCATTTTCCCTCAGCTCCAAGGCAGACCCTCGCACTGAGGACCCTGCTTGCTCCTGTGTGGAGATGGGGCAAGTGGTTTGTCAGCCAGAGGCGGTGGAGGGTGGTAGGAAGAACATGGTGCCGAAAGCCAGGAGCCTGGAGTTCAAGTCCCACTCTGCCATCCACGAGTTTTTTCACTGGGACTCAGTTCCCGTCATCTATAAAGTGGGACAATCCTGCTGCTTTGAGGAGCTCCTGGTTCTGGGGAGCCCCTTCAGGACTGATGCTGGTAGCCCACAGTGTGGGCCTAAGAAATGGCAGGGGCTGGGCCTGTGGGGCCCACCTCAAGCAGCCAGAGAATGGGGATGGGGAAGGGGCCACCAGGATCCTGCCTCACTACGTGGGAGGCTGGAAGCTTTTTTCCTCCAGGCCTGTTCTCAGAGCTGCAAGGGGCCAGGCCTGGTGGCCTCAGGAAATGCCTCTCATGGCTGGGCCCAGGGCCACATTGTCACTGGACTCGGATGTCTTCTAGAAGCAGGCAGGTGTGCAAACAGCAGGGCTGTCGGCCCCCAGGACAAGGGCCAGAGGGAGCGCTGTGCCCGCTGCACCCGGGGCCCCTCACTCGGTACTGGGCAGGGTGGCACGGAGGCAGGAGGCCGGGGTGGGGGGGCAGGAGCATGGACTCTGCTGTCAGATGGCTCTGGGTTCAAATCCTTCATGTCCCTAGTTGGTGACTTCCATGAGTGACAACCTCCCAGAGCTTCAGCTTTTCTGTCAAATGGGGATAACCGTGCTGCTACGTGTGGGGGAGGATGAGGTCTCTAAGTGTACCCCTATGGACTCAGGACACTGCAAATATGCTTCGTAATCAGCAGCCACTGTGACTCCGTCCCCTCAACGGGATGAAAGGTGGTCAGGACAGAGGGCCTGCCAGCCGGGAATCTCACCGGACTGGAAGGGGTGGAGGGCCTATTTGGCAGCTTGGATGAAAACCTCTGAGGCACTGGCCCCATGTCCCAGCCATCCCCCTTCTCAGGCAGAGCTACGGGGGAGCATCACCCACAGGCCCCAGGAGGCTGGCCGGCCACTGCATGGATTACTGGGGAAGTGAGCCGAAGGCCCAACAGTTGGGGAGCTGGTCAAGTACCAGCAAGGCCAAGGGACCCAAACGAGCAGGTTAGAATGTGCCAGCTTAGGAAGGCACCCAGAGATCTGGGAGCACAGGGCAGGTCTACAGAGAGGGGTGAATGAATGACCACACAAGTCCCTTTAAGGCAGGGGCTGTCAGATTCGGTGTACTGTGCGTACCGATGAGATATGGCCACCGTGCCAAGTTTCAAGCGGCAGGTCTCAGGGCTGGCAGCGAGCTGGAGTGCCATGCCTGGGCTGCCTCTGGTCGAATGGTCACCTCTGGAGGGGGACTGGCCCTCAGTATTTTCAAAGCTCCCCAGAGGGTCCAAGCAGCATCGGGATCAGGAGCCAGTTGGGTGGGAGCCAGGAATCTGCATTTTGCCCAGTCATCCAAGTGAAGTCAGGAAATGTTGCTCTGAACAGGCTACACTCTGGAAGGCGAAGTCCTGTACCTCCCAAACCACCGTGTTCCCGCTCCCCCTCCGTGGTCCCAGAGGTCCCCTGGCGGAAGGCTCAGGGCTGGCTGGGCTACAGCGCCCTCTGGTGGTCGTCTGGCTGGCAGGTGCTGCTGCTGGCTCAGACCAGGGAGGACCCGCTTTGCACCAGGTACTGTGATGAGTTCTTAACCCACTTCTGTCTGTGTCCTTAGTCCCTGGGGGATTGTTCCAGCAAGGAGGTGCTGGAGGATCATTTTGCAGAGGCTCAGGGATGCGGGAGTTATACATCTGGGTATCTATCCTGACCTTTAACAGGGTCCTAGGGCTAGTCCATATCTCCAATCTAGTCTCTGGCATCCACCCCAACATTACGGTCACATTTCCTCAATTTATTCCTTGTTAAGGTGTGCACAGCTGATACGAGCTGGGAGGTTTATCGCAGATTTTATTAGCAAGAAATAAGGAGGTGTGTTGCATTTGCCAAGATGGGAGGGGCTAGTGGGCTCCAAGACGTCCCCACTGCAGCCCACCATGCACCTGCCTTCTCCTTGACCCCGCTAAGCTGGATAGGACCTGGCTCCCTCCTGTGCCCTAACTGTGCCCACTAGGTGGCCTTAGGCTGCCCTGTGTGAGACTGGAGGCTGGAAACCCTGTTTTGGTTCCTCTGAGTCCTGACAACCTTCCCAGGCACCTTCTTATCTCCTTGGTGCCGGCGAAGGGGAGATGCACGCAACCGAAAAAAGGAACCTGGAAGCAAAGAAGGGGCAAAGGAAGACCCCCAAAGGTGTGAGCCAGGCCTGAGTCAGTACGGCCCAGGTGATGCCAGACCTGTGAGGTTTGGGGCACTGGGGTACTCCCTGGGTCTCTCATATGATCGAATCCAAACTTGGGCAGCTGTAGCCTCAGTGATTTCAACCTTTGAAACTTTAATACCAGTCCCCAAATCGGGATTTTTCAGTGGCCTTAGAAGACCCCCGGTTTCTTCTCTTTCCTTGCCGAGAAACGCACACTCTGAAAGCCCAGCCCTTTGCTGCTCAGCCCACATTAAGCAGCATACAAATTTCGAAGCCTTCTTGGGAAGGCATTTTTCTTTCCCACCTTCTGAGAGGGGAGCTTGGCTTTCTATTGATTGCACCTGTGATGGTAGACAGGTGCGCTGTGGGTGGGGTGGTGGTCTGGGCTGTGTTCCCAAATTCAGGCGTTGCCTCATAGAACAGGTTCCTGCTCTGTGCCAGGAGCTCAACAGGCATCATTTGGAGCCGTCTCTCCACTGCGCTGATCTAGCAGTCTCAAGAGCCCGTGAAGGTGACACTCTGGGTCCAGCACTGCACTTGACGCTTTCCCTCCACCATCGAAGGCTGAGAATCCCAAAACAGCCCCATGAGGTAATAACAGTTAGTGTCCCCATTTTACACACCTGCAAACCGAGGCTCTGGGAGGTTAAGGACAATCTGTCCAAGGGCTCTGGGCCGGAGGCTCAGCGGTGATGTTTTCCACAGAAACAAGCAGTCTCCCAGGCTTGCTTAGGAGCTGTCAGGGATCCTCAGCAGCTCCAGGAAGAGGGGAGGTGGGCCTGGTGACGGGCGGAGACAGTGGAGGCAGCTAGGAGGGGGCACAGGCGGGCTGCCTGGGAGCTGGAAGGACGCTTGGAGACTTTGGGTCTTCAGTGGGGCTCTCCCTGGATTCACAATGGAGCACTGGGGTTAGAGAAGAAAGGGGGCCTGGGCCAGGTCACACGGGCAGGCAGAGGCTGGGACAAAGGCAGACCCTCAGAGCAGCCAGGTGTGTCCCCAAACGTCCCCCTCCTGTAGGACACCAGCGTGGCTCCTCCTTTCTGCCTATTTCAGGCTCACCCCGACCCTGGCATACAGTGGGTGGTCAGTAAATGCTGATGAATGAACACGAGTGAGCACGACGAGTCCACTGAGCACTTGCTAGACCCCCAGCACCATCCTGTGCCTCCCTCTCTGCTGCCCTGCCCCTGCTCTGGCATGGGGAGGGGCCAAGGGTGACTAATAGACTCAAGCAAGGAAGGCTGCCAGTCCTGCCTTATGGCCTTAGCAATGGCAGGGGACCAGAGTCCACAGACCTCAGAAGACAGTGTCTACCAGCTGGTGAATGGCAGAGGCCCAAAGCCTCAGCTGAGGGTTGGGACCCCGTTCAAGAGCAAGGCAGCAGCGGCTGGCCAGAGTCCAGCCCAAACCTGCCATCAATAATATTGGCAAGCCTTCTCCAAGCAACTTCCTGGGTTTTAAATAATGAATTCAGAAACAATTAGGTGAATTCGGCATACTTTGCATCAATAACAAGTTAAAAATAACACACTTCACAAAAGGCTTGCTTTGAATTGGAAATGGATCTCGTTAAGCTTAAATGTTCCCGAATTCTCCGTTTGGAAACAATGTATGTTCAAAAAAAAAAAAAAAAAAAGATTGTCTTTACACCCGGTTTTTAGGTTTGACAATAGTGGGATATCCAATGCCTTTGTTTTGATCGGGCCAGCAGGGGGCAGTGCTGATGACCAACCTGTAAGACACAGGTGCAGAGCCCGGGCCGGGTCTCCACCTGCCTGGCCCCAGCTGTGACTTGGTGTTTCACCTGTAGCTTGTATATAACCTGCTCAAGGCAGTTGGGAAGCTGCTGCGTGGAAAGCTCTCCATGCGTCTCGGCGCACAGTGAGTACTCAGGAAACCTAAGCCCATTGTTCTTATTCTGAGCTCGTGAACCCTTTATCCGTATGTGTTTGTCTCCTGACAAGTCACGGCTGGGCCCCGGCTACTGGTGTCCAGGAATTGTGTAGAAAGGGAGGGGACGGGGTTTCCCTGGGTTGGGAATGAAGAGCTGCAGACGGCGAGTCGGGAGCTGGCTCCGGACTGGGCAGCAGGGTCCTCGCTCCACTCCTGCCCTCGCTGTGGGCTCTGGGCCGAGAGCCAGCTCGACAGCAGGAAAGTGACTGTCTAAGACTGGTATGAATGGCGAGTGGGTCTCATGTGGATTTAAATTACGAAAAACAAAATTTGAATGTCAAATGCCACGATTCTTGGCACCAGTTAAAGCCAAATGATACGAAAGGCAGTAATTACCACTGTCAGGAAATTCTGTTGGAAGTTATGGCTGCCACAAAAAGGACAGCAGGTGTCTAGAGATGTCGAGGCCCCCTCTTGTTGGGTCTTACAGCCCACACTGGTCTCTCCTCAGCCCTTGTGCCCCTCCCCCACGTGTTCCAGAGGCAGGGCTGGGGAACCTTCTGGAGGCCCCCAGATGCCTCCCCTGCTGGTGGGATCCGGGCCGTGGCCAGGCAAGTTGCACTGATGTTTCTAGATCCTGTGCCGGGGGCTTTTCTAGCACATCTGTGGTCCTGACTCTGAGATGAAGGCTGGACTCGATTCATTCTGTGAGCATTCAGTAAGCGCTGACTGCATGTCAGGACGCTGGGAGCAAGGAGGAGGCCTCATGGTCTCTAGGGGGAGGCAGGTTAAGGAGACAATGACAGGGACTTGGGGTGGGGCACCCTCTGGGCTGTGGGTACACAGAGGACTTGCTGGGTCTTCCTGGGAGAGCAGCAAGGACAGGGAGAGGCCTTCTGGAGGAAGAGAGAGACCTCTAATCTGGAGATCTATAGAACAAGTAAATCCCTGACACACCTGCAGTCTGCTAACTGCTGAAATGCGAAGCAGCAGTGGGTCCCTCTTAGCAAGGCTGGGGAATGTACATCAGCCCCCTCCCCCTGGAAGGCAATTTGGTGCTCTCTGGGGATACTGGAGACCCAGAGTTTTCTCGGCTGGTGAAAGTCGTGGTGGTGACATTGAAAGTCGCAGGGGCAAGAAGGTTCGTTGGCTCGTAGTTTGTGAGATCCCGAGTTGGACACAACCCCAATGTCCTCGGCAGGATATGAGATCAGGAGCTGCAGGTGAATTCGGGCAGCAGGGCCCTGGCTTGTCTGCTTTCTCCATGGAAGAAAGCCACCTGCGTCAACGGTGACAAAAATCTCAAAGCCACGTTGAGGGAAAAGCACAACGGAGAAGGACAAGTGTGCAGGGTGATGAAATTGGCAGCCCGAGCTCAGACTGAAGTTGTGTGTGATGCGCCCGTTCACGGAGCGGCAGTGGGAACGCTGGGCTGGGACCCTGGCCACTGCTGGGGGTGAGGAAGGGCTTCAGGGTACCTGAAGGGCTGTAATGTTTCGCTCCTAAAACAAATGTTTTATGCATGTAAGGGAAATCTTTAGAGGTTTATAAAACTCAGTGGAAGGTCTCTGGATGCTATTTTAATCTCTGTGCCTATCTTGACATTCAAAACGTTTCATAATGTTTAAAGGCATTTTCTAAAGATTATTTGAGAGAGAGGGAGAGGCAGTGTGCCAGGGAGGAGGGGCAGAGGGAGAGAAGCAGTTTCCTTGCTGAGTGAGGGGCCTGCCCCAGGCTGATCTCAAGACCCTGAGATCCTGACCTGAGCAGAAATCAAGAGTCAGACTCTCAACAGACTGAGAGTCACCCAGGCGACCCTAAAGGTGTTTATTTATTTATTTATTTTTATTTTATGTTTTTAAAAATATTTTATTTATTTGATAGATAGAGAACACAAGTAGGCAGGCAGGCGGTGGGGGGGGGGAGCAGGCTCCCTACTGAGCAGAGGGCCCAATGCAGGGCTTGATCCCAGGACCCTGAGATCATGACCTGAGGCAGAGGCTTAACCCACTGAGTCACACAGGCGCCCTCCTAAAGTGTTTGTTTATTTATTTTTTTATTTTTTAAAGATTTTATATATTTATTTGATAGAGCAAGGCACAGCGAGAGAGGGAACACAAACAGGGGGAGTGGGAGAGGAAGAAGAAGGCCTCCCGCCGAGCAGGGAGCCCGATGCGGGGCTCGATCCCAAGACCTTGGGATCATGACCAGAGCCGAAGGCAGATACCCCACGACTAAGCCACCCAGGTGCCCCATTATTTACTTTTTTTAAAAAGATTTTATTTATTTATTTGATAGAGAGAGAACACAAGTAGGCAGGCAGGCAGAGAGGGAGAGGGGGGAAGCAGGCTCCCTGCTGAGCAGAGAGCCAGATGCAGGGCTGGATTCCAGGACCCTGAGATCATGACCTGAGCTGAAGGCAGAGGCTTTAATGCACTGAGCCACCCAGGCGCCCTCCTAAAGGTGTTTGTTTGTTTGTTTTTTAAAGAACAGCTAAGTGTTCTGTCTCTTGACCTGACTGCCAGTGACCAGGTATCTCTTTATAATGATTTGTTACACTGTGTATCGGTTCTCTGTTCTTTTCTTGATGGAGGTGACATTTCAGTTTTTGAAAGTTAAAAAGAATGAGCGGGTGAGAGGCTAGGGTGGGAGCAGCAGTTCAGACAGAGGGACAGAAGAGAGCAGGGCTGGGAGCTGGGCAGAGCCCTGTGTATGCGGGGCCCAGGGATCTTTGGTGCCCTGAGTGGCAGCCCTGCTCCCAGCCCCCGCCTACCTGTCGTGGGGCCCTCTGCTCCCCACCTGGCCATGAGGCCAGGCCTGATCCAGGCCCAAGCCTGCGTGGGGCTGGCTACAAAGCGAGCTCTCCGAGAGGGACACCAGCTGGAGGTAAGGAGGTTGGCTTCGAGAAGTGGATCAACCAGCACCTGCTGGGTGTGTGGCCTGCAGCAGGGAGACTAGGAGACTGGCATTTCTTGGCGTGGGGGGTGGGGTGTGGCTGTGTTAATGGGGAAGGGCAGGCAGGAGAGGGCAGAGCGGCCCTCGGTGGAGGCGGCGAGAAGCACCCCACACGGTTCCATGGGCGGCTGTCTTTAGGAGCTCGGGTAGGCTTGTCTTGGAGTTTTGGAAGGTTGGGGGAAACCCAGCAGGTTCAAGGGTGTTAGCAAAACTGCATTACTCTGGAGGAAGCGAGAAACAAGCTCCAGGAAGCAAAGGTTGGGTTCTTAAGCTTTTGGTGTTTCTTCTGCATCTGCAATGGCGAGTCAGAGCCTGGGCGCAGGTGGGAGTGCACGGGGAGCAGGTGCACCTGACGGACGTCAGCAGTGACTGATCTGGCAAGTCATCCTGTTAAGAAAACTCTCAGGGGCACCTGGGTGGCTCAGTGGGTTAAAGCCTCTGCCTTCGGCTCGGGTCATGATCCCAGGGTCCTGGGATCGAGCCCCGTATCGGGCTCTCTGCTTGGCGGGGAGCCTGCTTCCTCCTCTCTCTCTGCCTGCCTCTCTGCCTACTTGTGATTTCTCTCTGTCAAATAAATAAATAAAATCTTTAAAAAAGAAAAAAAAAGAAAAGAAAAAAAAGAAAACTCTCAGACATAAAGGATAGAGAAGGATTCTGCCCCGGACTGAGAAATAAAACATGAGAGCTAAAACTTCCCCCACCCCCGACCGCCGACCTCCCTCCCTAGTGTGCAGCCTCCTCCTTTTGTCTGTGTTATTCCAAAGGGACCAGAATCTGTTTCCAGAGTGAGGAGCATTTCTCTGCGTCCCTGAGCATAGGCTAAGGAGTGGTTTTGCATGTTTTTAAGCTTCATATAAACAGTCTCTGTCCTAAGGATCCTTCTGCCCCTGCATATGCCCGTGGCATGCTTTCAAAATTGATTTTTTGCCAAAGCCTGTAGCTCAAGTGCAAGTTTTTCCTTTCTGTGAGCGCCTTGAAATTCACATGGGATACAGCCTACCCACTTCCGGTGTACAGTTTGCTGGTTTTCAGTGTGTTCGTGGAGTTGTGTGACCATCACCACGATCCGTGTTAGAACAGTGTCATCACCCAAAAAGAAACCCCAGACCCTTTAAGCACCACCCCCAACTGTCCCATACCCCAACTCTAGACTTTCTGCCTATAGATTGACCTATTCAGGACATGTCATATAAATAGAATCAGGCAATATATAATCTTCTGGGACTGGCTGAAGCATTCCTTTTTGTGGTTGTATAGTCCATCATACAAACTTACCACCATTCATTTATCCAAATAAATGATGTGGAATCCTGCTTTCGGCCAAGATGGAGTAAAGGGACTGGATTTACCTTCCTGCCTGAAAAAACAAACAAACAAACAAACAAAAAACCCTAAACAACAAAATCAATGAAGGAACAGTTCTCAAGACGCTGGACATCAAGCAATGAAGGTTAGGACTCCCTGGGAGATGTGGAACAAAGGAGGTGAACCCTGTGATTGCCATGACTTTATTGCTGGGAGACAGTCTCCGGGCTGAGGACAGGGAAGGGGAACACAGGTGGGGCCCAGGGGGCTCCTCAAGTTGAGAAGAAGAAGCTGGAAGTTCAGGGAAGCCAAGGTGGCTAGAATTTACAACGCAGCCCACGGAAGATGAGAGAGTCTGAGAAGCCTGGAGAGCTGCCAGGGACCTTCTCCCGGGACTCAGCTGAGTGCCCATCCCTACAGGCATGTAGGGAACAGACCCAAGGCTGGGAGAAAGAACGCTTTCCGTTCATGAGAGGTAATCATCCTCAGAACTCACACAGGTTAGGAATAGGGCCTGTTCCCAGAAGCCAGAATGGGGAACATCACGATTTAGGGGTTACTATAGAAAGTATCCAGAAAGTACATCCTAGAACAGAGCCTGATAATTTTTATGGGAATTCAAAAAATAGCCAATGTTCTCAATAAGAGGAAATTCAGGGGCCCCTGGGTGGCTTGGTCAGTTAAGCGTCTGGCTCTTGATTTCAGCTCAGGTCATGATCTCAGAGTCATGAGATTGAGCCCCGTGTCCGGCTTTTCACTGGGCATGGAGCCTGCTTAAGAGTCTCTCCCTCCCACTTTCTAAATGAATGAATGAATGAATGAATGAATGAATGAAATATAGAGGTGTGGCGGGTGGGTGGGGGGATTTCTCCTAGGCCATTTTCTAGGTAACCCTTGGAAACATGAGCGTTCGGAACTATTTTGCTAAGAAAGGCCGCATCTGATTTGTCATTTGTTGACAACTTCTGATGAGAAGATTAAAATTTCTCTCTCTGCTTCATCCCCCTCCCCCTTCCATTACTCTGTTTGAGGCAGAAGGGAGGACCGGTGAGGGAGGGAAAAGCAGCAGAGTGGAGGAAATGGGGTTTGCCACTGGGATATGGAGATCTGCGATCTCCAGAGGTGGCTGGGGTGGGGGTGAGTGGCCCTGGAGATGCTGACGGTGCTGGGGCTTCTGCACAGACTTCTTGGGTGTGTGGGGGGTACGAGCAGAAAGGTGGGGGACTCTCCGGTGGGGGAGGGTCAGGCCCCTCTGGAAAGTCTGATGAATCTAGATTTGATTTAATCTCAGACTTCCAGTGCTCTCCATGTTTACTTTGTCTTGGTCTAGCTAAACCCTTTTGGAGACGTTTCGCCGGCGCTGTCTTGGCAAAGGAAGGCCACACGGGAATGGCTTGGGGCTTAGGACTTGGTGTCTATGGAGATCTCCCAGCTTCCAGAAGCCATGGGCCTGGAAGTTGTGGACTGGGGCTGCCTCCCCTTTGGCTTCCTCTTCACACAGAACCTGGGCCCTGGAAAGCATTCAATGAAACACTGGAGAAAGAAGGGAAGAAAGGAAGAAACACTGGAAATCTTTTCAAGCATCATGATGGGAGCATTCAAGGCTGTATCACTGGACCCCCTCTGTGAGGCCTCTTGTCAATATATAAACCTTTACTGTTGCCCAGCCAGGCCGTGCCCTCCTCTCGGAAGGCCCTCGCCCACCCCCGGCTTATACATGGCTCGCTCGGTCAGAATCCGGTCTGTCTCCTAGATGCCGCCTCCTCTCAGAAGTCTCTTCTGATTCTACCCTCCACCCCCGCCAAGCTCTGGCTTCTTCCTTTTTGGTCCCCTGTTCCCGGGCCAGACTGACTTGTGTTTTCCTCAGCCCTAAACGTTGAGGCACCGCCCAGACTGGGGAGGGGTAGGAGGCAGAAGAGGAAGCGGGAGAGAACCAAGAGAAGCTGGGCTGGAGCTGGGGCTTAGACGGTACAGGCGAGACGGTTTCAGACCAGGCTGGATGGGGGTGGGGGTGCAGGAGGAGGCCATTGAGGGCCTCAGCCAGTATCTGAGGTTCATCCAGTAGGAGTTGTGGGAAGGGGGCCTTTGAACAAGAGAGTGCTTGTGCCAGGTTCTAGAAGGTTCCTTGGGCTGCCACACAGAGAATGAGCTGGGGGGATGAAAGGAGGTCAAGAGGCAGCTGGCAGCCGCTATCACCTGTGTAAGGAGAGGTAGTGGAGGTCTGGACCAGGATGAGGCAGGAGGTGATGTGTTGGGGTCATTCAGGAAGTAAAATCAACAGGACCTGGAGTTGGTGGGGGAGAGCCCTCTGCAGTCCCACAGTGTGGGGGCGGGCAGCTGCCTGAAAGCTGCTTCTTTGTTCCAGCGTGCCTCACGCAGTTTCAGTGCTATGTGACTGCCGGGAGGCATCGCTGCCGCTGGGGTCTCTGGTCCATAAGTCCATCCCTCCCTGGCCCTGCAGGTGGGGGTGTGGGTTCCTCCTCCCGCAGGACACAATCCAGGCCTCTGCGGGTGGCGTGACTGGCTAGCTGCTGAGCCCATGTCCCTGAGACCTGCAAACGTGAAATTCCAGGTGGGCTCCATACTTTAGACCCACCCCGAACTCCTGCCCTCATGGACCCTGGCTTGTCTTCAAATACCTTCTCGTGGGGATAAAGCTTCTCATCCATTTCTGAGTTGGGTGGTGGCTTCTTCAGTCTTTTGAACGTGGAGCAGTAGAGATAGAAGCCTCCTGAGTTTAAGGCATGGCATAGGGACAGGGAGTTTCTGTTAAAACTGGTCAGCTGCCCCCCTCCCAACCCCCTTCCCCCATCATGAAAATGTGACAAGCATATTGATTGAATGCTCAGATCTGGAGTCACAGATGGGAGCATAAAGACAGGCCATGTATGACTCGGGTACCCATAAACTCCCCACCACCATGCAGGGATGGAGACTTAGGCCGCCCCAGGTGGGTTGCCGTGAACTTGGCCGATGCAGAGGCTGTTAATGCACTGAACCACGTCCCGCTCACACTCCTAGGTTGAAGCCTAAACCCTAGTGTGACTGGATTTGGGGATAGAGGCTCCAAGAAGGTGATTAAGCTTAAGTGAGGCTAGAAGCGTGGGACCCTGACCCCATAGGATTAGCGCCCTTAGAGAGGAGACCGCAGACCACACGTTCTCTCTGCACGCTCGTGGAGGGAGGAAGGCCACATCTCTAAGCCAGGAGGCAGCTCCTCACCAGAAACTGCTGGCGTTTTTGTCTTGGACCTCCCAGCCTCCAGAACTGTGAGAACTTAGTTTCTGTTTTGAGCCGCCCAGCCTGTGGTCTCTGGTTAGGGTGGCCTGAGCTGACCGACGCAGAGGCTGCCGTAGCTTCTGGGCCCCTCTTTGCTGCTGACATTGTTGTTCCTCTCAAGTCCCAGAGGGGCTGGGAGAAGGATACCTCCTGGGTCAGGCCCAGGCCATAGGGCCAGCCACAGGACCCTCAACCCTGAGGTCCCATGGAACCCTGGAAAGTTCCCCCAGCCCTCCCTGCTGGACCCAAGGCTCATCCTTCCCAAAACTGTGCCTAGAGCATGTCGGCATGGGACCAACACAGTTGCACGCCCTGTGAGTCCAACCTGGGCCACAGGCAGCTGCTACATTGGCCTCTTTGCAGGACTTGACTTGGGGGAAACTTTCTTCCTCTTGCCCTAGGAGGGTGATCACTGGGTGACCCCCTTTCTCTGGAGAGGACACTGGGAGCAGGAGACCTGGCCTGGGGGGCCCCACTGAGCTGCCACTTGGGGCAGGGGAAGGAGCCCTAGGATTGTACCCTCCTCTTCCCATTTTCTGTGCTTCGTCATTTTCTGTGATCTATACTTCCAATCCACAGATCCAGAGCCCCCAGATTCCCGAGGGTCAGTGATTTCTGGAATCCTACACAGGGCATCTCCCCGGTGTCCCCATAATCTCCTATTACCTCTCTCCCTTCCCAGAGGGAGACCGAGAGGCCACAAGGGAGCCCCAGACAGGCCATCTTCTGATGGGTGTGTGTGTGTGTGGCTGGAAACTGCCTCTGAAATCCTTCGGTTATTAAAGTATGATCCTCCGAACCCCTGGAGGTTAGAGCCCGGGAAGCAGGAGAGGCTGTTTGAGGTGGTGGCTTTCCTTATAACGGGACCTGGGTCCCTACCCACAACACGCCATCTGGGAGCGAACCTTCGGTGGGAGCAGGGGGTACAGCTGTGACCCCATCTCTGCAGCTAGAGATGCCTGTGTAGATCCTGGGCCCCAGGAAGCACAAGGTCCTCACTGGGGGAAGAAGCATCTGGCCCCCCAGCTGCCGTGATGTACCTCACATCCCTGTTTCCCCCTCCTCCTCCCAGCAAAGAGAAGAAGGGAAAACCTTCAGGTCCCACAATGAGAAAGACACGAACCCTGGTGAAAGCCGAGTTAAGTCTAGAGTCACCGGACACACTGTGGAAATGTCTATTTCCCAGTTCGGAAACGTGCCCGTTCTCTAAGATGCCACCAATGGGAAAAGCTGGGTGACGAGTCAAGAGACCACTACACTTTTCTTGTAACTTCTTGAAAGTCTGTAATCCAAAGAAATAAAGATTTTTAAAAACGACAGACCCAGAGACTAGGATAAAATATTTGCCAAGCAGAGTCTCATAAGGGACTTGGATAGAGAGCTCCCACAATCGGCCAGTTGGGGCTACTGTAACCAATGAGCATAGACTCTTGCTGGTCTGAGCAAACATTTCTTTCTCCCAGTGCTGCAAAGTCCAAGATGGGGGTGCTGGCAGATTTGGTATCTGGTGGGTGCCCCCCGTGTCGCATGTGGGTCTCTAGTTCCGTCTTCCATTGCCTTCTCCTGACGCACGCTTGCAGGATGGGGACGTCCGCTCTTCCTCTTTTTTTTTTTTTTTTTAAAGATTTTATTTATTTATTTGACAGACAGAGATCACAGTAGGCAGAGAGAGGAGGAAGCAGGCTCCCTGCCGAGCAGAGAGCCCGATGCGGGGCTCGATCCCAGGACCCTGAGATCATGACCTGAGCTGAAGGCAGAGGCTTTAACCCACTGAGCCACCCAGGTGCCCCTGCTCTTCCTCTTTTAAAAGGGTATTAATCCCTTCCCGTGAGCTCCACCATCATGACCTTAGGGAGTTATAATTACCTCCAAAACTCCCCACCTCCAGATGCTGTCACACTGGGCATTACTAGAGTTCCAGCTTACAGATTTTGAGCAGACACAAACAACAGAGTGATAAAAAGTAAGATGACCCCCAAGAGTGACAGTGAGTATGGAGACAGAAATAGGTCCCTCACATCTCTGGCGAGAACGTAAAACTGTGCAGCCACCCAACCGGTCCCCGGAAAGTTAAACGGAGGGTCACCGGCAATTCCACGCCTAAGTATATAGAATATAGTTTAAATATAAATCTGTTGTTGTAGAGTTAGAGAAATGCAACCCTACGCCCCCCCCCGCCACAAATATTTATAGTGGCATAATTTGTAATAGCCGAGAGTGGGAAGCAACTCAGGTGTCCGCTCACCGATGAATGGATGAATAAAATCTGCTCTAGCCGGACAATAGGATAGTATTTGGCAATAAAAACAAGCGGAGTATGGACACATGGGGGACCCCGCACACCCATGAAAGAAGACCAAGTAGAAGGCCACGTGGTGTTTTCTGGTGCCTACGTGAAGTGTCCAGGACAGGTGGACGGATAGCCACAGAGAGCTGACCAGAGTGGCCAGGTCATCGTGGTGGTGGTCACACCACTCTGTCCAGGTATCAAGAGCCACTGAATGGTGCATGGAGGTGGGCAAATTCTGTCCCATGCCTGGGCCGCCGCAGGGAGAACCTGTGCTTCCTGCGTGCATGTCCGTGGCCCCAGAGCCCAGCGCCCTGGCACGGTGCAGATGGGATTAGTCCTGCTGTCCTTCCCACATCCTCGTGGCAGCCTTATGAGAGGTGCTGTCGTCGTTCCCATTTCACAGATGAGAAAACTGAAGTTTGGGGAGACGACCCCCCCCCAGGGGTGCAAAATACCAGTCTCTTACTCCACAGGGCTTTGGGCAGGCTTTTTTTTTTTAAAGATTTTATTTGACAGACAGAGATCACAAGTAGGCAGAGAGGCAGGCAGGCAGGCAGGCAGAGAGAGGAGGAAGCAGGTTCCCCGCTGAGCAGAGAGCCTGATGCGGGGCTCGATCCCAGGACCCTGGGATCATGACCTGAGCCGAAGGCAGAGGCTTTAACCCACTGAGCCACCCAGGCACCCCTTTGGGCAGGCTTTGTGACCCTTGGTCAGGCTCAGCGGGTTGTAGGCTCCTACCAGTGGCTTGGGGAGTGTGGAAAGGACCTCCCACGCTCTCTCTAGCTGTGTCACGTGTGTGACGGTGTGGTGTGAAGAAATGGGGTCCCCCGCCTTCCTGTGGCAGGTGTAGGGCCAGCTGACCTCAGCAGGTACCAGACATTGCAGCACTGGTAATGGCCACCAGGTGGCAGATCCACCCCAGCTCTCCCTTGCAGCTCCGCTGCCTGCAGACCTTTGTGCATTTTTCCTTGTTCTGTGGTTTCAGTGTTGTTCTTGGAGTATAGGAGAAGGGCTATTAGAATTGTGCCAGGACCCAGAGCTCTGGCTGAGAACTGCCCCCCCACCTCCTTTCCCATGCAAGAAGAGAGGCCCTGACCGCTCCCCCCACCCCCTTCTGCAGCGCCTGGCACCCACAGTCCACCCAGTGCTTGCCTCGACCTCCCTGCCTCGTGTTGGTCCCCTCCAGCTAGTGCTAGCAGGCTGGGGAGCCCTGGCCCCAAGGTGGATAGCAGGCCAATCCAGGCCTCCTCGCCATCGCTGCTCTTGGCTTCTTCTGGAACTGGTGGTGGTAAAGGTAGGCACATGGCCCCCGAGACAGCCACACCAGGCTGAGGGGCGGTGGGAGCGGCTGTTTGCCCCTGTGGATTTAATTGTTTCATACTGTTGGACCAGACTGCTGGGCGGGGAAGCAGACATGTCTACAAGTGGGTCCCCTCCTCCCCAAGGGCTCAGAGGATTATCCTGGGGCCCCCACCAGTGGCCGGGAGCATCCAGTCGCTTTCCCCAGCATTAGTGCGTCCCTGCTGGGTTCTAGCTATCTGGCTGCCAGCATGGCCTGCAGCAGTGGAGCACGGCCAGCAAAGGGAGCTATCATCCTGCAGTCACAGAAGGGAGAGACCACCCCCCCCCCCAGCAGCGGGTCAGGGCCATCTGTGCCGCTCCAGGTGTGCTGATGTGCTCCTGGGCCAGCCGTCAGAGGGAATACCAGGCACCAGAGGCAAGGCCTGGGAACCTGCATTTTAACGACTCAGGGGGAGGGAGTTCTGCAGGGGTCGAGGGATTGAGACTTCTGGTTTGTGGGGCCAGGTGGGAGCCAAGCCTCCCGCTTTCCCTCACCCCCAGCTGCTCTGACGCCAACCTGAGGGCCCCCTTCCCCAGGATGGGCACTGCTGTTTCTCTCTGCTTCTCTGAGGTTACTGGTGTGGTGGGCATGTGGGGAGGAGCTGGGCCTGTACGATAATGCCCTTCCCTGCCCAGGGTGGCGGGGGCGGGGGGGACCCTCTGCTCACTGGGCTGTGCGGCCTTGAGGGGCCAGAGGACAGAGCGGGCTTCAGCCTCTGCGCCGGGAGGCAGGCTGCGGTCACGTGGCGGCGCTTCTCTGGTGGCTGTAGGCCAATGGGGGGCCCGGGGGAGGGGACTGCACGAGACTCTGGCGTCTCACCACTGCCCCTACCAGTAGCAGCTCGGTTCTCGTCAAATAAACGTGACCAGGCCAGGTCATTTGTCTCAAAACATATATTTTATCACTTCTCTCCATATATTTCCAAGCACCTTTGCCACAATTTCAGGAATGTGTAGAGCCTCTAATCTCGACCCCCTCCTCTCCCTAGGCCTTGGCGACAAGGTCCCTCACAGCCTGTGTGATGGCGTCCCTGTCGATGCCAAACATCTTCAGCAGCTCCACAGGCTTCCCACTTCTTGGCACCTTGCCCACGGCCAGGCGGGTGATGGTGATGCCAGGCTCGCCCACCACGGCAGAGCACACGGCCTCACCTAGGCCGCCTGCGAGAGGAAAGGAGAGCAGTCAGGGGATGCGGCCTCAGGCTGAGCAGCGGGTGTGTCCTCCCGGCCCCGCCAAGCCAAGTTTCTTCTCTTGCTCTAAGGATGACAAGATAGCACAGACACCGCCCTCCCCCATGCCCAGAGCCAGAGCAGACATCATCAATCAATCATGATCCTTCTGTGTTTTCCTAAGCCCAATGTGGCCTCTGAATCATTTTTAACACCATGCCCTGGGCAGCTGTCCTAGATGAGTGAGCATTTGCACCTGACCTCAGAGTCTAAGCCCACCTCTTCTCTCCTGGAGCCTGCCCTGGAGGAGGGCTGGTGTGTGCTTGTGGGGGGCTGCTTTACAAAAGACCCATAAAAGACAGAAATTCTGCACAACTGGGTCAGGGACACAAGCCACCTTTTCTCCTCTTAGCCTCAAGGTCAAGATCCTCCTGGGCTCCCTGAGCAGCAGCGGCTCAAAGAAGCCACATCAGCAGCCAAGTTTGCTGGGTCCTTGGCCAAGCCTGGGGCCCACAGGAGGCCGAGTCCCAGCTGCTCCAAGGGATGGCTCTGGGCTTCCTGGGCCCAGGCTGCCATCCTGGGGCAGGATGAAGGAGAGGCGTCCAGCCCTTTCCTAATCCACCTGCCCCTGGTTCTCTGGCCCAGGGCCTGTTACCTTCATAGTAATGGTCCTCCACAGTGAGGATCCTGCCCTTGGTAGCACGTGCACTTTCGAGAATGAGATTCCTGTCCAGGGGCTTGATGGTGAAGGGGTCTAAGACGCGAATGTTGATCTTCTCTGTGAAGGGAGAGAACACAGGGGCATGGCTGAGGGCAAGGTGCTGGGTGCTGTGGGTGTGTCCTTGCATGGGTGAGGTCAGTGGGGGTGTCCTAAGAGTTGTCCCACAGTTAAAAGCCTGGGTCTATCCCTATCATGGGGAGACTGGCTGTCCCTCTGCCCCCATCATCTGAGTAGTGCCTGCCAACACCCAGTGGCTTGCCCTCTCCCTCTGCTTATCTATGATGCCCACGTCCTCCGACATCCTGCACCCTGAATTCAGAGCATTTGGTCTCAGGGAAGAGAAACGCCCGTCTGTCTCCTCTCACATCCTGAGCCAGAGAATGTCAGCCTTTGGACCATCAAAGAACACTGTGTGGCCGGCAGGGGCCCACACAGTTTTGCCTCATCTTCCCAGACGCCTTTGAAGATACAGGGAAAGCCGGAGGACAGTTCCCGGTGTCTGCTGTGAGACAGGGCCAGGGCTCACCAGGGGAGGGGAGGGGACCTGCAGGCACAGGGGCCAGGCCAGGCGAGGACCCCGCAGAACGGCCTCAGAAGGACGAGCCAAACTCTGCCATGCCTCTTGAAGCCCTCCCCCGGGATCGCCATCTCTGACAGGGCTGGGCCTCCCCTGGCTTCCCTCCAGCTCACTGGAGCTCTGGACATGCTGTTCCCTCTGCCCGGGCCTCTGCTTATCACTTCCTTCTCATATCTGAGGTCATTTTTCTGAGGACACCCCTGTCTGTCTTCTCCATCCTGTTCCGCACGGCCACACCATGGCATCTGCTATGATTCCATGGGGCTCCTACCTTTCCTACTGTGTCAGGAGCTAACACCTGCGAGCCTGCCCTGGTGATAATAATAGTGATGATAACTCTAGGTCACACGGATTAAATCCTCAGGACAGCCCTACTGGAAAGGTGATGGTATCTCCACTTTACAGATGGGGATACTAAGGCATGGAGATGCGGAGTAACTCAGGTAGTACCCCACTAAGTGGCGATTTGAGCCTAGTTATCGGACCACTGAGCTAGGGCACCTCAGCTCCAGGGCCACGGGGCAGGGCCTCCGGTCACTGTGGTCCTGGAACTCAGCATCATGCTGGCTACACAGTCCAAAGTGCTCAAAGGGGGGCTTCTATGGGGTGCCTGAGGGGCTCAGTTAAGTGTCCAACTCTTGATCTCAGAGTCATGAGTTTAAGCCCTATGCTGATAAATGGTGGCTTTTGTCACTACTACCATTTAATCAGGTGAAATCCCTTCTCACCCCCAAGACTGTGGACGCCATTGGTGCCTGATCTAAGACCGGATGGGGCCCTCCTCACCTTTCTTCAGCAGGTCCGCAGCAGCCAAGGTCTCGTGCAGGGTCACTCCGGCCCCAATCACAGTCACCTGGTCATCCTTGCTCTTCAGGACCACCTGGGGAGGACACCGGGGCCAGTGAGGCTCAGGGACCAGTGGCCGGGGGCGGACCCTGGCTCTGGGCATGCTGTGGGGTCTCACCGGGCCATGAGTGGCACTGACCTTGGCTTGTTGGATTTGGAAGTCCTCGTTGTTGTTATAGATAATGGCGTTTTCGGGGCGGCTGGTCCGGATGAAGCAGATGCCCTAGAACAAAACACAATGACAAAGAATGACGGGACGTGGTATGCACGGGCAGCCTTGGGGGTGAAGATTCTTTCTAGAAAGGCCACCGCTTCTCACCTGCCCACTTCTACCCCGCTGTCCCCATGCTGGCTCCCACCCCCCTCCAGCAGGGAAAGGGAGAGTCTCGTCCTCTGGAGCGTGCACCTCTCCAGACACTCCCCGCGTAGAGCAGCCCCATGGCTATGCAGCCCCAAGCCCCACACAGAAAACGGCTTCCCTTTCCAGTCGGCTAGTCTCTAAGTGCGGCTGCTCCCTGCAGGTGCGTCTGGCAGAGGAAGGGGACTCACAGGGGACACTGGTCTATGGCACTGTGGCCCTCGGTCAGGACCACTCAGCTCATTCTTTCTGTCCTGGAGAGCCCAACTCGGGGCGGAGCCAGGCATCAACAGCCAGAGAGACCTGGGATGCTGGGATTCTCACGGACACAGAGCACAGTGATTGGTCAGCAGCGTCGGCCACGGGGCAGAAAGGGTGGTGTGTATCCTGTGTTTCCTGGTCTAACCTCTATAAGCCCCAGGCGGCAGCAGCAAGATGAGGAGACAGTCCCCTGGCTGGGGGGCGGGGGGGTTGCTGAACGGCTAGTGCTGTGCCGGCCTGCTGACCCCCGCCCCCACGTCGCGAACAGCCACGTGCCCCACCTTGGTGTTGGCTGCTAGTTCCACCGCCTTCTCTGTAGACACCCCATCACTGGGGTAGAAGACCGTTGCGGTGGGGATGGACCGAAACATGGCCAGATCTTCCAGAGCCATCTGAGAGGGTCCGTCTTCCCCTGGGGTGTGGGAGAGGACATGAATGAATCCCCCACCCACGGAATGGAATCCTACCCCCCACCCCCCGCCGCCGCCACACCTCCTGGTCCTGACGTCCAGGGAAGTGGCAGCGGCAAGCCTCCTGGCCCCGCTCAACTCACCGATGGACACGCCGCAGTGGGAGCCACAGAAGTTGATGTTGCTCTCTGAGATGGCCGCCATGCGGATCTGATCAAAGGCCCGCGTGAAGAAGGCCCCAAAGGTGCTGCAGAAGGGCACCGTCCTGTTGCGGGTGGCACAGCCCACGGCAACGCTGACCTGAGGGGCAGATGGCAGTGGCGTCAGCCCCGACGAGAAAAGAAAGGGTGGCCGAGGAGCCCAGAGTCTCACGCCCTTCTCCAGGGCTGGGGGCACCGGTCACCCTGGTGACCAAATTCTCCTCTTCCCAGGCAGGAGATTCCAGGGGACCCAGGGCTTCCTCAGTCTGTCTGTCCATAAACTCCTCGGACTTGAAATGACCATTTCAGAAATTCTCTTTAAAGTTCTGTTCCTGGGACTGTTTTTTTTTTGTTTTTTTTTTCTTTTTTTCTTCCTAGCAAATGAGGAAGGCCTTTCCACAGAGAAGGCTAGGAAGCTCGGACATGGACGTTCCCTCCTTCCCAGGCTTCTGCGAACCCCGTCCCCAGCATCCTCGCCAACCCCCAGCCCTCTGCGGAGACCAGTCCTCCCTACGCACTTCTAGGCCTGAGGCAGCTCCAGACCCAAATCCCGGCGTGGAAGCATGGAGGGCAGGCAGTGGCTCCAAGTCGGCTGCCACCTCCACAGCTCTGGAACCTTCCACGGACGTTGACCTCCCCAGCCCACACACCGTGCCAGTTTAGCCCAGACCCTCCAGCTGCCAAGACTAGAAGCCCCAGAGAGACAAGTTCAAGTGGAGAAAGAACTCTGCATGTGGTAGAGCCTGGTGGCCTTCTGAGCAAGGAAGCTCTAGGTGCTACAGGCCTGCAGGCCAGGCTGGTGTCCTCGGGGAGAGGACCACGGCTGCTGGACCCAGCACATTCCAGCCTTGTGACTATGGCTGCCCTACCACCTGGAAAGCCCTTTACCACGAGACAGCCCAGTGAACACCACACGTGGCCTACAGACAGCATTTCCGGTGTGCACCTGCAGCCCACCTAGCTCTGCTGTCCGTCCACTCAGCCGGTACGTGTGCACCAGAGCGGCACATGCACATTCCTCTCCCTCGCCGCTGCAGTTGCTTGAGGTCAGGGCCGGGTCCCAGCTGTTCCTGGGGTGTCCCTGGGCTGGCCTCCAGCAGGCACCTGGCATTGCCAACACAGCTGCCCAGGGGAGCAGGAGGACTTCAGCCTTGCTCCACACCCAGCAGACCTCAGCCCCAGGCTGTCGCTGGCCTGGGGCCCACCTGCCCACCCCCAGCACCCACCATGTTCTGCTCCGCAATGTAGCACTCAATGAAGCGGTCTGGGTGCTCCTTTCTGAAGATATCCGAGAAGGTGGAATTCTTGGTGTCCCCATCCAGGGCGATGATGCGGTTGTGGGCACGGCCCAGCTTGGCCAGGGCCTGTCCGTAGGCCTTGCGGGTGGCTATCTATGGGAAGAAGAGCATGGGGGCCCTGAGCACTGGGGGAGGCATGTGGCCGGAAGCCTGGTTCAGCCTCTGGAGGTCACAGCATTTGGGGAGGAAGCGAATAAAAACAAGGGTAGAAAAGGGAAGTCTAACACCACACAGTCCAGTGGAAATTAATCTTCTGCAAGGCTGCCAGTGGGAACTCGTACACTGACTGACTGTCTCATCAGGGCTGGGGATGTTCTACCACCCCTGTGACAGAGGTCTGTGAACTGACCCCACCCTGCACAGGAACAGACAGAGGACCAGGGCAAGCCTGCTGTGGGATCACATGGGGGAGTGCCCTGGAGCAGGACAGGCCTGCCTCGGCTCTGCTAGGCTGGACACGGTGGCGTCTTGAGCTCGGACCTAGGGACTCAGGCTGAAGACCCAGAGATAAGGGGACTCAGGTGCCAGCGGCTTTGATCGCAGTGCCGCTGGGAGCTTGCTGCGTGACTGTGGGCCACCCTCTTGCCCTCTCTGAGCCTCTGTAGGAAAACAGTCACACAGTTGGCTGTTTCCACAGAGGAGATGGCAGGATCGACATCTAGGATTCCTCCTCGCCCTGAACTAATCTCTCCTCTCTCCCTTTCCGAGCCCCCCAGGGAAGACACATCTTGGTCCCAGCCTCGGGGAACCCGAGAATCACGGCCACCCCAGCTAGACCAGAAAAGCAGGGCCCAACTCCGTACCTTGTCCCCAACTTTGTAGCTGGGCGGGCTGGGCATGCGGATGTTGGTGATGCTCACTGACGGGGCGTCCTCTTGAGGGGGGGTCACGAGGATCTTCTTTTTGCTCTGGATCTGGTTGTAAATTTCCTGGACAATCTGGTCAGCCATGTTTTTGGGGAGGGGCTTCCCATGCCATGCCTCCTTGTCCTCTATCTCTGTGGGTACGACACAGCAGGGCAGCGGGCCCGGTAAGACCAGAGCTCCCAAGGACCAGGAAGCTGCATGGGGTTGACCCTCCAACAGCAGAGGGCAGGCCAGGGGCTGCAGACAGGGCTGCAACGCTGTGAAGCACAGCCCCGTGTTGGGGGACTGGGGTTGGGTGAACAGGAGTCCACATGCCCAGCCCCCACGGACCAGCAGCCAGGTCTCCTGGAGCTGGCTCACACCCAAGTGCGGGGGGTTGGGGGGCACGCGTGGGCCTCTACACCACCTTCCCCATTGCAGGGAGGCCCCTGCTGCAGAAATACCGTTCGGTCTGTTGAATGGGTCGGTCAGGAGCGAGCCTGGCCAGGAGAACGGAAGCCTAGACCCAGAGCAGGGTGAGCACTAGCCGGGTGTCCCCCAGCGCACGGGGGTGCAGCAGAAGAGCACCCAGGAGCGTCCTGCACCATGCTGCCTTGCTGTGTGGGGACCAGCGAGGCTGAAGAGCCCCCTCCTCTGAGGTCACCTCAGCCCAGGCAGAGCCAAGGACTGACTCTCCCACACAGCACCCAGCCCCCCTGCTAGGTCCCCAGGACCCCCCAGAAGCTTTGAGATACCAAGGCATCCGTGCCAGGCGGCTGTGCCGGGGTATGACGATACCCCCGAGTCCTCTCCTTGAGGTCCACCCCCTCCCCGAAGGCCCCAGAGCCGTGTATCTTCTCCACAGGACAGTGCTTGTCCTCATTTGCCGCATGGCAGGTGGGCCAGTGGGGCATGTGGTGCAGAAGCTGGCCCGGGGTCTGCAGTTAGGCCCCATGGACCTGGGCAAGTGCCCGACCCCTTCAGCCCCACTTTCCCATGTCTAACAGGGGCGAGGGCTGCCTCAGCCCGAGGGGTTCGGAATCCAAGGGGCCTGCGTGCTGGGGAGCTGCTTACACTTGCACTGCTCTCTGGGCCAGCCAGGAGCCACCTTCTAGACCCTTCTAGGCTCTGCCCATGCAGGACCCTGGAAGTACTTCACCCCTGTATGCAGGGGACCCCGCTTACCTCCTGGGGGAGGACCCAGATTTCCCGGGTTCTCCCAACTTGGCGTCAGCCCTTCTGCTCAGGGCAGATAGCTAGAGCGGCCAAGGAGGCGGTGTAGGTGACACCCAGGGAGGGTGTGGGAGGCTGTGTCACACCACTGTCCCTTCTCCTTACCAGCAGGTCCTCCCAAAGGCCTTCCTCTCCTCCCGCACAACCTGGGCTCCAGTTCAAGCTCAACCACGTGGACTGCTGACTTATCTCATGGAGCACCGCGTCCCCTACCTGCCCCTACCCGCCCCTACCCAGCCCCGTGCACCTGGTGTAAGGCGTCAAAGGACTAGCACTTCCCCAGACACGGGACCTCAGAGACATGCCCCCCACTGGTGGAAACCCCACACCTCGGTTGGCCACAGGGTGCAGTGGTAGGGGTGGGGTGGAAGAGTGTATGGACGTACCTGGGATACCCCGGCCTTTGAAGGTCTTGGCAATGATGGCCGTGGGCTGGTGCTTGGCCTGGCCAAAGGCCTTGCACAGCTCTTCCACGCTGTGTCCATCCACGATGACGGTGTGCCAGCTGTGGATAGACAGCCAAGAGTGAGCAGCGGGCGCCAGGCCACTGGGAAGGGCAGCCCTCGCTCTGACACGTGGCTGCGGTCTGAGAAACACTAAAGGGAGGCCTGGGTGGCTCAGTCGGTTAAGTGTCTGCCTTCAGCTCAAGTCATGATCCTGGAGTCCTGGGATTGAGTCCCACATCAGGCTCTCTGCTCAGCAGGGAGTCTGCTTCTCCCTCTGCCTCTCCCCACAATGTTCTCTATCTCAAGTAAATGATTTAAAAAGAAAAAAAAAAAAAAAAACACCAAAAAACCCTAAGAAGACTTTTCCACTTTTGATCTTATTTTCTCTTTTCTTTGCCCTTTTTACATTATTTTACATCCTGTTTGCCTGGAACAGATTTTCTTTCTCTTTCCTAAGTAATTCAAAGCTTGGTTCATTTATTTTCTCTTTCACTCCTGACCTACTTGTTTCCTGAAATCTACTAGTTTCCTGAAAGCTGTGTTGGGAACACCGCCCTGGCTCTGGAATCTGTCTGCTGTTAGATTCTTCAAGAACATTTTGGCTCAACTTTTCTTTAGGGAACACATTTGGTTACTCCACAGATGCTGGATGTGAAGTGCTGGAAACATTTATCAAATGGGCCAGGGCACCTGGGTGGCTCAGTTTGTGAACCCTCTGCCTTCGGCTCAGGTTATGCTCCCGGGTCCTGGGATGGAGCCCCGCATCCGGCTCCCTGCTCAGTGGGGAGCCTGCTTCCCTCTCTGCCCCTCCCATGCTCATGTTCTCTCTCTCTCAAACAAATAAAATCTTCAAAAATAAAAAATAGCCAGGCTGCCAAACATGTGAGGGAAGGAGCCGGGGCCAGGCAAACTTTCCCTTTACCGCCGTCCCTTCTGGGACTCGGTCACGTTAAGAGTAATAAGGCAGGGGCACCTGGGTGGCTCAGTGGGTTAAGCCGCTGCCTTCGGCTCGGGTCATGATCTCAGGGTCCAGGGATCGAGCCCTGCATCGGGCTCTTTGCTCCACAGGGAGCCTGTTTCCTCCTCTCTCTCTCTCTCTCTCTGCCTGCCTCTCTGTCCACTTGTGATCTCTCTCTGTCAAATAAATAAAATCTTTAAAAATAAAAAAAGAGTAATAAGGCAGCAGCTGGCGTGTCCTGAGTGCCGGCTCTGTGTAGGGCCCAGGTGGGCACCACGCACATGACCCCGCTGAAGCCGCAGCTCTGGGGCTGGGCACTGTGGTTGCCCCCATTTCACAGACATGTAAACAGAGACGAACACTGAGGACGCAATAACCTGCCCCAGGTCACAAGGCAAGGTGGTGATGCAGCCAGGACTTCAGGACATGGGTTCCAGACCCGGGGTTATGCTCCAAGTCCCTAGCCCGTGTGGCCTGAGGAGGCTCTTGTGATACCTGGCAGCCCGTTTCCTCCTCCTCCGGCGGAGGGAGCATTTCCTCTCTTCACTTTCTTTATCAGGTCAGTCATCAGAGATCACAAACCCTGGGTGTTGCTTAACCAGGGAGAGCAACCTGGCCTTGACCTTCTCTGTGCAGACTCCTCTACAAAGGGCAGCCCCCGAGGCCTGGGCCCAGGGTTTTCCAGACGCCTCTCCAGAGGCTAAGCGTGGGGGCACGGGTCCCCTGGAGCCCCGACTGCAGCTCGGCTTTTACCCGGGGCAGGAAAGGGTCACTGAGGTGAGGGCTGCTCCAGCTAACACCCACCCAGACGACCTCCCTGCTCTGCAACACGGGACTCCCAATTCTCAACCACTCACACCCCTCGGCCCGCTTTACTCAGAGAGGGGGCCTGTTCTGCCCCCTGGGGCTGGCTTAGGACGCGGCCCCCGGACGGATGCTCCAAGCCCTCGAGAGCCACATCCCTCAGTCCCACGCTGGGCCCCTCGTCCCGCCCCAGCCAAGGACTGGGCGAGGACGTGTGCAGTCGTGGGACGTGAGTGCTCTGAGCACTATCTGCCAGCATCACCAGTAAAGGAACTCCCTCACACTGGGCCTCAGGCTACAGCTCTAGGCCGGTGGCCTGGGTTGCCACTCTTAAGTCTGAAACTGTGAGCTAGACGTTGAAGAACAGATACCTCCTTTCAAGGGGGCCTGGCCTCTGGCTGACTCAGTCCTTGGACCTGAAAAGCTCCCAGCTCAGACGGCTCTGGGGTGGTGAGGCCACGCAGGCCATAGCCCCGTACTCACCCGAAGGCCTCACAACGCTTCTGGTAGACGTCCACCTGGTGCTGCAGGGGGGTGGGGTCGCTCTGGCCCAGGCGGTTGATGTCAAGAATGGCAATCAGGTTGTCCAGCTTATAGATGCTGGCGAAGGCCATGGCCTCCCACACGGAGCCCTCGGACAGCTCCCCGTCGCCCATCATGCAGTAGACGCGGTAGCTGTGCAAAGGTGGTGGGTCAGAGGTTAGCCCCTCTCACCTGGGGCACCGTGCTCCCAGCCCGTCCCTCCTGGAGAGCCTGTCCCCCAGGGAAGGGAGCAACAGCCACGTGGGACATGTAACAGTGCTGTCAGTCACGTCCCAGCTGCCCACCCTGCGTCCACAGGCAGGGTTCTGCTACCTAAGATCCAGAGAACAGGGGTGATTAGGGCACGAGTAAAATGAACAAGACTTCGCAGCGGGGTGGGGGGCGTTGTTACTATTCTCACTGGGGGAACAGGGCTTGAGCCACCTTCGTGGGGTGGGTCTGCTTCTCTCCACCTGTGCAGGAACTAGGAGTATTGGGGAGCCCTGGGGACTCGATCCCAGGAGTGGGCTGGGGAGGCCAAGACGCACCGCCAGGAGCATCCCAGGGTAAGCTGTCAGGTAGAAGGGTCACGAACACTAACAGGGGAGAAGGGTCCTTCCCGAGGACTGCGATCATTATGGGGACGGTGCCTCATAGGACGGGCCCTCCCCAAGATTCCAAGGCTGGTTCTCACCCTAAGATTCATGCCCAGCCCTGTCTCTACCCCGAGGGCCTTGTCCTGGGTCAACAAGGCAACCCCAACGGCTTCAAAGGCAGTGTGACCTGGTAAAAAAGCACTGAACTTGGGGCACGTTACCCAGTGAACAGAGCCGGCTCTGGACCCCATCACCCCCAGGCCAGCGCATGGCACCCGGGGGGCTCTCCATGTTGAGCAGCCCTGTCCTTGAGGTTAAGGACAGTTGTCACTCTCAAACCGCACAGATAAGACAACAGGCTCAAAGGTCAAGGGGCTTGTCTAAGGGTCACGCAGCTGGGGAGGAGGCCAGCGGAGATTCAAACACTGGTCTGAGCGCCCAGCCCTCAAGGTCCACTCCGGGCCATCCAGGAAGGCACACAGATGGAGCAGCACTGGGCCTGGAGGTCTTCCCCACTCCCCGCCCAGCGTCCAGCTGTGTGGCCCCGGGGGCAATGAGGCTCCTGAGGCCGGGCTCAGCGGGGACACAGGCACTCTGCTACTGCAGCAGGCAGCAGTCCTGGAGCTGGCTGTAGCTGAATGACCCCAGCTTCAGGGCCCCCGGGGCTTCCAAGCCCATGGCAGGAAGAGCTGGGGAAGAGGCGGGAGGGCAGGGCCACACTGTCAGCATGACTCAGCACTCGTGTGGGCCCGAGGTCAGGGAGGACTCCTGCATCCTCCCTCTGGTGCCTGCTGCTTTCCCTTCTGTGGCCTCCAGCATGCCAGCCTCCCCCCACCCCGCTCTCCCTGTTCCTCCCTGAAGCGGTGTCCTGTCCCCCAGCTGTTCTCCCCTCCCCTCTGCAGGCTGCACTGGGGGCCCAGAGATGCTGCAGGTGGTGCGCCTGGCACAGCAGCTCCCAAAGTGAGCAGCCCAACAGTGCCCAGGCCAGAGAGACTAGGGAATCTGATTTACCTGGGAAGAGATTCCACGGAAGCACGCTGGCTGCCTTCCCAGCCCTGCACCTGCTGCTGTGGAAGGCCCGTGGGGGCCAAGGGCAGAGCACCGCCACAGGCTTTGGTCAGGAGGGCGTGCTAGGGTCCCGAGGAGACCCGAGGAGGCCTGCTGGATTTGGAGCGGGGGCCCCAAAGGCCCACGGTCACAAACTGCCCTGAAGATAAGGGACCCTAACACGTGCCCCAGACGTGTTTGAAAAGCACCTCGAATATCCCACCCCATCAGGACTGCCCAAGGGGTTACTGCATAGCCATAAAACAGAAAGAACCTTATGCAATCCTCAAAACCAGCTCTCGACAGTTAAGGAAGAAAATGTGCACCATGTTCAGATTTTTCTATTTTTCTGAAAAGCAGAATGTACAACTGTACACGCACGAAGGTTACTGATCTGTACGTTTCCTCTCACAAGAACACGGAGGAAACAGGATCCGTTAAGTGAGATTCACATGGGAGGTAGTTGAGAATAGGAAAATGTTCATTACCTTATAATGCATTTCTATATTTTTCACAT
Source organism: Enhydra lutris kenyoni (assembly GCF_002288905.1). NCBI lineage: Eukaryota > Metazoa > Chordata > Mammalia > Carnivora > Mustelidae > Enhydra > Enhydra lutris. The sequence goes on from NW_019154094.1 coordinate 11,008,256, forward strand.
GAGTTGGCACTCGAGAATTCAAACAAACATATTTCAGAGAGAAAGTAAAGAAAGCCAACTTGACCCACGCTTGCTGGTGGATGGATGGGAGCAACATGACAGGAGGCCAGATCTAGTCTAGCAGGCCCCCGGCTCTGGGAGCAGGCTAATTCCCCCGACAGCCTGTCCCCTCCTCCCTGCCAGGTACAGTCCAAGAGCCTGAGCCTTCGCCAACCCTGGCTGCTGGGAACGCAGCTAAACTTCTCCCTCCACTGGCTTGCTCCATTATGTCAGGGTCAGGAAATGACCCTTCACAGGGAATTACTTCAAGCATCTGTAGGGAATAATTAACTCACATCTCTGGTTCTATGCCAAATAAAATACTCTTAAACACACATCCCATTCTGCGCGTCCTTCTTCACTTCATGGTGAATCGCTCCTGGTAGAGCGGAGTTTGGCCCCAAAAGGGTCTGGGAGGCTTCACAGCCTCAGCTCCACTCCTGGAGAGTGGTCTTGGGATCTCCCTCCCCTGCAGACAGTAGGTGCTCACTGCAGTCCCTCTCTTCCGTGGGCCCATGGTCACCACCACGCCCTCACGACCGCCCTGGCTACGGCCCTTCTCTTGCCAGTGGGGTGGACTGTAGGGCACTGGGGAAGCCCCTCTTCCAGGAATCCTCCTACTCAGGCCCCTCGGAGCAGCCCGGGGACCTTTCCTACACTGCAGATGCACACCCAGGGTTCAAATCTGACGCGTGCTTTCCTTGAATCCATAGCCAACTCTCCTCCCCTCTTACCCATACAGACACCTGTCTGCAGGCCAAACCCGGCCTCACCACAAAGCCCTGAGACTGAGACCTGAGGCGAGGGGGTTCTCCTCCAAGCCGCCCTGAGCTGGAATGGCAAATCTCCCTGACCAGGCTTCTTGCCTACCCTCTGCAGGCCCTTCTCCCCAACGTCTGTCTCGTCTCTGGCCGGCAGGTGGGGCTCAGGGATGCCCAGGACCCTGTAGAACACATAAACTCCTTCCCCAAGATAAAGGTGAGTGGCTCGAACCTGGGCCTATGGCGCTTTGTCAGACCATGGGGCCGTGGGGCCCGAGAGGAGGTACCTGGGGGCAACAGTTAAGGCTTGGCCGCCGAGGACCCCTCCCAAAACTACTGAGGGTAGGGTTGGGGAGTGGAAGTCTTACCTGGCTTTGTCGAAGTATTTGCCCGTGTAGGCCATCCCACAAGCGGTCCCGAGGCCCTGGCCCAGGGAGCCAGTGGCCACGTCGGTGAAAGCTTGTTTCTGTTAGAGAAGAGAGGACCACAGTTACAGCGGAGAGCGGACACTGCCCTCCCCCCGCAACCAGCCTCCCAGGTCCCTGGCCTCAGGGCCCCGCCGAGGCGGGTTCAGGCTGGGTGTGCAGAAAGGCCCAGCCCCAGGCAGCCTGCACCCAGAGTGTGAGCTCTCACTCTCCAGCAACGGCGATGGGGGGTGCGGTTCACATACCAGCCGTGCCCGCCAGGCAGCTGGGAGACCTCAGCCTCCCCCATCACCCACCTCACACCCATTCATGACAAGACTCAGGAAACACCTAGCCCTTGTGGGTGCCCAGATGGGAGGTGAGTTTTCACGGTAGCCTACAAACTCCAAACACTTACAGGGGCCAGCACCTGGGGGAGTAAAGCTGGGGCCCTTCCCTGGGGTGTCCCTAGCACCCCGCTGTGACCCTCAGATTGACCACGCCATGACCCTCTTTTCTCTTTTCCCAAGTTGTGTTGACGAGGCCAGTGTGGCCCTGGGGGTGCAGGGAGGTTGGGCCTTCAAAAGGCCTTGCCCTTAAGCCCCAGCCTGGGGTGAAGAGTGTGCCCTGGAGACACCCACTTCCTTCCTTCTTCACCTCAACGCCCTCTTCCCCCATTTTCAACACCCTCTGTTTCTCAGTGGCACCCCACCTCCCCTCCCCACACGCCTTGAGAAACAGGAAGTGCTCGCCGAGGCCGGTTGCTCTGGTGGGGGTGCTCACCGGGACGGGGTGCCCATCCAAGTCAGAGGTGATCTTCCTCAGGTTCAGCAGCTCCTCCTCAGACAGGAAGCCGGCCTCAGCCCAGACGGCATACAGGATGGGAGCCGCGTGGCCCTGTCAGGGGTGGGTGGAGATGAGAGGCCCAGGGGCATCATCCAGGTCGCCAGTATTTGGGGGCTGCTTCAACCGCACACTGCGAGCAGAGCCTGGCCGAGCCTGTCAGCCCTTTCAGGGAGGCGGCAAGTGAAGGCCGTCGGTGCCTCCACAGCCTGAGGCTCCCCCAGCCAAGGCCGAATGGGCCCCAGGACAGGTGCAGGGGGAGCACAGCTGTGCCGCCTGCCCGTGCCAAAAACCCCAGCAGGCAGCCGGCCGCCCTAATCCCTGCTTTCTGGCATGGGAGCTGACCTGGACAGACTTCTAAGCTCTCATGCCTGCCCTGGGAGCCCAGAGGCCACAGGACCAGGCCTGGGTACAGGTGGATTTCAGGGCTCCGTGGCATGGTCTGCGGCTGTGACTGTCATGCATGAGTGGTGGTGGGCTCGGGCGCCTCAGCCCAGAGCCTGCCATGGGGCCCTGCCACTCCCAAGCCAGCAGGCGTGGCCCTGGGGGCACCAGCCCTGCACAGAGAGCCGTGCAGCACCCAGCCTCAACGCTGTACCCCACGCCTGGACTGGAGTCCCTCCTGTTCACACAAAATGGGCAGAACAGCCAGCAGATCATTTTCACAGTCCCTGATGAATTCAGCTGTTTGTTTCTTAACTTGGCCTCAGTGTTGCTGTGGGTCGGCACGGGGTGAGGCACCAAGGGGTGGGCTGGGCTGGTGGACAGGGGGCACGGGTGGAAAGGGTGGGCCGGGCCGGTGGACACCAGGGGATGGGTCCCCTCAGAGACCCCTCGCTGCCAGCACAGGGCCCGTGTGCCACCTGGCCCAGGGGAAGGGTGGTGGGCTGGGCTCCTACCTTGGAGAGCACGAAGCGGTCGTTGTGAGGGTTCCGGGGGTCCTGGGGCTTATAGCGCATGGTGTGGAAAAAGAGGACGGCCATGATCTCCGCGGCACTGCAGCATGACGTGGGGTGGCTGTGGGCCAGGGGAGAGACAAGACGCATGCCTCATGGCCCCGAGCCTCGGAGCGACAGGGCTCTCCCCAGGCCCAAGTATGGGGACCTGGGGGTGCATATGCCAAGGAGCCAGAGGCCTGGCTAATCAGAAAGCCACATGCTCCTGTTCCTGGAAGGGCTGGAAGCAGTCCTAAAGACGCCACTATGGGTGGCATGGGGTCACACCCTCCTGGGGCCCGGAACGGACCCAGTGCGAGGCAGTGCTGAGGCTGGAGAGTAGAGCCTGGATCTTACCTCACCGCTTCTAGTGGCAGCTGTCAGGCCACAGCGGCCGAGGAGCGGTGGCCACTCTGTCTGACAGCGAGCTACATGCCAGGGGCCCTGCTCAGGACGCTGCCCACTCGTGAGGGGTACCCTGCCTTCCCAAGCCCCAAGAGGTCCTGGCTGTCTTAGGCCGTGGGCAGGGGGTAGGGGAGGGAGACTCACAGAAGAACCACAAAGCTCCCAGCAGCCTCAGTACAGAGGGCTGGCAGCTGGGAAACTGGGGCCTCAGACTCTCCTAGGCATCACGGGACTACTTGGCCCTTTTTCAACTAGCATCAGAAAGGCTGGCATCGCCATTAGTAGCCAAGCTTTTGTGCGGAATTTAAAAGGCAACACATATTATCTTGTCTTCCACAAGGGCTCTGATCATGAAAAAATTACAACCCTTTCTGCCCACAACCAGGACGGAGGGGCTGCTCATGAAAGCAAGAAGCTGTCCTTCCAGTCCTGGAGTGGTGGGGTCAGGGGACGACCCCCTTTTTTTTAGCCTTTTGTTCTAAATGCAGTTCCTTTCAAATACCAATTTGCATGAACAACAGAAAGTGCAAGGGTCAGACCTTAGCTGAGGCTCGTGGAGGTCTCTCAGGACCCTCCTGAGCCCGCCAGTCCGGGGACCAGGCCATGCTGGAATTCTCGGCTGGCCCTGACGGCCCCCAGGTCCACAGTTCTGTGAACACATCAGCTGCAGGGCACAGGCCTCCCAGCCACCCGCTCCACGGGTCTCAGTGCAGCCCTCGGAGCTGCTCGGAGGTCCGACACGGAAACATGCCCAATGCCAAACCCAAGGGCACATGCAGCACCTGGGGTTCACGCGCGCCTCCCTCCTCCCCTGCTGGTCAGCTCCCCATACTAGGTTAGGGGGTGAGTCACTCCCAGCGCAGACACATTAGTAGAGAAACCCAGAACGGTCCATGCTGGTTTAGTACAGCGGTCCCGGCACACCATCAGCTTATACTTAGCCGTCTTTATGAACTCCGGGTCATGGGGGAAAGACACTAGGCCTGAAAGAGGGAGGTGAGGAGACATAAATAGGAAAACTTGCTTCACAGGGCAGGGAACCCTCCCCCTCATACCCCGCGCTGAACTTAGCTGGAGGACAGCCTAGTCAACACCAGCCAGGCTGACCTCCTGCCTCCCCGGCCTCCTGGGGCAGCCTGGTCTCTGAGGATCCTGTTTCAGAAGTGATGACCCCATAAGGAGACGCTGGGGAAGGGCACAGGTGGACGGCAGGTCAACTCGCTCAGGGGAGAAGGCAGGCAGGCAGGTGCAGGAGCTACCCCTGACCCGCCCACCCGGTGAGCCCAGGGCGACATTCCCCCACCCCCCTGGGGACGTCAGGGATCCATTGTGTGGCACAAGCCCTTTCTGCACATGGTGGAAGCATGCCCAGGCCGGGGCAGAGATGGGGAGGGAGGGAGAAGATCAGCCAGGAAAGAGACACCAGAAGTTGAAGAGTACCCCTTCCCTGCCAGGTCCGTGAGCGGCAAGCCCACAAGGTTATCCCCTCCAAAGCCTGCATCCTGGCCTCCCTGCTGGCCTGTCTGAGCACCCACAGAGCGCAGACACACAGGGCAAGGGCTTCATCTCCCTGAGGCTCAGCTCTTTCATCTGTAAACAGGGATGCTAGGTAGGATGCAGGGCAGCCCAGTAAGATAATGCGTTTGAAGCCTGGTCACTACGGGCCACCACCATCCATCCACTGGAAGGCCAGATGCCAAACTGCCCGGTACTTCCAACTCCTCCTGTGCCGGCCGGGACTGAGACGCCCTGCGGACCACAGGGCGGGCGGGAGGGGAAGGAATGAGCCTAAGACTGAGATGGTTACCTGTAAGCTCAACCTGCTAGAGGGACTTCAGGGCTGAGAGTGTCTGGAGCCTGTGGCTTCAGGGCTTGAGCTTCCCCTGCAACTCCAGCTTGTCTGGGGTGGGGAAGGGACATCTGTGGGTAGAGGCTCCCCCCAACTCCACCCTGCCGGGGTGTGTGGGGTTGTGACACACCCGTGGAGGTAAACTAGCTAGACAGGTGCGGGGGGGGAGAGCTTGGGGGGAGGTTTGCATCCTACTCTTTGTGATGCATATGGGGAGGGGGGCTACAAGTTTGTCCCAGACCTGCACTGGCCTGAACAATGCACCTCCAGTCCCAATTCGTTCAGTCTACGAAAAGGGCATTGATTGCTTCGAGCAAGGCCTAAGTGTCTCAAAGGTCCTACCTATTCTTCCAGGCGTTCCCCACTCTTCCCTTTAGCACACACCCCACCTGTTTGCCAGCTTCCCTGCAGGAGAAGCAGAGGGAAGGTCCCTCACCACTCTGGCAAGGCTGCTCTCCATTACCGAGCCATATGACTGCTGGCCTCCATAAAGTGACCCCTCTCCCGTCATACTCCAGCTGGGCCCGCACTACAAGGAGTCACGAGGCTTCCTGACAAATGAAAAAACCCGGGAGGCCAAGCACCTACCACAGCCTCACTGAGGCAAACCTCAGTGTGTAAAAGTACGAAGAGAAATAATCTGTTGTGAAGAAGGAATACATACCCAATGAAGAAAGTAAAAACCACAAGAGCTGAAAACCCATAGCTAAGAAACTAAGAGTTTATAAAAATGCTGTGAGCTCAGGCAGTAGAAAGATAATAAATAGAACAAATAATACATTATATGTTAATTTAAAAAATAAACTCATGGAATAGGAAACAAATATACAAAAAATATATATATGTACATCAAAGCCAAGAGTTAGCTCTTAAAAAAAGAATACAAATTTAGTCAACTTCTGATAAGGCAGGATCCAGAAAAAGAAGGGCAGTTACTAGAAAAGGAATGAGAGACCTAATAGATAATGATACTCCAAACAACGAGATGCAAAGAAATTTCAAAACAGCAAACGGTCTAGGAAAAAACGTAACTCACCAAAACTGACTCAAGAAGAAATAGAAAACCTGAGTCATCTTTCAACAGTTACAAAGAAACCAATCAGCCAGGGCAGGTGCACATTCCCTACGGCCCAGCCACGGCACCGTAGGTGTACTCCAGGAAGGACAGGGGCTGTCCTTGCATGGCCTGCAGCGGCCACACCTGGAGGCACCCACGTGTGTGTCAGCACAATAGGTTACTCACACCACACTCGGATAACAGAATGCTCGGCAGGACAGTGACAACAAGTGAACCACACAGATACAGCGCCGACCTACTCTCACAAATCTACCATGTGAGCAAAGCGTACTGCAGAAGGATCTGCAGACCGGAGAAGACCATTCAATTTATGGAGATTTGCAAATGTTATAAAATGATAAGGAAAAACAACAGAATGAAAATGCACAATTCGGGGTGACTCTCCTTCTGGGGGAGGAGGAGGGACACCCAGGAGTTTTAAAGCACTGCAATGTCCTGGTTCTCAAGCTGGGTGGTAGGCACATCCAGGTGTATTATTTATAACGTACGTGCATTATTTGTACTCTTTTCTAGCTGTGTATTTATTTAAACAAAACTACTCAGAAGGGAATCCCAGGATGCAGGATGGAAGTGACCCTTGGAAGCAGTCCTTGTTCTTCCTGCTCCGGGAACTGCCCTTGCTGGCTCCTGCCTGGAAAGACTGCCTTCCAGACCCTCACAGCGTTTCTTCTGGGGTTTACCCCTATGCCACCTCCTCTGAGAAGCCCTCCCTGACTACACTATCTACAAATACCCCTTCTTCCCCTTGCTTACACTTGTCACCACCTGACATGACATGCCTATTTACTGCCTACTTATCCTACTGCAACACAAGCTCCACGAAGGGAGGGACTTTGAGCCTTTTCATTGTTGTGAACACACAACATCGGGCCTGAACACAGCACCTGGCACAGAGTGCACAAATGCTAAATGATGTACCTTGGTTCTGAGATTCTAGGTGTAAACTCTCTGAACCTCAGTGAACTTGGAGATAGTAACAGAACCTCACCGAATGAGGTGGTGTGTGTGTAAAGACCTTGGCACAGTGCACAGAAAAAATGGCAGTGGTTCAGTATTTGTGTCTAACGTATCAGAGATGAAGTCTAACCTCTTCCTCATTTTGAAGATGGAACCACTAAGAACCACAGAAGGGAAGTGACTTGCCCAAGGTCACAAATTCTACCATCAGAAGAGCAAGGACACGAGCAAAATGCTAAGAGAAACTGATGAGCACACAAAATGAGGTACATCCCCACAATGGAATATTCGGGAACAAAAATAATTAAGTACTGCTACAGGTTACCATATGCAGGACCTTCCAAATGTGCTAAGTGAAAAAAAAGTCAGACCCCAAAAATCCCATTCTGTATGAGGATGAAGTGAAATGTCTGGAAGCATTAGATGTGCAGAAAGTAGATTAGCAGTTGCCTGGGAGCTGGGGATGAGTGCAAATGAGCATGAGGGACCTTTCAGGAGTGATGAAGAGTCCTAAAAAATTGGATGTGGCAAATTCACTAAAAGTTATTGTAAATCACTGTTATTTTACTAAATTTACGGGGCACGTGGGGGGCTCAGTCAGTTAAACATCTGCCTTCAACTCAAGTCATGATCTCAAGGTCCTGGGATGGAGTCGGGCTCCCTGCTGAGCAGGGAGCCTGCTTCTCCCTCTCCCTCTGCCCCTCCCACCACTCGTGTTCTCTCACGTGCTCTCTTTCTCGAATAAATAAATAAAATCTATTTAAAAATGTACTAAGCTTACTAAAAACCACTAAACTGTACACATAAATGTTACGATTTGCATATTATACCTCAATGGAGCTGTTGCAGATTTGTTTTTCAAAGGAGGATAAACGATGGGGAGCCCAGTAGAGGAAGTTCTCAAATGTCCGCAGTCCCCGGTCTTGTTGTGCAGCCTGCAGAGATTCACTCAGGCTCCAAGTGCAACTTCTGAGCACAAAGCCCGAACAGCGCACGCCCTAGTCAGCCAGACCCACCTGCTGCTGGAGTCCAACATCTTGGCCCCACAGCCCTCTCCCCCCACCAACTCTGGGCAGACTCTGCCTCATTGTTTAGGACAAGAGCACAGGGACTGCCTAAGGACCCACCTCTGGGCAGGTCCCAGCCCTCAGCATCCAGGGCCCTCAGCAGTGGTCTGTGGCAACAAGAAAGTTCCGGATTTGGTGGGACCAGGCTCTAGTGACCACAGGCCTGCCTAAAGAAGCAAAGTCCAAGGACCAGTGCAATGACAGGGGCCACGAAGCAGTCAGAGCTGATGCAAAACCCCGAAAACATCTCAGCCAGACCCTAGGCAGGTTCCCGGTTCCGGGTTTCAGGAAACACGGTCCAGCACCCGCCCTGCTGAGTTCAGAGGTCTCTTAGGCAAAGAACTGAGTCACTCTAGGACAGCCTCGTGTTTTCACACCGAGTTGGGAAATGCTGCTGGGGCAATCTCAGTGGGCTGTCCTCTTGCCTCAGTCAGCACCAGGCTGGGGTGGAAAGCAGCCCCAAAGGAGGAGGAGGCCCTGACAGGGCTTCTATGGGGCCAGAGACTCAAAGGAGCCCTTCCGAGCCCTCGGCCGAAGCACCCCTGGAAAGCCAGAGCTGGGGAGCAGGAATGGGCTTTCAGCCACCTCAAAGTCACATGGCCCTCCAAGATGTGAAGCCCACAACGGCAGGTGGCAGGGCCCCAGGGCTTGCTCATTCCATTCCCCCAGTCCCATTCCTGAGGGATCCACTTGGAAAATCACCTATCTGTGAACTTCTCCTTTAAAGATGGGGAACCTGCCCTGAGACGGGAAGGGCCTTTGGGACAAGGGTACAGCCGCTCAGAACAAAGCTGGGGTTAGGTTCCTGTCTCCCCATGCCCACCAGCCAGGTCTGGCCAGACACGACACCCCCAGGCAGCCCTCGCAACACTGTGGGTCAGAGCACTAGGGACTCCTTAAAGGCATGGCCGCTGCCCCTGTTCAGGCCTAACTCTGAAGGGGTCCACAGACAACACACAGCGCTGTTTGGATAACGCCACAGCCGAGCCCTGGTCGATGAGAACTACAAAATCTTCATCCCCAGCCTCAGCAGCCAGGCCCCTTCGGAGGAGGCCACCAGATTTCACTTTTGTAAAACCTGGATGCGCTGGGCCCTGCCACAGTTCCTTCAGCACGTGGAAGGACAGGACCCTGGAGCCCCTCCGGCCATTGTCAGTGCTGCCTCCACAAAGGGCTCTCTGTGAGGGCTTTGTCCCTCTGCTCCTCCGACACAGAGGCCAGTGTCCTCGCTGCCCAGGGCCTGCGGAGCTCCACAGATGGGTTTGGTGATGGCACGGGAATGGGAAAGCTACCAAGAAATCAGGACCTCCCCAATCCTGAACCCACAATGTGTGAGCACAGCCCCTGCGGGGGACCATAGAAAGACCCCAGGGCGTCAGCTCCCCAGAAAAGGGGCATCCTGTCAAGAGGGTCACTTTGGCTGGGGCTACTGCCCAGACCGGGCCTGAGCCTCAGGACTGGGCCTCACTCCCTGTGGGGAGGGGCTAGGGCCTCAAGGCAAAAATCCAGGAACTGGAATGCTGCCCTGCACCCAGGTCCTCCCTGGCCATCTCTGCACACACACAGCTCAGCATACACCCCTGAACCCCGCTCTTGTGACAGCAGTTGCACAGCACCACTACTTCGTATTGTAAAAAAAGTTTTCTCTAAGTCTCTCCCGCATCTTCACACACTAACAAATACACAGGAATCAGTCTTAGACACGCTCGTTCTTTTGGCAAGTGGACAGCTTCCGAGCTCAGAAGTTCCTCCAAAAGGCATTATTACAATGTAAACCTGGATGTAACTCTCAGCCACCACAAACTGTTATCTTTTGCCTGTAGGTTTTTAACTACCTAACAAAGTCCCAGGAGACCCACCTGACACCCCTTTCTTTGGGAGCCTCTATGTGATGTGATGTCATTTCTCTCCAAGTGTCCCCAGACTGACTGCCATCTGCCATTTCTGCACCGGGCTGTCCCCTTTCCAACTTCCCCTTGGGAGCTCCTGATGCTTGTAATGTTATCTCATTTCTCCCAGTGTTTTCAAGCTGACCCAACCGAGACCCTCCATCACTGCACTTGTCTTGCCCTTTCCAACTTCCATTGTCCAGCCTGGCGCTGAATGGCCAGGCCCAAAAGTCTTCCAATCAAGACAAGCCCCTCGCTGGGTAACACGGAACAGCCAGCCACCAATGACCAGCTTGGGCAACTTGCCTAACACCCCAGTGTCAGGAAACGTAAAAGCATCTCCTTCCAACAGTTATTCTCAAAATGCACGAAACAGCATTAGCAATAAAGGATGCTCTATGTCACACCAGGGATGCCTGGTTGGGTGCTCAGTGACCCCGAATTGTCTGCAGGTCATGTGTAGGCCTGCAGGATGCTCAGACATGTAACAGACTTAACCGGGTAATTGCCGTCTCTCCAGATGGATCCCCAAGAACCTGGCTAGACAAGCTCCCAGCACAGAGTAGGGCTCAATAAAACCCTTCAGGGTGAATGACCCCCTGAAACGGTCAAGAGAAGGGGACCTAGTAGTACCCAGCAAGCAATACCAGCTGTGTGGACCTACTGTGTGCCAGGCTGGGGAGGGGGCACTGCAAGGAAGCCCAATCCCTGCTTCGGCAAGGAACACCACACAGAATGGGTAAGTCCCACACAAACCCAGTGGAGACAATGGATTCAAGGCACACATGGGGATGGGCTGAGAGAGAAGGTGCCTGCCAGGAGAGGTCTAATCCCTTCTGAGAACTGGAGCTCTTAAAGGTGATGAGTCCCCATCCTGAAAGTCAAACAGATTTACTCATTAATAACAAACATACCCTATAAGACACTGGCCAGAAGCCAGAATTCTGTCATGGCTTTCAGCACATGGAGGGGCTGGAAAGATTCCTGGAAATCACCCCCTAGCGAACCCTCAAAATCACTTCATCAGCCTGGCACAGTGCAGTCTCCCAGTTGTCATGCCAGGGCCCAAGGGTGATGCCAGAATCCTTGAAACCCTCCAGGGCATGGGAGCTACTACTGTTCCCATTTTATAGAGTGGGAAGCAGCCTCTGAAGTAACTCACAGGCCGACCCTCCCAACTGTCCCCAATGCCTCCAGCTGCACGCTGGCCTGTTATTATCATGGTCCCTGCTACCTTCGGAGGAAGCTCCTTGGAATCAGCAGCAGCCTTTCTAAAGCTTCTGAGCCAGAAAGGCCGGCGGGAAAGGCTATTGGGGGATGGGCCTCCCGCCTCTGCCACGGGGAAAGTGCCTCTGGCAGCTGGCCTGGCCCTGGGACTTGGTCCTCGCTTCTCTTAGCCTTTCAAGTCTCCCCTCCCACTCCTCCCGCCTCCAGCCGCAGGTCCCATCTTCTACCTCCCCTGCAGGCCGCGTGCCGGGATTCTGCACCCACATGGCCGCCTTATTCCCCACTCTCCAAGCCCAGCATCTCAGCAGAACCCTGCTCCAGACTCGGACCCCAAACCACGGGTGGCAGGAACGTGAGCTGCGAAGGGGAGTCGTCGTGTAAGGTGGGGAGAGGGCCGGGCTCCAGTCTCCCCGCAAAATGAGGTATTAAAACAGGCGCTCTCGTGTCAGGCAGCCCGCATTTCAACAGCAGCTCTCGCCGTGTGTCACACTGGGCACCTGACTCCATCTCGGGGCCTCGGTTTCCCCACCCGCAAGGCGGAACGTTGGTAGCGGCGCCCACAGAGGGCCGCGCGCGTGGAGCGCAGGGCCGGGCGACAGCGCGGTCACAGTGGGCCTCCCGGCACGGGACTCCCCAGTCCGGTCCCCGCGCTGCGGACTCTCAGGGGAGCGGGCGCCCGGCGAGGGGCAGGCCTGGCCCACAGGACGGAAGCCCGGCCGAGAGCGCGCGCGGCAGCGGAAGGCGCCTCCAGCCCGGGCCGTGCAAGGCGCGCGTCCCCGCCACCTGACCGCGCCCCGGCCGCCTCCCTCCAGGAGGCTCCGTGCAGCGCGACACGGAGTCGGCGCGCCCGCGGTGACCGCGGCCTCCGGAACGGCGCCCTCCCGGTCCCCGTGCCCGGCACTCACCCCGAGCCGGCCGCCGTGGTGGCCTGGATGGAGCTGATGCGCAGGCGGTTGGCCGTGTCCTTCAGGGCCTGCAGCTTCTGCTGGTCAGGCTTGTGGTAGCCCTCCATGGCGCGGCCGGGCGGGCAGGAGGATGGGGAGGACGAGGGGGAGGACGCGGAGACGCACAGGCGGCGCGGCGTCTCCGGCGGCGACTGGCGGCGGCGGAGGCCGAGCACTGCGCAGGGGCGCGTTAAGACTGCCCGGGCCCGCCCACGGGGGCGGGGCGAGGGCATCACCCCAGGCCTCCGTGCAGCAGCGGGCTTGCAGCGTCCCGCCCTGCCCCGCCCCCGCCCCACCCCCCGGCCGCCCGAGCTGCTCAGGCCAGAACCTTCCAGAGGCGTTCGGGGAAACCCAGGCGGCGGCTGGCCGGGGCGCTCAGGGACCCAGCCGGAGTCTGTCTACCTGCCTGACTTCCCCTTCGCCCTGCCCGTCCCCCGGCATTTGCTGGGCAGCTGGGGGTGCTGCCAGGCTCCTGAAGCCGAACTGCCCTGCTGGAATTAACTACACACAAGTAATAGTAATAGTCACTCCAGGTTCTAGGTTGGGCTCAGAGTTTGCCTGACTCGCATCTTCACGGCAGAACGCTCCGTCTCCTTCTCCTCCACGCAGGCCGGTGCGGAACTGAGAGGGGAAACCTCGTTGGTAACACATTTTACAGATGAGCCAACTGAGAACTGCAGGGTCCATCAAGGTCACAGAGCTGGGGGATGCAGGACTCTGCCCTAGCGGAATGGCTCTGTCTACAAGTCCCAGCCAGGAGGGAGCAAGCCAGGGCTTTAGGGGTCTGTAAGAGGGATGGGGATTATGAAAATGAGAATCACGGTAGTAGTAATGGTACTACCAGCTGTCTGTCTTTAACTGAGAAGTTACAAGTAGTATGCCTTTCACAAATTATTAAGGCCTAATAACACTGTTGAACCTTTCGGAGATTACTGGGTTTGGATCCAGATCTGTAGGGACAGGTGCACCCACCTCTGCTGTTACCAGACTCTCTGACCCCCAGAGCAATGGGGCTCCCCTTAGTGGCAGGAAGAGAGGGGACTGTCATCACTGACACTGTTTATGCCATACACCACGCCCCATGCAGTTGATACCTTTTGGGATGGATGTCTTATACAGGAGGAGATTGTACAGAGAGAATAAGACAGGCCCCTCAAATTGGTGGCTGGCTGGGGGCCTACACCAGAACTGCCTGATGCTGAGCCCCTGAGAGACCCAAGGGGAGTACCAGTGGACACGCCCTGCCTCTGTCCCCTCTGTGGCCTTTGCACAGTCCACACTCAATACTCTGGGTCATGTGGGACGATGGCCTGAATGTGAGTGAGTCCCCCACCTCACCCCCAGATGCTCCTTGGCTGCTCCTTGACTGGCCTGGTTCCCAGATGCCTGGTCAGGCCCCAAGAGTGGCATCTCACAGCCCTTAGCTCCCGCTGGCCCAGCCTGCAGAGCTCCATGCACCCAAGGCTGGCCCCATAGGTGGAGAGGGCCGCAGAATTGGGGTGAGGTGACCCCAGGGTGTACCATGGTCAGAGACCAGGCAGGTGATACCTTTGTCCTCAGGCTGCTCCCAGTTTGTTAAAAGAAGATGTGATTTTGGAACCATATGAGAGCTCTGTGTCTTCCAGTTCTATTTTCCTTAGAACAGTGGTTTCCAATCCCAAACATCACTTTCCCCACCTGTCCCAAGGGGACAAATCCTTGCCAGTCTGCATCCACCCTGGTCTCTGATGGTGTCAGGAGACTCAAAGCGTCTCTGGAGACCCAGGAGTGATGGAACCTCCCTCACCCCTGGCAGCTTCTCCTCCCAAGTCCAGGTGAATGAGACTTGGTCATCCTGGTTTCAACCATATTTTAGGGCCTCTTGACCTTCCCCAGGGTCCGCTTCAGAGCCAGAATCCTGGGCTGACTGGAGGTATTTCCAACACTCTGCTTGTCCAAGGTGGTACTCTTGTCCCCAGGTCCTGAGTCAGGGCCCTTATTCCGCCACAAGCACCTCATATATCCCAGGGCACTTGGGAGGAAGAACTTGGGTCCTGCAGGTCACAGCTTTCTGCCTGGCTTCAAGTTGCCATTTTGCTCCTCTACTCTCTTCCCACGTGGCTCCTCCTCCTTTAATCTCCATGTTGTGCTCCCCATGGCTGCTGGAGATAACTCACTTCCCAGCTAAAGGCCCATTGCTCTCCCTCTACCCTTAGAATTAATTTCGGGTCCCTGTGGCATGCATGCTCTGCTGCCCCCACCTCTCTCGCATTTCCTCCAGCTACACCCCCCACCCCACTCCATTCCAGCCACACTAGCCTTCTTGCTTTCCTTAAAAACAGTAAGCTCACTCCACCGAGAGCCTTTTGCTTGTGTTATTTCCTGAGCTGGTGATGCCGTCCCCGAACCTTTCACAAGGCCTGGATGCAGAGCAGCCCTCCTTCCCGTCTGCCTTGTTCTTTGCCACCTCCAGGAAATCTCTGTCCCAGAGACTATGCCTGTATGTCCTCCAGTAAGGCACTCAGTAAATGCCCGTGGGGTGGAAATATAATGTTGCATGATTTGCCCAAGGTCATGCAGCCAGCAACTGCCAAAGCTACACCCAGGGAGAGAGCATCAGGGAGACAGCAGGGGAAGGAATCTGTCCGCTCAGGCCCTCGCCCTCTATTCAGCCTTTTCAGGAGTTGAGACACCAAGGGGCTCTGTTGGAGGACAGAAGGTGGCACAGACATCCTGCTGCCAGCATCAGGTGTCACCAAAAGCCCATAGTGACCTGAAAGCAGAGCCCAATATGGGAGACTGAGCCATCCTCAGGACCCGCACAGTGCCTGGGCAGAAGGGCACTCTTAGGGCAGCGAAGGTAGTGCAAGTCCCCATAGGAGGCCCTACAGCTGGCTCCCCAGGGACCTCCAGGATCACCAAAAGGGGCTTGAGAGGGAAATTGGGGGTGCTGAGGGGTAACGTACAGCCTAGCACTATTACCGAGGGTAGTAGCTTTTGGTCACTGTGACAGTGCTGGTGGATTGTAATGGCCGCCTGGAGCTGAATGCTGACCACAGAGTTCTGAGCTGCACTTCGGAAAGAAATGCCAGGACCCATTAGCAATGCTGGGCAGAGGTGCTTGGTACGGCAGCCTGACCATGTGGGGCCACCCGTTTCCCGCCTCTGCTGGGTACTGCAGGAGCCAGCCAGGCATGAGGGAGCTGAGGTTGCCAGGACCATGTCTCACACACACACACACACACACGCACACACTGAGCTCTCGTACTCTCTCCCTCCTATCTTGCCTGCCCAGAGCAAGCAGGCGGCGTCACGCAGCACCTTCGTGGACCCCAGTACAGCCTGTGTGCCTTGCTTGGCTCAGGCACAAAGCAGAGCCAAGGTCCAGCCCCTCCTGCTGCTCAGCCCACGGCACTCAGCAGAACTTTCCAGCCCAAAGGCCCCCACAAGGCTCATGCCCTTAGACTTTGAACTCCATGCCTGGGAGATGATCCTGAGGGAAAACCAGCTGCAAACAGGTCTCGAGGTAGAGACCAGGGATTGCAGGGGCCCCAAGTGGTCATTTTACCAGATCGGTGAAGACTGACCCTCCTGAGGCATGGGCTCGCTCATTTACTCAACGTTTATTGACGTGGGAACCGAAATTGGCATCGCTGGTGAGGAAATGTAGCTTCTTAGTGGCCGCAACGACTGGACAGGACAGTCCCCTAGCTAGTGAGGTCGTAAGAATCACCCGGAGCAGATATCCTGCGTGCAGACAGAACCCCTGGGACCACATCTCACCTTCTGAACCAGGCTCTGGGGTGCGGCCGCCCATTCTAAGACTCTCAGGCAGTGCTGTTTGGGGGCTCTGAGAACTCTCCGAGGCAAACACGGGAAAGACCATTAGGACTTGGGTTCTGGAGCTGGGCAGACCTGGGGTCCGTGCTGCCTTGCTGGGTGACCCCCGTGCCCAGTGTGCTACACCTGGCAAAACATCGAAAGTTCGGCACAGGGTGGGAAGATGCTGTGATTCGGAGGTAGAGAACAGCAGGCAGAGCATAATCCTATTTGTGTCAAAGATCAATAAAAAGCATGTGTGTGCTCGCATTTGTGGGTCCATGCATGCCGCTGTATGTGTGTGTTTGTAAGTTTGTGTGGGCGAAGCCAAGAGCCTGTAAGGACAGAGCCCTTGGGGATTTTGGAGAGTGGGACAGGGGAGGGCTCTTAATTTCTACTTTACAGCTTTCTCTTCTGTTGGAATTCAATACCGGTGAACATGGTCAACTCTTATAAACCAAAGAAAGGCAAAACAAAATTCCATCTTGAAAAAAATACCGTCGAGGTAGGGGGATGCATTTTTAGGAAGGCGCTTTTTCTCATGATTTCCCGTGATTATGTAAAGCTGTCCCTGTGTTTCATAAGCCAGGCTGCTGCTGGGATGTTTCTGGGTTGGGAGCACTCCCCCCCAGGCGGTGGGTGCTCCCCCTCCTGCCCCAGCCTCGCTCTCCGCATGACACGGAGAGCAGAGTTACCCAGAGGTGCTCCTGCACATCCGCTGAGCAGGCATTGATGAGGCGTGAATGGCCGTGAGCACTTGCGTTCCTGAGTGACAGCGCTGGGCATCGCTTTGGCAGGGCTAGGCATGCATGTGTGCTCCTGGGGCACGCCTGGGCTGGCCACGGAGGGCCACGGGCCAGCACTGGGTTTGCAGGGGAGTTGGCATCCCAGTCTGGGTCCTCACGACACTTTCCTTGACTACTACCCAGGGCTGTGGCCTGCAGGGGCCTGGGATCATTCCCGTGTGAGGGGGTGTCCAGCCTTATGCCCCCCAATGTCAAGTGCACTCTCTACAGGCTTGTACATTTTTTTTTAAAGATTTTATCTATTCATTTGAGAGAGAGAACAAAAGAGAGAAAGAAAGAGATGAGTATGAGTGGTAGGGAGGGGCAGAGGGAGAGGGAGAAGCAGACTTCCCACTGAGCAGGGAGCTTAGACCTTTTTTTTTTTTAAGATTTTATTTATTTATTTGACAGACAGAGATCACAAGTAGGCAGAGAGGCAAGCAGAGAGAGGAGGAAGCAGACTCCCTGAGCAGAGAGTCCAATGCGGGGCTTGATCCCAGGACCCTGGGACCATGACCTGAGCCAAAGGCAGAGGCTTTAACCCACTGAGCTACCCAGGTGCCCTGGGAGCTTAGATCTTGACCTGAGCTGAAGGCAGATGCTCAACTGACTGAGCCATCCAGGTTCCCTACGGGCTTGTAAATTGATTAAGTTTTAATAAATCCATCTCTTCTCTCGAAGCCCAAAATTTCCTTCTGGAGGCATTTTTGGGAAAATGCTTCTTTCAATAATGTTGCCCCCAAGAAGGTTCAACTCACTCACAAGAACTCTGAGGTTTTTTTAGTTGACTTTTGTCTTTACTTTTGCTTTGAAAAACATTTCCCCCCTTCCTAAATGTGAAAGTAAAACATGCTTTTGGTAAAAACCTAGAAGGTATAGAAAATTTAAAAGTAAATTAAAGTCATGCATAGCCCCACCCAAAGAGGACCCCTGTTCGAGTGGTTTGTTCATTTGACAAATACTGATTTATTAGGATTGTTATGCAGAAAATAAAACAGGGTCAAGGTCTGGAGTGGGGCTGGAGAAAGGGAGTAGTGCACATCTGGACCGCACGTATCAGGCGAGGCTGAAAATAGGTAGAGTCATGGCTCAACGTGTGTTTGCTCTTGTGGGTTCTTTTTTATTTTTTAATTATTTTTTTTTAATTTTTTTTTTAAGATTTTTATTTATTTGACAGAGAGAGAGAGATCACAAGTAGGTGGAGAGGCAGGCAGAGAGAGAGAGAGAGAGAGAGGAGGAAGCAGGCTCCCCACTGAGCAGAGAGCCCGATACGGGGCTCGATCCCAGGACCCTGGGATCACGACCTGAGCTGAAGGCAGAGGCTTTAACCCACTGAGCCACCCAGGTGCCCCATTTTTTAATTATTATTTTTAACACATTGTCAGGATCACATACAAATTGCTATTTCTCTCCTGCATTTTCCTGCATTCTGAAATTCTTCCAAGACATCATTTTTGCCAGCTGTGTATTGTCCTATCATGGAGCTATGTCCCCATTTACTAGCCATCCCTTAGCGATGGATGTTAGCAGTGTCTCCATTCCTCACCATTATATATTACCCTGCATGGAACATTTTGGTACCTAACCTTTGCCCTCCTGGCAGGTTGTCTCCAGAAGCAGAACTCTAAATGGGAAAGTACTGGGTCAGAGGGTGGCAACCCTTCTAGAACCCTTGATACATACTTGGCAAAGAGTTCTTTAGGAAGTGGTTCTGTGACTCAGTCACCCTTGTCTCTCACTGGAGAGGTCCCAGTGTGCGCTCAGGGGAGAGAGTGGAGGAGGGAATCAGAGACCTGCACGGTCTTGGGAGTATCCCAGCCCTTCTCCGGGCCTCGGTTTCCAAATATCTACAAAATGGGCTCATTCTTGCAACACAGAGGTTGAGTTCTCCCTCTGTGCCAGACTCTGAGAGCTGGGTCAGAGCCCTGTGGCGTGCTACTCTCTGCCTGGAGGAGGCCAGTTCGAGTTCAGCAGGCCTGAGGCCCTGCTAGTCATTGTTAGAGGCTTGTGAGCTCCTCCTGGCAGGGTTGGGCTGGCAGTGAGAGGGGTTGGACCCTGGTGACCTGGACTCCAAGGGAAGACTGATGAGAAGAGAGGATTCTGAATTGAGTTTTGCTGTTGGCTTTCTCCAGGACATCTGCAGACCCTGGGGTCCTGGGCACCGGGCGAGAGCACCATAGGAGGGAGGCACCTGTGAGGAAGGGAACCTGGAGACAGGAGGTAACGCACCAGCTCTTTGGCTTTTCTGGGAAGCAGCTCACCCAGGCACACGTGGCTACTTCCTTTCTCCTGTATGTAATGCTTCTTTTAAAAAAATGATAACTTCCCCGAGATATAGTTAATACATCACAAAACTTGCTCTTTTAAAGTACCATTTTGTGATTTTCGGAACTGTGCAATCACAGAATTCTAGAATTTTGCAATCATTACCACCATCTAGTTTTAGGACATTTTTATCACCGCAAATAGAAACCCATACCTCTTAGTGGTTGCTCCCTATGTTCCCCTCCTGGCCAGGCCACGGCCACCTCTGAGCAACTCTGTATACCCATGAACTGGCCTATTCTAGACATTTCAGATAGACGGAATCCTACGATGTGTGGTGGGGAGGGGGGATGAGTCCTTCTGCTTCATGCGATCAAGGCTCATCTGTATCACAGTCCTAGCGGTGCTTTATCTCTTTATCTCTGTTTTCTTCCTTCCTTCCTTCCTTTCTCTCTCTCTCTCTCTCTCTTTCTTTCTTTCTTTCAAGATTTTATTTATTTATTTGACAGAGAGAGACAGTGAGAGAGGGAACACAAGCAGGGGGAGTGGGAGAGGGAGAAGCAGGCTTCCCGCCGAGCAGAGAGCCCGATGCGGGGCTTGATCCCAGGACCCTGGGATCATAACCTGAGCCGAAGGCAGAAGCTTAACGACTGAGCCAGCCAGGAGCCCTATCTCTGTTTTCTTGAGGAATCATTTCCCATTACATGGATCTACCACGTTTGGTTTATCCATTTTTGGGGTTGCTGGACATTTGGCTGACTTCCGCTTCTTTGCTGTTATGAATAACGCGATTTTGAATGGTGACGTAAAAACGTCTGTGGGTATGGGTTTTCAGTTCTCTTGGGTTTACACCTCAGAGTGGGTTATATAGCAGTTCCGTGCTTACCTTTGTTAAAAAACGAAATTTGCCTGCGTAAATTTAAAGATCCAGCTGGTGTTATTCAAGGAGTTATGAGTTGGGCAGCATCCCACCTGGCAGGTAGAAAAGAGCAGAAGGCTTTCGTAGGCAGATAGGGACAGAGACAAGGAAGTAAAAAAAAAAAAAAAAAAGGATTATTTCAGGCAAGGTCACCCTTGTTGGTGGAAGGGGTAAAGGGGTTTAGTACACAGACTACCTCACTAGTGCTGCTCAGGAAAATCCAGCCTGATTGGTTTAAAATTCCACTCCTGAGAGAGGCTGGCTCTGCAATTAAGTTAGGTGTTAAGTCTTACAGATGGTTTAGCACAGATGACTCCTTTTTGAGTCTATTGTGTGTTTTTTTAAACAACTCTTTGAGGAACCACCAAACTGTTTTCCAAAGTGGTTACACCATTTGGTGGTGGATGAGGGTTCCAATTTCCCTGTACAATGGTTATCATCTGTCTTTTTTTTTTTTTTTTTTTTTTTTAGAGAGAGAGTACACACAAGCAGGCAGAGAGGCAGGTAGAGGCAGAGGGAGAAGCAGGCTCCCCGCTGAGCAAGGAGACCAATGCGGGACTCAATCCCAGGAACCTGGGATCATGACCTGAGCCAAAGGCAGACACTTAACTGACTGAGCCATGCAGGTGCCCCTATCTTTTTTAGGGATCACCCCATCTGGTGGATGCCAAGTGGTATCTTGTGGTAGTTTATCATTCATTGCTTTAAAAAAATTATGTAAGTAGCCACATGTTCTGTATAGAAAATTAGGAAATTTAACAAAAGTATGATGATGGTCTGTTTTATGTCAGTTTGGCTAGGCTGTAGTCCCCCAGTTATTCAAGTAACCTAGGTATGGCTGTAAAGGTGTTTCGTAGGTGTGATGGAAGTCTGTGATCAGCTGATTCTCAGAAAAGGAGATTATTGGGGCACCTGGGTGGCTCAGTGGGTTAAAGCCTCTGCCTTCGGCTCAGGTCAGGATCCCTGGGTCCTGGAATCGAGCCCTATGTCAGGCTCTCTGCTCATCAGGGAGCCTGCTTCCTTCCTCTCTCTCTGCCTGCCTCTCTGCCTACTTGTGATCTCTGTCTGTCAAATAAATAAATAAAATCTTAAAAAAAAAAAAGAAAAGGAGATTTTTTTTTTTTTAAGAAAAGGAGATTATTTGAGCTACAACCTGGGATGGATCTGATGCAGTCAGTTGGTAGAGCATAAGACTCTTGATCTCAGGGTTGAGTTGGAGCCTCATGATGGGAATAGAGATTACTTAAAAATAAAATCTTGAGGAGCCCCTGGGTGGCTCAGTTGGTTAAGTGTCCAACTCTTCATTTCAGGTCATGATCTCAGGGTTGTGAGATTAAGCCCTGCATCAGCATGGAGCCTGCTTAAGATTCTCTCTCCCTCTGCCCCTCCCCCACCCCACTCCCATGCATGGGCATGCTCTCACTCTAAAAAAATAATAAAATATAATAAAATAAAATCTTTTTTTAAAAAGATTTTAATTTATTTATTTGATAGAGAGAGTTCACAAGTAGGCAGAGAGGCAGGCAGAGAGGGAGGAAGGGAAGAAGTCTCCCTGCTGAGCAGAGAGCCCAACATGGGGCTCGATCCCAGGACCCTAGGGTCATGACCTGAGCCGAAGGCAGAGGCTTTACCCCACTGAGCCACCCAGGCGCCCCTAAAATAAAATCTTTTAAAAAAAATAGTGGCACCTGTAGCAGGAATGTCTCCCGTGCCTGAAAGCCCAACCGCCCTTCCCGATGCCTGCCCTCCGTGTTTCCTGCCTGCCTAGCCAGCGCCCGCAGTGGATGAGCCAGTCCCTTGCAACAACAGGTCCAGTCCGTGGACCCTGACGGACACACACAGAGGGAAACCTCGATCCTCTGTAAGCCCACCATCCAGAGATCACCGCGGTCAACATTTTCTGTGCATTTCCTTCCAGTCTTCCTCCACCTACCTCTTTTCTACTCATGAACATAAATATTTCAGATAAGGTCTCTGCAATGATCACATATCTCTCATATGAGAGATCTCTCATATGAGGAATTTCAGAGGCAGGGAGGAGGGTCGTGGGGGTAGGGGAGGAAAAAAATGAAACAAGATGGGATTGGGAGGGAGACAAAGCATAAGAGACTCTTAATCTCATGAAATAAACTGAGGATTGCTGAGGGGTAGCGGGAGAGGGAGAGGGTGGCTGGATGATGGACATTAGAGAGGGTGTGTGCTATGGTGAGTGCTGTGAAGTGTGTAAGACTGATGATTCACAGACCTGATACCCCTGGGGCAGATAATACACTATATGCTAATTTTAAAAAATAAATAAATAAAATGTAAAAATAAAATAAAATAGGGTCTCTGGGTGTCTGGTTGGCTCAATCGGTAGAGCATGAGACTCCTGATCTTGGGGTCATGAGTTCGAGCCCCACATTGGGCATAGAGATTGTTTAACAAAAAAATATATTTTTTTTAATTAAATAAGTCCTCAAACCCTTTATACCTCTAGCTTTCGTTTTCATCACTGTGCATCTTAAATCTCTCCTCACAGAGTCTATGTGCTCCTCTCCCCAGGATGGTCGCTGGTGCAGAGGAAGGTCAGCGGCTGTCCCCTTTGGGTGGACACCCGCGTTGCTCCTGGGCTCGCTCTGGAACAGGCGATACGGGTGCCTTGCCTCAGCCCGCACTGTGCCTCTGGGAGAGAGACCTGTGTTTGGGCTGCCACTGCAGACGGGATCCTGGGCCTCCTTGGCCAATCCCAGGACCAAACTGGGAGGGTTGACCCTCAGAGTCACCCCAGAAGGCCTGGGGCGGGAGAGACCTGGCACCAGTGAAAGGTGAGCACCGGTGTGGAGCCTGGCCAAGTGCCGCCAGGCCTGCTTTCCTTGCGCACAAAGGAAAGGTGCCTAGTCATTGCCGCTTGCGGTCTGAGCAGCAGGGCCTGGGTGCCTCCCTGGGCGGGGAGCAGGGAGCAGGGAGCTGCTTCAACAGCACCGTCAGCTCCTTCCCAGGGGCGCCGTGCCAGGCAGGGCTCTGGCAGTGCGGTTGGCGCTCAGGGCACGTTTAGGGCACTTGGGCCCTGCCCTGCACGGTCTGCAGGATGGAGTGGGGGAGAACCTTGTCCTTCTCTCTGCCAGCTCCTGGTTTCCCTGAGCAAACCAGGCCGTATTGTTCCCGTGGATATTCAAGATGAATGCTTTTGTTGAACTGTGGAGAGATGAAGTGGATTTTCTCCTGGGCGGTTGAGGGATCGCTGCTGTGAATGTTTACTTAGGGCAGGACTAAAGTTCTTGGGAGAAAGGCAAGGACGGCTACTGCCTTCCACTCTGAGCCACAGCAGTGCCTCCCCTGGAGGGTGGGGAGGGAGGATTTGGGAGGAGATCCCAAGCCCCCCAGGCACAGACGCTTTTAGCTTTTACCGTCTCTCTCCTCACCCACCTCCACAATCAGCAATGGCTCCCAGCTGGCTTCCCTGTTCTGGTGGCTTAGGTGAGGCCTCGGGAAGGCATGTGCTCTGTGCAAAACACAAGTGCGGCCATAGCTGACCACCGAGTCAGGACAGGGAAGTGTTGCTGCCATCCCTGGCCCTTGATTCCCTCACCCTTTCAGCCCTTCATTCCATTTACCCAGGCCTGTGTGCAGGTGCTGGGCAAGTTGCTCGGAGAAGGAAGGTGATCCTGTCTCTGTTCTTGCCTCTGACAATGTCACAAGTCAGCAGGGGCCATGGGTGCATCTTGCGCTGTCTTGTGACCTGGACAAGAGTTGCCTGCTGAGGCTGCAGATCAAGGAAGGCTCCAAGGAAGAGGTGACCATGGAGATAAGTTTTGAAACAGCGGCATTCCCTGCAACAAAATGGAACCGGTGTCAAGCTTGTGTGGGTGAGGGGGATTGAGACAATTTTGTTAAAAAATGCAATTCAGCTGAGTAAATTTGGAGATCTAATTGGATTTATTCAGTGAGTCAGGAATCAGGCAGCTTCCCATCTATCGAGTCGAGAGTTGCTCTGGAGAGCAGTGCAAAGGGAAAGGCTTTGGTAGGCAGAAGCGGGCAGGGACAAGGAAGTCACAAAAGTGAAGATTATTTCAGGAAAGGTACTTTCCTTTGCAGGAAGGGGAAGGCTAGGGGTCTGTCATTAGGGTGACCTCACTAAATGCTGGTCACGAAATTCCAGGCTGCTTTAAAATGCCACTCGTGGGAGAGGCTGGTCTGCTGTGAGGTTAGGTACCCAGTTTTGGTTTGCTCGTGAGAAGCTTCATACAAATGACTCCATCTGGGGCCTGTCCCTTATTTTCTTTAACCATTCCCTCCTTTAGAGCCCAATCTCTGCCCGAGGGAGATGTGGTCCAAACTTACGGCATTAGGGGTGCTCTCAGCTCCTGCTCTGCAATTCTGACGTTTACTCTGGGCGACCTTCCGAGGTCACGATGTGTTTGTTTGTTTGCTAGATTTTTATGGTATTCACAGGTTACAACTCCAGGCTCACAATTTGTTAGTCCATTATTCTCTTTATCCCTTTTTTGACATTCCGGTTTTGGGGGAGGACAGTTGGCTTGGTGGTTAGGAGGGGCAGAGAATACAATGTGCCACGGAGATAACTAGGACTGTTCTAAACAGGTAATTCCCAATGTCTGGAGTGGAGTTAGAAGCCAAGACCCAAACCAACCAAAATAAGATAAGTCAGCTCCCTTGAAGGAGTTACCTTTTTTTTTAAATTATTTTTTAAAAGATTGTACTCATTTATTTGTCAGAGAGAGAAGAGAGAGAGAGAGCCCAAGCAGGGGGAGCCGCAGGCAGAGCAAGCAGAGGGAAGGGGAGAAGCAGGCTCCCTTCCCGCAGAGCAGGGAGCCCAACACGGGACTCAATCCCAGGATCCAGGATCACGACCCGTGCCAAAGGCAGTTGCCTAACTGAAAGAGCCGCCCAGGTGTCCTGTAAGTTAGCTTTTTTAAACTGAGTGGGTTGCTAAGTGATCTTATGTAACTGAGTTTCAACTTCCCCAGAAGTGTGAATCCACGTGTAGCAGGTGCTGCTGGCCCCAGCGTGGACACCGCCTTGCTCAGCTGAAAGATAACCGAGGGCTCTCCTGTAATCAACTTGGCTGGAGCGCCTAAGGGCTTCTGTTGACCCGCTGTTGCTTTAGCAGTGGATTCTGTGATATTTTCAAGGATGAAGTGGAGCTTGCTGACGATGGCCCCATTTACCCTGACTCCGAAGGAGGGAAGCAGGGCCCTGCCAAGGTGGGTGAAAGCTGACTCATGAATGCCTCCTGGCAATTCCCACTGGACTCTGTGGGTCAGGACTGGAAAGATGATGGCCATGGAGCCCCGTACGATTTTAAGTGTTAGTAGCTTAAGCAGACTGTTTTATTTTGACCTTGCCTTGTGTCCTTTTTTTGCATAAAGCCTGGACACAATGTTCCCCAAGTTTGGGGCTGGTTAACCAGAGATAGGGAAGCAGACCAGAGGGTCTTTAACATCATGGACAGATCAGAATTTCTGACGACAAATCCAGCAGTCTGAAAGGTGACCCCCTCCCCCAACTTAGCCACAACCTGGAAGACACAGGGTTCCTACAGGACCAGGATCAGGTAGAGTACCTTCAGCTGGGAGAGCTGAAGAGAGAGCTGGGGAGCGCCTGGCTGGCTTAGCCGGTGGAGGGTGTAACTGTTGATCTCGGGGTTTTGAGTTCGAGCCCCATGTTGGGTGTAGAGATTACTTAATTTTTATCTTTTTTTTTGAAGATTTTATCTATTTATTTGACAGACAGAAATCACAAGTAGGCAGAGAAGCAGGCAGAGAGAGAGGAGGAAGCAGGCTCCCTGCTGAACAGAGAGCCCGATGCGGGGCTCAATCCCAGGACCCTGGGATCATGACCTCAGCCAAAGGTAGAGGCTTTCACCCACTGAGCCACCCAGACACCCCCCCCTTTTTTTTTAATCTTAAAAAAAAAGTAAGTTTGGGTACCAGCTCGGTGGTAAGAAGGAGTCCTTCTGATGGAGTCCCTTCTAAGCAGCTCCAAGGGCAGTCTTTGTTTTTAGGGATTCCAAATTCGAAGGATGGAAGAAAAATGGAAACATTTAGTTTGGTGACTTGGAACCAGATAGAAGAAACTAGAAGCATTCAGGACTTAGTCCAATTACAGGCGTGTCACAACAACTGTAACCATGCCCCTCAGTTCAATCGGTCTCATGTCATTGACTCTTGTCCTGTTCGGATCCAGAGCTTCCATCCCTTCTGGAAAGTCTTACCAGTTCAGTTTTATGATCTTCAGGTTCCCAGAAATCTGTATTCTAGAGCATGTTCCATGGGTCTCCCCACAGATGGAGCACTTCTGCAGGCACACTTTAGTAAAAGCACCGGAGTAAATGACAAAGACTTCAAAGTGTCCGTTGTTAAAGAGCTGATGAGAATTCATTATCACAGAGTTGAAAAAGAAATTTCTGTGACATACGAATTTTAAATTATGATAATAACGTTATAACAGGATATATCAGACTTGAGGAATTTCATGCAACACTTTTGGGAACACTTGCAACATATACTGATACAAATATAACATCTGACCTTCAGTAAACTTAGGTAGAGAAAAAGTATTATATTTAATGCTGACAACGCTAAAGACATGCCTGTTTTAATTAAACCAATGGACTTAAACCAAAACTTAATACCAAATATTTTCCCAGATCACGGGAACCAGAAAATCACTTGGATTACTTTTCTCTTATATTTATCTTTTACGATTTAACTAAATTTTTAAAAAAATTTTTTAGAGAGAGAAAGAGAGACAGCACATGCAGGCCTGGGGGAGAGGGAGAGAGAGAGAAACTTAAGCAGGATCTATACCCAGTACAGAGCGGGCTCAATCCATGCCCCTGAGGTCATGACCTGAGCTGAAATCAAGAGTCAGATGCTTAACCAGCTGAGCCACCGAGGCACCCCTCTCTTATGTTTCTGAGAGTTTAATTTATATAAACCCTTCATTTTCTTTGAGCTGATTAAATAGAGCTCTTGTATGAATTAATTTTGGCAATACTATCTGGAGGTATAAAATTCCACACATCTCCAACACACTTGTGTTGGACACACATGAACATAGATGAAGAAGACCAAGGAGGACATTTGCATCTCAAAGGCAAAGGGATAAGCCTTTTGACATAAATAAGTGAGGTTTTTGGGATTTCTCAAAATGATTGGTGGACTCTGAATTGTTCCTAGAGCCACACCTCTGGTCCTGCAAATACTAGATGAATAA
Source organism: Enhydra lutris kenyoni (assembly GCF_002288905.1). Lineage (NCBI taxonomy): Eukaryota > Metazoa > Chordata > Mammalia > Carnivora > Mustelidae > Enhydra > Enhydra lutris. Next base: position 11,035,642 of record NW_019154094.1, read on the forward strand.
ATAAAGTATAACTGCTTTTACTTCCTCAAAACATTGTGTTACTGTCTTCATGGTATCACAGGACTGACACAGCCACCCATCTACCTTGGGATGTTTTTATTCCCCCTCCAATACATTTAGCTTAGGGGAGAAGGCCTACTTAAAATAGTTCTTATCAGACTCTAAATATTAGCCTTCACACACGGCTAACTTCTGGCCACAGAGCTCCTTAAAAATTCTTTTAAATACCTTGTCAGTGTTTAGCTGGGACAAACAGTGACAGGGAGAAACTTAGCATGTCTGACCCATGTTGCTTGGAGTTCTCTTGATGCTGTGACCTATAGTTTAGAAACCTCTGGTTAGTCCCACATGCACGCATATTAATCATCAAAGGAATTTCGCTTACAGCTGAGATTTACAAAAAGTGCTTTTTACCAGAAATCAGCCTCATTTGAGGAAACAAGGAAGTAAGTACAGAAATGACTATGCTATGTTTAATATTTACAGGCGTGCCATGACCAGATTCCTGGAAACAAAGATCAAATGAACAGGCATGAAGAAGTTGGATGTCTTTCCTGGATGTCTGCAGACATCATTCATCTTTCGACTGCAGCACCGTTCTGCTGCCTCCTTTCCCAGACATAAAAGAAGCTCAGAGTTCACGCCCGGGGGAGATGGTCTTTGGGACAGTAGTCTGCCATCTCCTTGTTTGGGGGGCTTTCGGAACAGAGTGGCTTTCCCTACCCTGGTATCTCACCTCTCGACTTCCTGTCCTAATGAGGTTGGACTCAGTTACAAAATGGCAAGTATTTCTGGCCGTATTAAACAAGCCCATGGGGGCGCCTGGGTGGCTCAGTGGGTTAAAGTCTCTGCCTTCGGCTCGGGTCATGGTCCCGGGGTCCTGGGATCAAGCCCCGCATCGGGCTCTCTGCTTGGCGGGGAGCCTGCTTCCTCCTCTCTCTCCGCCTGCCTCTCTATCTCTGTCTGTCAAATAAATAAATAAAATCTTAAAAAAAAAAAAAAAAAACAAGCCCATGGGCCCAAGAGGCAGCCTCAGAGAGGGTACAGGAGATACCATCTTCATGAGATCTAGAGTTGCTCCCATAGATCAATAACCAGTGGCCTGGATCGGGAAAGGAAGGGACAACGTGACTATGGCCTTTAGGTTGGCCTCTGACTGAGTGGAAGATGGCTGAGAGCATCACCCATAGCGTCAGGTGGTCTAACTTCAGAAAGCAGCTGTTGAATAGGCTCTTCGGAGTCGGAAGGCCCTTTGGACAGAGGATGACTAGACTGAGCACTCGGAGGGCAGAGGGGAGCAGCAGAAGTGTTACGTTGAACCATCAGATCCCAACAATGGGGACGACAGGCTGAGAACTGCGCCTGAAAGGGGAACTGTGCGTGACACTAACAGTTCCCGTGTGTGTCTTCAGACAGAACGATGGGCTGGGGGGTCTTCCACTCCGAAACCTGGGAGTAGGGGTCTGAAGGCTAGGGCTTTGGCTCCAGGCAGAGCCGTCTGCAGTTCCAGCTGGCCTGCCCTGTTTTGGAAAGCCGCTTAGATCGAGTGCTCAGTGCAAAGAAAGCAGAACTCAGGACCCAGAGGAACTTACCCACGGCCCTTGGAAATGAATGCAAATGGGTTTGTGTTTCTCATCCCCAAGTGCTGGTTAAGGACACTCCAGATCCCACTCCTGCCACCAAGTCTGTTGAAAAAACCAAACCAAACCAGAATTCAATGGAGTACATTTGAAGACCTAATTGGCTTTGTTCAGTGAGTTATGAATGGGGCAGCATCCTATCCAGCAAGTGGAAAATGTTCCAAGGAGCTGGTCAAAGTGGAAGGCTTTTATAGGCAGAAGTGAGCAGGGACAAAAAGGTCACTAACAAAACAAGGTATTATTTTAGGCAAGGTCATCTTTCTTTGGGGGAAGGGCAAGGGTCTCTCATGAAGATTCCTAGTGTTGATCAGGAAATTTCAGACTGATTGGCTTACAATTCCACTCCTGGGAGAGGCTGAATCTGAAGGTAACTTAGGTACTAAACCCTGGTTTGCTGGCTTGGGGCTTAGAACAACTAACTCCATTTTGGGCTTATTTTCTTTTTTCTCTTCTCTTCTTCCTTCTTCCTTCCTTCCTCCCTTCCTTTCTCTTTCTTCCTTCCTCCCTTGTTTCCTCCCTCCCTTTCTTTCTTCTTTCTTTCTACAATAAACCCATTTCAAATTCTAAAACACTGAACTGGAAAGCAGCAGTAGCTATGAAGGGGAAAAGTGAGCTGGGTCTACACCCACCTCCTGCCCTGGGCCCCAGTTTCCCCACTTGACTAGGGCAGTGTCCCCACAAGACGCATGTGAGCCTCCCCTGTCCCCTTCTGGCCTAGGGCTGAGAAAGCCCTCTGAGAGCCATATCTATGAGGGTCATTGGCAACAATCACCATAGGTGAAGCAGTTCCTTTAACCAATTAATGGCCCCATCAGGGGGAGCAGTGCTACTGTCATTTCAGTGCTCTTCAGAATGCACAAGGAACCTACAGGCTCTCTCCACAAACCTCAAACCCAGAGGGAGGTGGCATGAACAAGCCCAGCTCAACTCTTGCTTCGGCTGCTCTCTATCTGGGTGAACTTGGGCAGATGCTCCAAGGCACATTACTCCATCCGCAGTACCCTCATCTGACAAGTGAGGTAACAACCTGTATCTCCCAGGTGGTCCTGAGGGTACAGTTCACTTTATCCCACACAGAGGGACATGCACCTGTACCATGTGCTGTGCTGTGAACACAGAGGGGCTCAAGCAATCCCAGCACCCAGGAAGCTTGGTGTAAGGGCACATGCATGTGTGTGTGTGTGTGTGTGGTGTGTGTGCTTATGGCGTCTGCAGCTATACAGGCAATACCTCTGCCCCCCAGGGTTGGATGAGGACTAATGAAGGGTGTCTGTGTCTCTCTTCCCAACCTTCCGACTACCTTCCCCTGCCCCATCAGAGACACAGCCTGGGGAGATGCTGCCTGAGCAAGAGGGCACCAGCCACAGCACCGGCCCATCACTTAAGGACCCTGGAGTCCTCTGTGGGGCAGGGTAGGGGGAGTTGCTAATTAATGACCTAGCACTCTCTGGCTGGAACAGAAACAGCTCTCTGGTTTCCTATTGGGCAGAAGCACGGTGAGTCAGGGCACTGCGGGTGATGGAGGGGTGGTGGCGGCCATGGGCTCCCGGGTGTGCTGGGCCCTGGACAGGCCCCTGGAGGGAGAGAGCGGCCACCTTTCAGAGTGGGGTGGGGAGACGTGTCAGAGTGAAGCCAGGGCTGCTTATGAATTTTGAGAATGTGTGTCATGCCCAAACATTTACATATTTAATAGGGAGCATTTCGTTGCAAATTAAGATTTCTCCTTTATATCACAATTAGTATATTTTTAAAGATGGTGTGTGTGGGCAGGGGTCACATTCTCTGTGAATTCTGGGTCAGGAGACTCAAGGAGGAGCTCTGAAGCGTTTGTTGGGAAAGGGGGGATTGAGATGCCTTTCAGCGTGGTGGCCCTGGAACGGACACATGCTAAAGGGGGGGACTCCCCTTCCCTGTCCAGAGGGCCCGCTGCAGGTTGGGGGTCCGACCTCCTGGAAGTCTCTCAGTCGTGTCGGTGCGGGTGGCTCTGCGCAGGTGGTGAGCGGTCTGGCACGGGGACAGTCTCCAGGGGCAGGGACACCACAACGAAGTGGGACTTGGGGAGCAAGATGTGTTTCGCCCCCTGCTTCAGAAGCCAGGGCGCCTCTGCCGTCCCTCCGAGAGGTCGCGGCACAGGGAGGCCGTCTGCTGAGGGCACCTTCCCGGGCTGTGCCAGAGCTCAGGCGGCGCCAGACTCACTTTTCTGGAAGTGCAGAGATGGGGTAGGAAAACGGTTCGTGGGGACTGCGCTGCCTTCTGGGCTCTGCCTTCCAGGGCCTGTTTCAGAGCGATGGACCGACGTCTGTGTCACCACAGCCCCTGCCCGGGGGGACAGGGAGTCCCTGGGGTCCCCATGGGGCCCGTTCACGGGCCGGCACTGGGGGCTGTGGAGAGGCCCACATGAGCGAGCCGGGGACACACGGCAGATACGCACACTTGTGGAGACCGAAAGAGACCCCGGGCGACACCCGTCACGCGGACTCTGTCCAGGTTCCTTGGAGGCCATTGAGCCTCTGCTGGTTACAAGAGCCGTCTTGGTTGGAGCTGTGAGCCGGCGGCGCCTGGTGCACCCAGAGGGGACGCGGAGGGCTGGCCGGGGCCGGTGTGGGGCTGCCGGAGCCTGGCCGCTGTCCTCTTGCCTAACTCTGTCTCATAAGCTCGAGGAGGTGGAGGATCCTGGCGAGCCTGCCAGGCCTCGTCGCGTGGCCTGTGATTAGGAGAGCCCGGGAGGGACCGTCTGAAAGGGGGACACTTAGGGGGACCGTCGGGGCTTGAGCCCCCCTCTTGTGGCTCTTCCCTTCCACCTTCAGAGGACGTGGCTTCACGGAAAGGTGGGCCTCCCTCGCGGGGACGGCGCAGCTGCTGGAGTTCAAGCTTCTCCTCCACGGGCTGGTTCCAGAGAGCTCTCTGAGACAAACATGGCTTCCCGGAAGCCTCAGAAGACTTATTCACACAACCCTTTCTCAAAGATCGGGTTCTTAGCGCCGGATCTTTGAGATGGAACCAGGATCCATAAACAGTGAGTGAAATTGTCATTCGAGACAACCAAGAAAACTAAAACCCATCTGCCAGGGCGCCTGGGTGGCTCAGTGGGTGAAGCCTCTGCCTTCTGCTCGGGTCATGATCCCGGGGTCCTGGGATCGAGCCCCACATTGGGCTCTCTGTTCCATGGGGAGCCTGCTTCCCCATCTCTCTCTGCCTGCCTCTCTGCCTACTTGTGATCTGTCAAATAAATAAAATCTTTAAAAAAACCCCAAACACCCCTCTGCTCCAGCAGGGCCCGCTGACGTTCCCTTTCCATGAAATTCCGATGAACCCAGTTATCTGGTTTCCTAGGTGCCGACACAAGCAAACCAGCAAGATGAGCAGACCTCGTTGGCCTTTAATAAACAGTGATAACCTAAGAAACTATGAAAAAGCAATCCAGGACCATCCATCATGGAGACAGAGGAGTGAAGAAAGTGGTTCTAGACCAGCTCTCTGGCCTGCTTGGCTTCAAGACCCTGCGCTGGCTTAAGAAGCAACCTTTGGCCCATACCTCAGTCACTTCCTGCTTCAACTTCCTTCTCCTTAGAATGGCTTGCTCCGAAGATCAAGCAAATGGGACGGCAACCCTGGAAGTACCGACTGGGCGTGCAGCTGTAATGGTGACCATCCTAAGGCATGGGTTGGCTTCGTCTCTGCCCTGAGAAGGCAGGCAGGTCTAACAGACATCTTATGCAGAATTTTGTTCGGATCACTAACATGTCAACAGTTGTTAGGGAGAGAGAAGATTAACCATTTTTTTTCCCCCTGAAACTTTTCTCTATTTCCCACAATGATCAGATTTTAGTTTCCACCCTCTTTCTTTTCTTGTCATCCTAGATGCGTGTCATGTGACAGCCCGATACGCACAAACTGAGACTGTGGGAACTGGCCCTGGCTGTTGTCTCCTACAGAACAGTGTTTTTGGCTGTGACTAGAAGTGCACCCTCTGGCTGGGGTAGCCATCGAAGACTCAGTGAAGCTCTTGCGGTGTCCGCTCGCAGCCGTTACACACTCGCTGTTCAGCTACCGCGGAAGGAAGTGCTTAGTCATTCACGGACGCCAGGCCTCAGGGGCTTCGGACATGGGAATCCACATGGCCTGTGGAGTAGCTGGCCGGGCCCAGACTGGGCCTTCTCTGTCTGCAATGGGCAGACAAGGGCCTTCTCTGGCGGCTCTGTCCTCTCACCTCTCCCCATCTCGCCAGCGTGCGGTTCTGGCAAAGGGTAGCAACACATTTAGAAGTTCCATTTCTCTAAATTAAATAAAACACAATTAAAATTTAGTAGGTGCTAAAACTTGGTTTTGAACTTTTATTAAAAAAATATATTTGCAAACATATAAAATTTAGGATGAAAAATGCTCATCTGAGAACATGTAATAACTTAATATTTGCAAACATACACAGATGGTATAAAATCCATACCATTAAAAATGTTAATGATGCAGTATTGCGCTCATGGAACAAAAACCTTGCTGTAATTCCAGAGCTTCTCAGCCCCACACTTCAGGGAGCTGAGAAATCCCGTACACTGAAAGTCATGAGAGCTGCATGGCCAAAGCAGTAATACAGAATTTAAAAAAACCACTGAGGACACAGATTTTAAAAACACGTTTCTTAAGGAACCACACAGATAAAAGGGAAACACAACTGTGCATCTTCCCATTCAAAGTGAACGATATTGCATCTTAGCATTTCAAATGAAGATGCCGGATAGAAAACCGAGTGAAACATTGCACACCTCTCTCCTGCTGATTTTGCTGGAAAACAGGCTCCTTGAGGCCCCGGCCCTCAGGGAAATGTTCTTAAACATAGATTTGAAAAAGCCTAGTGTAAGTTGCTTTACTTGACTTAGATCTTAACATTTTATACACCTGAAAATGCAGGGCACTATTGGTTCCAGAAGGTACTCTGAATACAACCGAAGAAAACCAAAGATAGATAAGAACGAAACTCGTGCTTAGCAGCAAATATGCAGCAAAAGGCAGGACCCACATCCCTGTGGTTCCTTGTCTTCACTCCTGTGGACTGGGCCCACTTGTGCCTGTGCTTCCTCTCGCTCCTCTGTTTCTATGTTTTGCCCAGTTACCGTGTGATGGCTGATTTTGTTTTTTTAAGCGGTTAGGCACCTTCAATTTCATGTTGCATTATCAGTAATACGATGGCAGTTATGGCCTCTACTACCCAAATGAGAAAACTTCAAACTACATTCTTGGGGGGAGCAGGGATAGTAATAAAGCTGCATGGTTTCAACATAGTACCTAGTACAAGATTCGATAGGGTTTTTAATTTTTATAAAGAAACCTAGGCAGAAAAAGGACAGATGCTTGACATGCAAAATTGGGCCAGACACATTCTAGACGAGGCCTGTGTGGCCTTCAGCAGAGAAGGATTCGTCACTTCGGACTCTTCGCAAAACCCCGCTCTGTGATGGCCAACCCCCCCCCCCCCCCCCGAAGGTCTGCAAGGTGAGATGAGGACACTCCATGCACACAGTATGGAATGCATCTTCTAACACCGACAGGCTCGCTTGAAAACTTAAGGATTCAAAGTCCCACCTTACAAATCTCTGGAAGGACGCCCGCTGCGGAGGGGCTGCTGCAGCGCAGGAACGTGGCTGTATGGGAGGGGCGGGGGTCTATCCAAAGGTGATGTTAACTATAGCAAAAGAGCAGTGCCACCCACTGGGGTTGGGGTGGATGCACGGACAGATGCAGTGGCCTAACTGCAAAACCTAGCCAGAAGCATCTGTGTTTTGGTGTCCACTTTGATTCAACTAAGGTTTGAGACAAAGGTTCCAGTCAAGTCACGGCCCCTATGGACACATGCAACCTAAGCTAGCGTGAGGTTCTGGATAGGAAATCTGACTGAGGAATAAGGCAACTGATCTGTGACTTTTGGGCCAGGGTCATCCAACTGCAACAAGTCAGGCTTGGCCTGACCTTTCAAGGACTCATTCTGGCCCGAACCTCCTGGTAATCATGACGGTGAACTTCTGGCTTCTGAATTTAAGTAAATCCTTTGAATACATAAATTTGAGAGTTGAAACAGATTGACCCTTTTCAAGTCTCCATGACTTGGGCACTTTGAAGTTTATTTTCCCACTACGGAAAACTTATCATAGATTCTATTTTCCTGTCTGTCCTATTCATTCCTTGGATGAAAGGGTGAAAATTAACAGATTTGATTACCGACCCTCCTTAGGATATTCTCTCTTTTAACTCTTTCATAATATTACACATACTCAAATCATTTCAAGTCAAATGTCTATTACAACAAGAATCCCTTGATTCTTCCATGTACCGAAGCTCACCGGAACCACGCTGGGGGTGTGATCAAACCTGTTTCCTGAGAACAGTCACAGTCACGTGGCTCCCCCGACACCATCTCCTGGCGTAAGCAACACTCTGGATCTTGCTCCGACATTGTCCTTCCTGGGTGATGTACGATCAATTCATTTTTGGTTGCTGGGTTTACACACTACCTTTGAAAACAAGCTCTTCCCCCATTGAGTATGAGAACTTCTAAGCTTCCCTGACTTCTGCACAATTCACAAGTAACTATGTAGACAGCAAGAAAAGACACTAAACTGACAAGCAGAAGACTGCCCAGGAAGCATTTAGATTAACGAAAGCCAATCAAAGTATTCTTTAAGCTAAAAAAAACTAAGACCAAACTAAAACAAGCATGTAATTCACAAGTAATTTTCTAAAATCTGAGCAAGGAAAAAAAAAAGAAAAATCTATGGATTTATGATTGAGTTACCATTAAAGCTTAAAATGATTGTTCCCGAGGAACCACCACATCCACCAGCATTATTCACAGCTAATCCTTATGCTACCTGGTTGAGCCAACTGGGTTTTGACCCCATCATTAAATAGTGCTCAGAAAAGTAAGCAGTGCATCTTAATTGGTTAAATACTACAAAATGATCTGTATCATAGAAACGAAGACACTTTCATTCAAAGAGTATCTTAAAATTACTATTGCTGAAATAAATCAAATTCTACATTAAAATATTACTAATCACCATTACATGCTATAAAAGAATAAATATAAATCATGGCAGGTCAATAGCAGCATAACAAAGCATCTTTACATATTTTCACACTTTGGGCTGCAAAAGTACTCACAGCCTAGGAATACATTGGTAAAGTTCTGAATTTCACACTTTGTTTTTAACTCCATTTTCTATAATAAAGTAAGGGCAGTGTGAATAACAGCTCCCTTTTCTGCATAGCTTTAAAACTACTCTCAGTAGACTCGAGGAATGGAACCAGAATGGCTTTGTTAGATTGGTCCACTGGTCCTTTTGTCAAAGTGTTAAGGAAAACAATCAACAAGGACTTCTGTGTTTAGACAGAAAAGGAAAATAAGGCTACACTTCACACAAAACTTAACGTTTTCAAAACCACTCAAGAGGTTAACATAAAGTGAAGGTTTCTGATCGAATTCAGTCTTTACCAGCCGCAGCCTTTGCTTCAAAGGTGTGACATGCTACTCCCATACCATCACAGAGCCTGGCGGGGCCCTAGTCACATGGTATCGCTGCCCAGGGAGCCTGCTGCATGGCAGCACTGGGGACACTTAAGAACAAAACACAACTGAGAAGTTTCAGAACTTTTAAGGCCCAAATGGGGCATTCATAAAAATATACTTCATTTGAACAAATCAGTCCTAATTTGCCAACTTAAACTCTGATCCTTAAAACTCAAAGCTACTTTGCACAGAGCTGACTTCTGCTCTGATCAGAACTTGACATCAGCCTAAGGCTCAAACTCAAACTTCTGGGAGGGAGGAGCAGGGGAAGGGGCACGGGCTGGGCTGAACTCTGCTGCAAGGCTGGTGACCCCTCCTCCCTAAGACCTTGAGAGTGAAAGCAAGCTGAAAACCAGACTCCTCATTTCACATCCTTTCTTAGAGCTGATGAAAACACCCACACAACTTAACACAATGTTTTTTTTTCTTTTCTTTCTTTTTTTTTTTTTTTTGTCAAAACAAAGGTCTGCTGGTGATGCTTCACAGTGAAACCTCCATTATCACTGAGAACGTCACTTGGAAAACATTCTTAAGGAATGAGTCTCTTTCTCATAGGCTCAATTTCAGGATTCTCAAAACTCAATGTTCTGTTTAGAAGTTTCCATGATGAGGCCTATTTGTTTGAGGTCGACATTCTGCCTTCGGATTTATTCTGCTCCAGTCATAAGTTGTGGTTGTCTTTGTTCTTGGTCAGAACCTGCAAGTAGACTTCGTGAAGTGTACTGAGGAAGCTGGAATCATTCTGGAAGAGATGGTAATGATTCGTTTACCTCAGCAGAACTTACTTCCTTGACAAAAGCTTAGGAAAAAAGCTGTATAAATGATGTATAACTAATTACCCAAAGAATCCCACAACCCAGAGGCAACTGTAATCAATATTTTGGAATTCACTCAGACACTCTTCCATTGGGAGTGTATGCTCAGAAAGAGAGAAACATTAGTTCTGGCTGGTCTCGAATTTACGTTATGAACTGATTTTCTAAGAAGAACTCATACGTTCTTTAATATTGAAGATAAAAGTTTACAGATTCAACTGCTGGGGTGGCCTGCATACCTTTATTAGATGTATTAATGTATCCTGGAGCTGAGACTTGCTGAGAATAATGGAAGGCTTTCTCTGATTTTCTGATGTTCCAACAGTCAGCGGAGAAGGGGCACTTGCTTTCCTCTCGAGGTCTGCAGATCTTGTAACTGTCTGCTGGAAAACACTTGGGGACAACAGGACCGAAGACACTGCCATGGTTGTTGCAGTAACCAGTGTGGGGCCTGTGACCTGCAGGGGAACAATGGTCATGAATGAGGCTTGTTAGCTAAAGGATGAAGGGTCCATTTATTGGGAAGCCAAGTTTGATCATCACAGAAAGGAAGTATGATCCCAGCGGGGTATGCACAATAATAACAAACCTATGATAAATTAAGAATGTAAAGTTTTATATGGGGAGCAGGGAAATGACTGGAGGAGGGCATGAGGGAACCTTCTAGAGTGATGGAAATGTTACATATCTTGACTGGTACCCAAGGTATGTTATGTATGCTAAAACTTGTAAAACACCTACATTTTATTATGGGTACTATACATCAACATTTTTTTTTTTTTTGCTAAAAAAAAAAAAAAAAAAAAAAAAAAAAAAAGGGAAAGATATATTAAATGGACTTATTTTTTT